>NC_091167.1:28353930-28661430 GCF_040958095.1 Procambarus clarkii
TCTCTCTCTCTCTCTCTCTCTCTCTCTCTCTCTCTCTCTCTCTCTCTCTCTCTCTCTCTCTCTCTCTCTCTCTCTCTCTCTCTCTCTCTCTCTCTTTCTCCCTCCCTCTGTCTTCCCCTCTCTCTCTCTCTCTCTCTCTCTCTCTCTCTCTCTCTCTCTCTCTCTCTCTCTCTCTCTCTCTCTCTCTCTCTCTCTCTCTCTCTCTCTCTCTCTCTCTTTCTCCCTCCCTCTGTCTTCCCCTCTCTCTCTCTCTCTCTAGAAGTGACTAAAGTTGCTTGAAATTGCTTTAATAGGTCTTAAATTTTCTAAATTATATAAAATAACCGGTAATTACCTAACTTCACCCGAAATTATATTAAATAACCTGAAGCATTGCCAAATTACACAAATAACTGTAAATTTTGCACGAGTTGACCTCTCTTGACCTTTATATTTTGCCCCTCTCCTCGTTAACTCAACTGATCATAAATATATCGTAAAATTACACAAAATAAATCGTTTTAATTTTCTATTTCTTCTAGAGTTTACCCCAAATTGGCGTAAATAAATTAATAATTACTCGAAAAGCATAATGGGAATGATACTATGGCCTTTCACACTCGCCCCCTCCCTGTGGTTGATCCGGAAAGACTTGACAAGGAAAACTAAATGAGTGTGGGGTGAAAGGGGTGGTATAGGGACGTTTTCTGTGTTGACGAGACCACACACTAGAAAATGAAGGGACGACGACGTTTCGGTCCGTCCTGGACCATTCTCAAGTCGATTGTGTGACTTGGAAGCACAATTTGACTGATTGTGACTGATTGTGTTGTCTGTGTCTCCCGCCGCAGGTCCCGGGCTGGTGTTCCAGGTGTACCCAGAAGCGGTAGCCACCCTGCCCGGCTCCCAGTTCTGGTCCTGCCTCTTCTTCCTCATGCTCATCGCTCTCGGCCTCGACTCCGGCGTGAGTAGTGCTCTCTCTGCCCGTTATCTCTCTCACACATGCACACACTACACTTATTTATTTAGTGTATGTATTTACTACAAATATTAAACACACACACACACACACACACACACACACACACACACACACACACACACACACACACACACACACACACACACACACACACACACACACACACACACACACACACACACACACACAAGTACATATATGTGTGGCACACTGGTACATAAGCTGGAGAGACAGGCAGGAGTAACTGGTAAAGTGCTCCAGTGGATAAGGGAATACCTAAGCAAAAGGAAGCAGAGAGTTACAGTGAGGGGTGAGACCTCAGATTGGCGTGAAGTCACCAGTGGAGTCCCACAGGGCTCTGTACTCGGCCCTATCTTGTTTCTGATATATGTAAATGATCTCCCGGAGGGTATAGACTCATTCCTCTCAATGTTTGCTGACGATGCCAAAATTATGAGAAGGATTAAGACAGAGGAGGACAGCTTGAGGCTTCAAGAAGACCTAGACAAACTGAAGGAATGGTCGAAGGAATGGTCGAACGGAATGATTGTTAGAGTTTAACCCAAGCAAATGTAATGTAATGAAGATAGGTGTAAGGAGCAGGAGGCCAGTTACAAGGTATCATCTGGGAGATGAAATTCTTCAAGAGTCAGAGAAAGAGAGAAAGACTTGGGGGTTGATATCACGCCAGACCTGTCCCCTGCAGCCCATATCAAGAGGATAACATCAGCAACATATGCCAGGCTGGCTAACATAAGAACGGCATTTAGACACTTGCGTAAGGAATCATTCAGAACTTTGTATACCACATATGTATAGGTGGTATATATAAGCGTTCGCCTGCCTCATCCTCCTCCCCACATAACTGCCTCCCTCCCTCACACATCTGAACACTCCCCCCCCCCCCCCACAGCACACCAAAATACCTGCCCCCGTATCCCCCCCCCCCCCACACACACACGGGTGATGTGGTATGTCTCGTGCACCAACAGATGGGAGGGCTGGAGTGTGTCATCACCGGGATGCTGGACGAGCTGCGACGCACCTTCGGCAGGAAGACTATCAGGAGGGAGATCTTCACCGCCATCGTGGTCTCCTCCTCCTTCCTCGTCTCCATCGCCAACTTCTGCCAGGTGAGAGATAAGAGTTCTCCCTTCCCACCTTGACCTCCTAGTCTACTGTACCTCTCATTGTCCAGGCTTTTGTTCCTGTTCGGTTTCTGTACTAATGGATATGCAGGCGAGGAGTCACAATAACGTGGCTGAAAAAGAGTCGACTTGAGAATGGTCCAGGACTGAACGAAACGTCGTCGTCCCTTCACTTTCTAGTGTGGAGTTTACTAAAGGATCTCGTTGTGGTGTCCGAGCATAAGTCGAGCCTACATCCAGAGACCCGCTTCCGTTTCTAACAGAACTCATCAGTATTTTGTATTCCATTCTTGTATTCGAAGATTGTTGTCATCAGTGTCAATGATTTGGGTAGAGTGCAGGTGTAGTTGGTGCTATCAGCAGCTCTGTGGTCTAGGTGACACAGTGTGTTCAATTGAGGGGAGAGGTGTGTCGTGGCCTCGGCCGTGGGTTATGCTATTGGCTTGGGTTCTGAAGCACGGTGTTTTGAACACATGCTAGGGTGGAAATTATCATTTAAATAAGTTTACTGAAATATAAATAGACACAAATACATCCCAGCCACTCATTAAAGGAAACGTGTCTATACATCTATACAGACATCATACACCATCGACGTATAACTTGCAGTTCTCGTGCATAGGTAATATTATTAACAACGTGCACACAAATACTAAAAAATACGTTTTATAAATCAGTACAAATACATAGATACAAATAATAATACCTAGACTATACACAAACATATAAATAGGATTATAAATGGTTATACACTTGGTATAATATATCCAGAATATCACCAACCTGTCTACCGTGATACAGAAAAGCTAGTTGTTCAGGAACAGTCGTAGCAATTATCTCATTTCTAGATACTATATATATATATATATATATATATATATATATATATATATATATATATATATATATATATATATATATATATATATATATATATATATATCAATGGAGACTGACGACCACTTTGTGAGAGACCTTGACATGCTACATAATTTACACTGCTTGGCATTCTTGTAACACCTGTCTCATATTCTCAATAATGTTTGTGTCCGGGCTTCAGACGCGTGTTTAAAGTCACTACAGTTAGTTTGTCAGTGTTTTGACTAATTTAATGCGTCATGATCTGACTCATATTCATGTTGTCATTCACGGTTTGACTCATATTCATGGTTTGACTCATATACATGAAGTGTGTCAAGGTTTATTTTCTCTCGTGTGTACTAAATCTTCTGCCTGTACCTGATTTTGCATTTTATTTCCTGGATACTTAAAACACATTCAATATTCTCTCGTATAATCCTCAACAATGGCTAAGAAGATTAGTTTTTTACTGTTTAATGAACCAAGTGCTTCTCAGTTATCAGTAAATTCGAAAACATCTTTCCCCCTCCAGAGCTACTTCATCTCAACCAGCCAGAACGACCTGCAATCCAGCTTGTATGGATCAATTATAATTGCTAAGTCTAAGTTCAATTTTCGTGTCCATTGTCTCATAGACTGAGAATATCCTTATCAGGGTCCCACACCCCGCCCCGCCATCTTCACCCCACCAATCCGTTACAATATTCTTGGAAATTATTGTCTCCTGATAAGTGAGAAATTATGTGTTTATACAGACACCGTAGCCGGTGTTGGTCATCCAGCGGCTCCCTCTCAAGATGACTTCATCTTGAGAGGCACAGTTTCTACGTCTACTTTTTGTACCTTACAGGGAGGATTCTACTGCACTGCCGAGAGCGTTTGTGGCAGTCATATACATGGCATTATCACAGTTTATTAGCCAATCTTCTCCTGTAACATCTCTTTTTTTTCTATATATTTGTACGTCATTCGAACAAATCTGAATACTTTGGAAGGACCCATCACCTCCTGTCCTTCTCATAAAACAATTATACAGTATTCCCAAGTATTGATGTCAAATTTAGTTCCGTTTTCATTACCTCTTAACAATAATGTAAACACATGAGGCTTTGACACCAAGAATAATCCCCATAGCTTCCTTCTGTATTATTCCCCGCTTATATTCACAAGACAGGTCCACAACACCTTCACTAGATTATACTAGTGGCTCTGGAGGAACCAGTCTATCTTTACACAAGGTACTAATATGATTTATCTTTGTGTTGTGACTCTGGTGTTGATGTGATGTGTGTATGGGTGTGTTCTGGTGCAGGGCGGGATGTACGTGTTCCACTGGCTGGACACCTACGCCGCCGGCATCTCCCTCCTCTGTTCAGCGCTCTTCGAGGCCATCGCCATCTCCTGGTTCTATGGTAAGTTTCAATATATATATATATATATATATATACTAATGCATGTAAGGCTTACCATGAACTTTGGAAAGGGAAAAGCTCTCAGCCTGCTAATAGGAGTCAGCAGTTGTCTGTTCCTGAACCCACCTCAGAAAGAAATAATATATTATTATTATTATTATTATTATTATTATTATTATTATTATTATTATTATTATTATAAACTAATACACTATTAATATTTTAGCTAATGCAGTAATACTGAAGTAATAAATTAATAATTATAATAACAATAAAACAATTTTATACTAGAATTATCATTATTATATTTAATTCCTAACGACGCCTAATGCAATTTGACGGTACAAAATAAACCAGCCTGGCTTATACGGAATAGTGTGTGAGTGACCACCAGGGTTTGAGTCCACCGCCCTGCTTCAAAGGCTCATCACAGCCTGACTTAGCATAGCCTAACCTTGCTAGTATGATGATTCATGACAGTGTGGGGTGACAGTGGTGGCCCATGTTGAGTGTAGGGTGACAATGGTGACCCATTCATCATTATCTTGTACTAATTTAAGTAGGCAACCATGATTATAAAAGTTACAATTTCTAGTGTCTTTTACTTTTCAACTGGACTCAGATATTATAGCATGAGTGTGAGGGTGAAGAGTAGAGACTGGGATGGTTAATATTATAATGTTAGTGTGAAGATGGTGAGAGTAATGAGGCGGGTGTGACGCAGGGCTGCGGCGGTTCTGTGCCGACATACAACACATGCTGGGGTTCGTGCCCCGCTGGTACTGGCGCGTGTGCTGGAAGTTCGTCTCGCCACTCTTCATCCTCATCACGGTGAGCAGTGTTCACACTACTCTCACTTCTCCTCTTGCTGGGGTCCTGCTGGGGTCCTGCTGGTGTCCTGCTGGGGTTCGGCTGGGGTCCTGCTGGGGTCCTGCTGGTGTCCTGCTGGGGTTCGGCTGGGGTCCTGCTGGGGTCCTGCTGGTGTCCTGCTGGGGTTCGGCTGGGGTCCTGCTGGGGTCCTGCTGGTGTCCTGCTGGGGTCCTGCTGGGGTCCTGCTGGTGTCCTGCTGGGGTTCGGCTGGGGTCCTGCTGGGGTCCTGCTGGTGTCCTGCTGGGGTTCGGCTGGGGTCCTGCTGGTGTCCTGCTGGGGTTCGGCTGGGGTCCTGCTGGGGTCCGGCTGGGGTCCGGCTGGGGTCAAGCAACTCACCTCCCCACATGCCTCCCGCTTCTCTTGTGTTATCATTCCCACCTGCTATATACGCTATAATGTTCACTGGTCTACAACACGATTCGGGAACCATTTATACATCCTCTTGCGAAACCTGTACATCTTTTTTAATAATCATTGCGGCTTTATTTAAATTTATTGAACAGTTTACAAGCTTGGAAACTTGATAATGATGGTAATTATTGTTACGAACCACCTCGTACTCTTCTGAACTCTCACACTGTGTAATAAATGTAAACAAAGCCGCCATGATTAAGAAAAGCTTTACAGATGTCGTAAATGGTTAAGTAAATGTTTGATGAATTAACCATTCTTAGTGCCCGGCGTTAAGCCTAAATCTCGCCATAGGTACTGTGCTAGATGAACACAAACTTCCAGAAGCTGATTTATTGTACAAAATGTAGCAGTTTTCAAGTAAAGTTAATCATAGACTATCTTGTTGGTTAGTAGTAGAAATAAAAGCATATTTTGAAAGTATTATTAACATGAAATTTTATCTCAACTATAAGCAAACTTCCAAATAATCCCTGTATCAACAAAGCAAAATTTCAGTATTTATAACACCTTAAAAAATCACTGTTATTCTAAGCGCACTTTCTCCTTATTTTGTGGCACAGATCCTGATCGGACTCCAGAGTCAGATCACAGGTCAGCTGGAGTACAACGGCCCGACACACTACCAGTATCCTAGCTGGGCCGAGGCTGTGGGCTGGATCATCACCTCCTCGCCCATGCTGATGATACCTCTGTGGATGGTCATTACCGTCTACCGCCAGCCTGGCTCCCTCAGACAGGTATATCCCACCACCTGTAAGCGCCCTCCTGCTGCTTGCCTTTCTATTCCTATTCTATTAATAGGCTTGCGTTCTATTATTTCTATCTATTTCCGAACCTCTTTGCCCCAGAGGGCTATATTCTGGTCACTTCTAAACATTATTTTATATATTAATCGTTTTCGTTAAGAGAGCATTTTTAACAAAGAATTTCTTGCCGTGTTTTAAGTAACATTTTATTAGGATAATCGGTGAATTTCAGGGAGCACTCCATCAAGAGACGGACCTCCAGATTTTATATTACACTTAACGTTTCAGAAACTGCTTCTGAGCATCACGCCTGAAGGAGAGCATCAGAAAGTGCTCCAGACAGACGACACCCCACACCTGGACTGGAGTCACTGGTGCCAGCTGTGAACTGGCCACACCTGGACTGGAGTCACTGGTGCCAGCTGTGAATTGGCCACACCTGGACTGGAGTCACTGGTGCCAGCTGTGGAACAACGCTGCCTATTACCTCTCCCATAGCTGAGGAAGCAACGTACCGCGTCCTCGCTGCTTCCCATAGACCCTATTTATAAAGGCAGTGACTACCTCTTATAGCACTAACGTGTAGGGAAGCTTGTTTATTAACCTGACAGTTGTTCCAACGAAATGTATCAAAGTGTATGATACTAGTTACAAATTTTAAGGTGTTCGTATTACAGTGAACGTAGTGATTGTGGGTTACACAATGCCAAACAGTCTTCTTAAACACAAACTGTAATTAATACAATTTGAAAGCTGAATGTACGTATAAAATACGGGTCGATGTTAGTGTTTGCTTTGTAATGCATCGTGTGCAATTTTTTAATTCATAAGGAACTTTAATTCCTGAATTTTGGTAATATTTATTTCTCTCTGAGAAATTACTTAATATGTATCCGCAACCGACTCCGGCACCAACAGGTGCGTGGGTGTGACCTCACACACAAGTTCAAGTTTATGTATGTTTATTGAGACAAGAAAAAAATACATCTCAAAGCTATAGAGTAGCTTAGGCTATTTCTACTGCCATCTGGGCTGTGAGGGTGTATCCCACGCCCCAGCACTGGTGATGGTATCCACCACCACCAGCCACGTCGAGGGCACTCACACCACTGATGAACAATTGGAAAGATATTACCTTATCTCGATGACTTTAACGGGTATCTGAACATATTAGAAGCGTGTCACCAGGTTTGACGCGAGGCTTCCTACACCTCTGGAAAGAAAGGTGCCTGATCTTTGCCAGTAAGACGGTGGGTGCCATTTCGAGAAGAGATTAAAGACGACCCATTTTGCAGTATTACGTGGCTGAGTGACATTGTTCACATTAATAATATTGTGGACATCCCACTTGTATCCAGGATATAAAGAGTAGCCAATGAACATTTACACATTGTGCTTGCCCATCCACTCTTAAAAAAAAAGATGTCTCATTTCCATCAACAATAAAGGTGTCTTCATTTCTGCCAGTTAAGGGCTTCCTTATTTATATAAGTAGAAAGATAAGTGTCATAACTACAACATATAGGAGGTTATGCAACTCATAACAAAATGGGTACCCAGTCTGCGTCAGTCATAAGATTGGGTGCCCAGTCTGCGTCAGTCATAAGATTGGGTGCCCAGTCTGCGTCAGTCATAAGATTGGGTGCCCAGTCTGCGTCAGTCATAAGATTGGGTGCCCAGTCTGCGTCAGTCATAAGATTGGGTGCCCAATCTGCGTCATTCATAAGATTGAGTGCCCAGTCTGTGTCAGTCATAAGACTGAGTGCCCAGTCTGCGTCAGTCATAAGATTGGGTGCCCAGTCTGCGTCAGTCATAAGATTGGGTGCCCAGTCTGCGTCAGTCATAAGATTGGGTGCCCAGTCTGCGTCAGTCATAAGATTGGGTGCCCAGTCTGCGTCAGTCATAAGATTGGGTGCCCAGTCTGCGTCAGTCATAAGATTGGGTGCCCAGTCTGCGTCAGTCATAAGATTGGGTGCCCAGTCTGCGTCAGTCATAAGATTGGGTGCCCAGTCTGCGTCAGTCATAAGATTGGGTGCCCAGTCTGCGTCAGTCATAAGATTGGGTGCCCATTCGTCCCCATGAGAGCAGGTGCCGTATTTGGAAGAGCAATGTGACTGAGGCGAGCGCTCTAATACAGTGTTACCGTCCCGTGTCCTCTGCCCATTGAGCTCCAGAGCTCTACTGTGAATCACGCTCCACTGACGTGTCACTCGCTGGAGAAGTTCATTCTCAAGGTGAGTGTCCTCGCTGGTCCTCGCCAAACATAACAGTCTACCTTTGGGTTTCTCGCCGTCTGCTGTGAACAACACAAACCTCGCTGATATGATGGATCACACCAAGTTAATATTATTATAACTATTGAGAAACTTACTACAATACCGTAGAGTTTAAATAAAGGAGAAGAAAACGGCCCAATACTTGTGTAAGTGTATTATGAAACCAAATTTTGTTGATGAACCTATACGTCATTTATCAAGGTGCTATAAACTTTGTTCGCCACCTTGATAAAGGTTGTAGGTTCATCCCAAAATATGGTTTAATAATACACTTTCACATATGTATTGGGTCTTTTCTTCACCTTCACTATAACTATTATTAATATCATTATAAGTTTTATTATTTTTATATTATTAAAAATTGTTATTAACAGTTACATATATGAAATAATATCCCACTACTTAGAAAAGTCACATGAAACGTAGTCAATTTTTGGACCTCAGGCTTCGGACCACAACTTCTGCTCTACATTTTTTGTGTTTTCAAAATTGTGGGTTATTATTTCATTGATTATTACGCTATTTCACTTTACTCTCATGTACATATATGTATATATATGGAAGTTTTAGTGTTTAGACATTCTTATTTAAGTGTTTTTAATGTTTAAAGTGGACAAAGCCGGTTTACTTATATTTGTGTGGTACGCTTTGATCCGGTTAGAACTACCGGGATAAAACTGCCTGGACAAAATCTCCCTCTGGGGACAAAACTACTGGGACGAGAATCTGCAATGACAAAACTCCTCAGGGACAGTGCAGTCAAAACAAATCATAGCATTACTAAGCTGCTTCTAGACACAAAATGTTAGGGCTAACTCATACAAGGAGGGATAGACTACAAGAACACAATATATCCTATATTCAGATAACTCTAAGAGTGCAATTCTCCATTGGAACTAAATCAATTTAAAGCAGCTAAGATAGTTCTGTGATAGAACACAAAGACAAAGCTATATTAAACAGGAGCTGTCTCGTATGGGCCTAAAGACCATCTGAAGTTTCATAAATTCTTACGTTCTTCAATGTCCCAAGGAAATATATGTTTGTAAAATACAACAGGGCAAAAGTCTACCAATACAAAATTTCATTAGGAGTTGCATCAAGATGAGACTCCACTCTGGAAAAACTGTATAGAGCAGAACGCCATATGACCGAATTTTACCGCGATAAAACACACCAAAATAATCTACATCGCAATAAAATTACATTCAAACTAAACACTAGGTCACAATAAAACTCAACTGTTAAATGACAAAACTCGCCCAGGACAATACTGAACCAGGTAAAATTGTCAAGAACAGCTGGAAAACCTAGGAATACTATATTCAGCGATGTCGTCAAGCTGACATAGGCTTATTCCTTGTGGAAGAAGTTGTCATTACTCACTAAACGGGTAAACTCACCTCAAATCCCTTTCATATTAGTGTGTGTCGAGTTTAAGAACAGTCGGATTTTGTCTAACTTTGTTTCCTGTTTAATGTAATCAATCAAGCGGAAAGCCAAGCTGATTAATAATATCTTAATTTTATTGAAACATTTGATTTCGTGCAAGATCATATATTTAAGCCGCAAGTAGTGTGCTATACACGGAATATACTTAATGGATCTTCAAAGGTTGCAGAAAACTAACCAAAGACCCTTAAAAACTATGGACAAAAAGTTATTTAACACACATGGATTTCCGGTAATGGCGTACCGGAACATTGTAAATTATCTAGTGCGAATTACTGATAATTAGTGCCAATTTCGTTGTACATTGAAAATATGTGCAATACACCCGAAAGCTTAGAAAATCTTGTTTCTGTTCTCCTGTTAGTTTACAATCTTTCTACAATCTCAACGATTACTAGGACCTTTTACAACAGTGTGCATTCTGTCAATTTTATTTATATATAGCTAAATTATAAATGTCAAGAGTATAATCGACCATGACGCCTTGAGGGACAAGATACTTCATAACCGGACTTCATAAGTGCTCACACCTATGTGAAAGCCTGACCCTTCTAGTGATTCAGACCCTTCTAGTGGCTCAGTTATAGGTTCTGCAAGACATTGTCAACTTGAACCCCATTATTTTTATACGTATTCTAATTAGTGAGCAAAGTGCTGTAAAAATACTTTCGTCTTTAGAGTTTTTAAACTTTATTTCACTTATACAATAGCCTGACAATATCAAAAGAACAGATATAGATATATAGATGCTTACACTCTGGTTCTGATATACGTAGTTTTTCCCATATGTAGACTTTTTTTATTATTAAGACTTCTTGGTGATGTAGACGAGGGAGAGGATGGGTGGGGTTGCCTGGGAGGAGATGTGCTCAGTAATTGTGAACGGGACACTAGGCTTCTCACTCGTTCACAAATGGCGGGCATAACTCAGCCAGCAACTCGGTTCCCACCAACCACAATGTAAACGTAACTGTACAATATATATCAGTATTTTTTACAAACAAGATTAACGGGGGTAATAAACATCATTTCTTCAGAGACTTACATCACTTAATTAAGACCTTAAAACTGTCATTTGCAGTCATTCATCAAATGGCGTTATGGCGTCATCTTTGGTAAAGTGTAAACTTATTTTAGGTGTTGTTGCTGTTATTGCGTGTGGTATGAGTGTTGTTATAAGGTGTAATTGTAACGCAGCTGTAAGTATTTAAAATATTATATAATATAAAGTATACTTTGTTATGTATTACATGATATATATGCGTTCGTTGTATGTTGTTAACTGTTCACCGACAAATTAAGACTTATTCGTAACGTTAGCCGATATAAAAATCAATGATTCCAATACTTATAACATTCAGTACATGTTATCGGTCTGACTTAAGGCAAATGTCCGTATTGGGGGTCATTATCTTGGCGTGACCTCTCAGGAGTGACTAACCCTCTTGACGGACCTGGTGTCCCTTGGGGCCTGTTGGTCACTACTACCTGGTCACTCCTCCTGTCCTGGCACGTGGTGTCGCTCCGTGGTTTAATGACTCAACTACACACTACAATGTACTTAAAATTGTATTATGAAGTGCGGTCTGTTTGTATACAAATTATATATTTAATGTGTAAAATTATGAATTCCTGTTAGCCAATTGTAAGTAAGGAAATTGTGCTTGTAAGTCTTTGTTTTATTGTATAAGGGAAGTTGTAATTATAGAACTGCATACTATGCGCAATGGTAGGTTTACTAGTTACAGCGATGCAGTACCAGTTACAATGGTACGTTACTGAAATAATGAGTTCTGCAGGCAGATGGCATAGTAGGCTACCAGTTGTATTATATAGGTAAGAGGTGTATTGTCGATACATCAGCTGTAGAGATTTAGTACCACCTAAGGTAGCAGGGCAGCAATTAAAGGTACTGTATTTGCTGTAGTGGTGCAGTATCATTTGTAATGGTACAGTATCAGCTATGACGCTTAGAGTACCAGATGTTGTGGGGTAGAGTATTGACTGTGATGGTACGATAACATCCGTTAAAGTACAACAATGTCACCTGTAGTGAACTAGTATTAATTACAACTTACCCATTCAGCTTCATTTTGACTGATCTCTGCTACAAAAAACACACATTTGCAACCACCTTCGTAGTGACGGGTCTCTACAGCTACAACACAACAGTTACAACCACCTGTATGGTGAATGATCACTACACATCACCACAGCTGCCCACACAGAGACTGCTGGACGTTAGTGAAGTTATAGTGAAGTTAGTCTCTACCACGCGGACTCTTAAAGCCGTGGGGTTGTCACCATGTATTTCTTACATGCGTATGCCGCTCTACTGTACTTATTTTCATTATTGTATGTAAATATAAGTTTTGGACATGAGTAGATTCCCATTTTTTTTTCACCGATAGATATATAGTGTTTCATGGACGGTGTAGTGAGCAGCAGCAGGTCGGGACGCCAGTTGGGGAGAATGTAGTGAATTAACACATCAATGACATAACTGTTTTGTATGCTATCGTTTGATGTAATGGATTGTGAAAATAAAATGTAATTACCCTAAGTCTTCTTTCTTTGCTCCAGCTTTCTTTATTTACCCAAATTGTAGGTATCGCCTGTCGTCATGTATATCACTCTCTTGCTACAAATGTCACACCAGTTAAATCGACGATGAAAAATATACTTTTTTTAATTAACAGTCTTAGGAATACACAGGAATGTGGTGCTACCCTATTCTACATGAAGATTTAAAGAGTGTAGACCAGAAACTAGCTATAAGTTCATCTAATATCCCCATCTCACAGGATGGTTAGTCATACATGGAATCAGAAGAGACCATGATAATACGAGGCTGATCTATTAGCCTCCACTAGCAAAATCTGGGTACAGCACAAGAATATCTTCCAATATTCGTGACTATATGAAGTAATTACAGAGCTCAAAGTACCTCATACCACTTGGTCTGAAATTACTGATAACAGGGCAGTCACAGATATGGTGTTGGAGAGTATGATTAGTAAGAATTTAAAACCAAAAAATCAATGTATATATGTTCGTAATAAGACAAATAAGACACTGGGATTTATTAATCGAAGCGTTAGTAATAAGACACCTGGTGGTGTTGTTTAGCTATATCTTGCTCTGGTTAGGCCCCATTTAGATTATGCAGTTCAGTTTTGGTCACTGTACTATAGAATGGATATACATTCACTAGAACGCATCCAGCGTAGAATGACAAAGTTAATCCCTCAAATTAGAAACCTGTCACATGAAGGAAGATTGTCGAAGCTTAAATTACATTCTTTAGAAAGGCGAAGATCTAGGGGTGACATGATAGAAGTTTACTAGTAGATGAATGGGCATAACAAAGGGGATATTAATAGGGGTATTAAAAGTATCAACACAAGACAGAACACGAAACAATGGGTATATATTGGAAAAGTTTAGATTTAGGAAAGACCTGGGTAAATACTGGTTTTGTAACAGGGTTGTTGATTTGTGGAACCAATTACTGCGAAGCATGGTGGAGAT
The DNA here is from genome assembly GCF_040958095.1 of Procambarus clarkii. Lineage (NCBI taxonomy): Eukaryota > Metazoa > Arthropoda > Malacostraca > Decapoda > Cambaridae > Procambarus > Procambarus clarkii. The sequence goes on from NC_091167.1 coordinate 28,367,602, forward strand.
GGGGTCCCTTGATTGTTTCAAACGTAGGTTGGAAATGTATATGAGTGGGATTGGCTAGTTATAAGTAGGAACTGCCTCGTAGGGGCCAATAAGCCCTCTGCAGTAACCTTTATTCTTATGTTCTTATGAACTAGGCACCCCACAGGGAGATGTCCTCAGACCTAAGGAGGGTATAAATAGCCTAAGCTACTCCATTCCTTTTTAGATGTATTTCATTTCCTCAATAAACGTACTTGAACTCGGATTTACCTTATTTAATATATTAATAAAGACTCTGTTAAACTCTGTGGCTAGCAAACACACGTGCACATCATTCACATTCGTGCACATCACTCTTGAGGGACTGGGCTAACAACACTGCAAACTAGACATGACAGGACGGATCTCACTTAAACTTAAAATACTGAACAATTTGGAGGTTGTTGAACCGGAAAAATTCTTGAAAAGGTCAGATGTAACACAAACAAAGAGTAACGGTTTCAAGCTCAACAAGCCACAATGTAGGACTGAGAATAGAAGATACTTTTTCACCCATAGGGTCATAAACTCATGGAACCGCCTACCCGCCGAAGCCGTAAATGCCCTAACTCTGTTAACATTTAAAGAACAGCTGGAAAAGATCATAAGGGTAAATGGGGGGACCTTCGACAAGCCGTCGGCTTCCTGTCCTCATCGAGGACAGGAAGAGAGAGATTAGTAGATTAGTAAAGCACATTGATAGCTTTGATTGATAGCATTGATAAACAAATCCACAAGGGTCGTGACGAGGATTCGAACCAACGTCCGAGATCATCCCAGATGCTGCCTTAATCTTAATCGTTGGCGTTGACCATGTCGTAGCTCAGTCGATTAAGGCAGGGTCTGGGATGATCCCGGACGCAGGTTCGAATCCTCGTCACGGCCCTCGTGGATTTGTTCATTGATGCATCACGCTATTGTGATTTCTGTGTGTAATAGCATTGATAGCTTGATCGATAATTTGACAAAGATTAGTTGGCACAATACAGCATATTGATAGCACATATGACAGCAATGATCATAATGGTAAAGTTGTATGGCTTAGGCACTTATATATTGGAGGATTGGGTAGCACTAGATACAGTGCGAGTTTAAAGCACAAGATAGGAAACTGTGAAGATGAAATTAGGTACTTTTTGGTTTTATTTTTTAATAAGGTATGTACCGGGTGGCTACAAAGTACCACATTTGTCTATGTATTTTTTACTGTTTCAGAAAATGTAGCTATACAAATGATGTGAGACTTTGTGAACACCCTGTATGATAACACTCTCATAAACACATCTCTGTAATGATACGTTACCAGCAGATCTTTGTACTGAGACATCCCTAACACCTCCCTATACTGAGACCATCACCAGCTCATCTCTATAATGAGACCATCACCAGCTCATCTCTATAATGAGACCATCACCAGCTCATCTCTATAATGAGACCATCACCAGCTCATCTCTATAATGAGACCATCACCAGCTCATCTCTATAATGAGACCATCACCAGCTCATCTCTATAATGAGACCATCACCAGCTCATCTCTATAATGAGACCATCACTAGTTCATCTATAATTTTTTTTTTTTTTTGAGATATATACAAGAGTTGTTACATTCTTGTACAGCCACTAGTACGCGTAGCGTTTCGGGCAAGTCCTTAATCCTATGGTCCCTGGAATACGATCCCCTGCCGCGAAGAATAGTTTTTTCATCCAAGTACACATTTTACTGTTGCGTTAAACAGAGGCTACAGTTAAGAATTGCGCCCAGTAAATCCTCCCCGGCCAGGATACGAACCCATGACATAGCGCTCGCGGAACGCCAGGCGAGTGTCTTACCACTACACCACGGAGACTTTATTTGCATAGAGTGTTTGCACAGATTAAGTTTGACTCTGGGGATGTCAGAGATATTTATTTCTAGTGTAGTGATTATGTGTTCTATTACATCTGTCCAGGAAGAGTTTCAGAACGGGGTTAGCACTTAAGAACAAGGTTTTGTAAATGTAATTGACACAAGAGACAAAAACATAAGCCTAACGTGTATGAATTCACTCTGCATTCCTGTCTCTCTACACAATGAATTCTTAATTATTATATTTATACTGTTGTCAACAGCTCCTAGTGCCTCGGAGCTCATAAATCGTTTAACTAATGTAAACAATGCTGCCAAAGAATGATACAAAATGCACAATTTCGTAAGTATTTGCACAACTGCTTGATTAAACCGGCCCGAACCTGTCCCTTTGGAGGTCACTGAAGATGATGGTCTTCAAGGAAATTTAGGCAAATAATAATTGACCTTTTTATATACGGGAGGATTATTAAGGTGACAAGACACAAGACTAAAATAAACATGTGTGTATATATATACACTAAGATGCAGCCCTCGCCTCCTGGTGCACATGCAGGCCTGCTCGCCGCTACGCATCCCGATGACTTGCTAAGGAATTATATTGAACAAATCTGACGATAAAAGTTTACTAGAGTATATTATCTAGCGGTTGTCAGTATTGATTGCCAATGTTCGAACTCGTCAGTCTCCAACCTTCCTTGAGCAACTGGAGATTGCTACTGGTTACTAATATTACACCCGACAGTTTATATGGAAAATATATATTCATTTTATTGATGAGGCGTAGCTGTTTATATAGTTGGTAATATAAGGTTGGTGTAAAAAAAAAGATGAAGGTGGAGCCGGAGTTGAGACGCGTCCAGGGGAGTGTTGTGGTGCGCCGGCTGCTGCTGCTGCTGCTGCTGGACCTTCCTCTTGCTCCTGCTGCTGCTGAGCTGCTCATGACAACCACAACAACCATGGCACTCTCCGCCACTAGAGTAGTTAAGGTAGGCACCTGTGTAGTAATGGGCAGTGAGGTGCTCCCTGGGTGGTTGTGGCGGGTGTTGGGTGAGCACGGCCGCTGAATTACTCCAAATAAGCAGACGACATCAACCATCAGCTGTTATGGGGCGGCCCACTCTCCTGAAGTTATATATATATATTTAGTTATTTTTCTTTTATGGTTTCGGTACCTTTAACGAAACCAGCATTACGTGGCTTTGTTTAGCACGATTTATATATTGTCATAGGAAAGCAGTAATTGGTTATTCACTTTGTTGGCATAATAACAGCTGCTTGGGCCAAAAAAATATTCTCATGTAAAGAAATTTTAAGAAACAAAAGCCAGTCTCCTACAGTCCCAAGATAATTTACAAGAGAAACTACCGAGATATGAGACAAGGTCATTAACACTTGTTCATAAACAAAAGACCCACTTGACATTTGCAGTTGCCAGAGGAAACACATTGGTTAATTTTCACACATTAAACCATTCAACACTGCAAACCAGACGTGATAAGGCTGGTCTCATCCAAACATTCAAGATACTGAACAATTTGGAGGATGTTGATCCGGATAACATCTTCAAAAGGTCAGATGTTACACAAACGAGGAACAATGGTTTCCAGCTCAACAAGCCACAGTGTAGGACTGAAAACAGGAGATACTATTTTACCCACAGGGTTATAAATCCATGGAACCAAATATGTGCAAGATGCAGGGTCCCAAACGGGTGCTGCCTTCAGTTTATTTAATTTCTCATGAACTCTCTCTATTAACTAGCTGCAAGTTTCCTCACTTTATGAATTAATATGACCATACATAACACAAATTAAATTTTCAAGTTTGATTATGAATGGGTTTGCTCAGATTAACATTAGAGTATGTTCCTCTCTAGTGGTAGTTTCTTGCATACAGTATCTGTTATCAAAACAAACTGATGCATTATTGATAAATTATTGATACCCTGTATTGAAAAATTATTAATGAAAAATTATGTATATAATTTTTTATTGCTTTGTAGCATTTGATATTAACAAAGCAAATATAAAAAAAATCACAATTGTGCATCAAGCTTACATATTTTGAAATTTTTGTTTTTTAATTCTTCATACTGAAATAAATTTTTCTTCCAGAGGTTGTCTGGAGCATTGAGTCGGAGTTTCTCAACAAGTAGAGTTGTAGCAGCCAATCAATTAACCGTCCGTGATGCCCTCAACACCGCCCTCGATGAAGAAATGGAACGTGATGAAACGGTCTGTATAGACTTATTTTACTTTTTCCAGCACTGGACAGTAATTCAGTGTGATAAAGGTAATACAGTACTGTATATGGCTGCATAATAATTAAGTATTCAATATCTTGGTCAGCCCTCTCCATCTTTATCCCTTTAAGGATTTCATTAACTTCATTTTTGTCTAGAGTGTGGGTGAGTGGAATGTATATACAAGTACAGTGTAAAAATTTTTGAATGAACAACATGGGGTGATGCCTATTTGTTCCATGAGGGATTTCAAATGACCCGTCAGGTCCCAGGCAATCCTTCCACACCCACCCTCTCCTAATGTTAAAAAAGAAAAAAGAAAAAAAAAAGGTACTACATCCACATTGATGCATATACAGTACAGTTTTGGGACTTTCCCAGAGAATAGTGTAGTGAAATATCTTATAACACTTAAACATATTTAGGGTTCTAACCCATCTTACTGGAAGGGCCAAATGGTGGCTCCCTGCAGCTAGCACCGCATAAATCACTTCAGCGCTAGGAGTCCTTAATAGCCTACTGGAGACCTCGGACCAAAGCATGGCCCCCCCCTCGCAGAGGCACAGGAAGTAGGGGACATGATCACCCTCACAAAAGAAGCAAACCCCCCAGAAAGGAAGCAAAGCAGAGCAGACAGCTGCAATGTTCACAATGTAAACAAATAATTTAGCAAACAACTTGGCAAATGATCCCCCAATAGGTGATGTCCCCTTCTTGCCTTAGTTACAGTTGGCCACTGCCAGGTGGCACCATCATGAGAGCACCATCATGCCAGCTCCTCATATCAACAAGAATCAGTCATTCCCCCTGATGTCAGAATTGTTTGACATGCTCATTGAGTCACTAGCTCTTCAGGTCACAGATATTCTAGATAATTATTGGCTATCCTTTGGACTCTGTCCTGTAGGGCCCATTTGCTTGTTTGTTTCGATCTTTAGTATTCGCTTCATGTGTATGTGCTTAGAGCTGCCCTTAGGCACTCATTGATGTTGCCATCTGGCCTAACAAGGCTGCTTTCCTGGTGGGTTTTGGTTAGTGATTAAGGGGTACACTAGAGTGACATTCTTGTACATACAGTGTGCAGCTGACACCCTTCACAGCCGCATTTTTCCTTTATGCTGCATTCGTCATTAGTTCATCCTGCAAGCATCCCTGGTGCTTGGGTGTCTTGTATGGTTCTTATCTTCAGGCTCTTAAAAGCCCCACTGGTCTCTGACGTAATCACTGATCGGCCCACCAAAACTGCACTCTCTTCTTGCGAGTTTGAGGAATGTCCATTGGTTTTGTTATAAACATTGGTCATTTGCACTATCTCCCTCTGTTGTCTGTTTGAGTGGGTATTACTCTCTCTCCCAATATCTGTGAGGATTTTTAGTTTTTTAGAGTGTTGAGGCTTCATAGGCAGCAGCCGTTTCAGATTCACTTGCCCATTTTTATCTTTTCCCCATTATTATCTTACTATCTTGCCCATTATTATCTTACTATCTTGCCCATTATTATCTTTTTTGTAGCTTTGATCTTGAGTGGCTCTATGTTCACCATTCCTTCTGCTCTGTCTGTCATGGTTAAATGGATCTTGTACCCCTCATCCCCATGCTCGGGGCCCCAGGACGTTAGAGGGTTTCGGAGTCTGGACTACAATTTCCTATTGGTGTAACTCTGCCTTCTCTGTTGATCACCCCTTCCACCTCAACACTAGATACAGTTCAGCTGTTGCTTCCAGCCTAATGTTTTCTGGTGGTATATTTGGCTCGGATTCTTTTGGAGTGTGGAGATACCTTCTTGTCATTAGGCATAGGGCTCAGCTTTGACTTGAGGGGGGTCTTCATTTTCCAGGTGCTGGGAAAGAGCCCTAGGTGGGCTCCTGGGTGCCCTTCAACCTTGTCTGGCCTCTGGTTTCCTCTGTTTTTTTCTCAGGTTTGGGGTGGGGTGGGGAGGGATCTTTCCTATCATCCGTTGAAGTTTAAGCTTGATTTTCATGCTTCTGCTCTCCTTGTTTGCTTCAGAGTACCATTATATTCTTCAGATGAATCATTTTAACGATGTTACTACTGTCCTGCTTTCTGTCTTTCTCAGTTCAGATGGCCTTACTTTGGTTCCTTCTGTTGGACTTCCATGATGGGCTCAGCCTCTTCTTGATTTTGGGTCTGCTTTGGCATTCTTAGTTGCTTTACAATGTTCCTGATTCTTCCTGGCTTGCAGACAATCCTGTATTCTTTAGGGACTTGGCATGGCTTTTGCCATACCCAAGTAATTGAATGGCAAGAGGTGGACTCCTCCTTTTCAATTTTCCTGGGAGGTGCCTAGGTGCCTCTTTTTAAATATAAAGTGAGTAGAGAAGATATTTATTTTGTTTACTTTTCCACTGACATATATGTGTGAGATTATTTTTATGCTTGTGGTAGTATGTGTACAGCATGTAGAATTAGCGTTAGTCATGTTAGCGCACTGGTTTGCAATGTACTCTTGCAATCATTGTTTAGCCAAACTCTGGCAAGTTTTTGTAGTATGCAAAACTAACTTGTATTTTCCTTTACAGGTGTTCCTGATGGGAGAAGAGGTAGCTCAGTACGATGGTGCTTATAAGATATCTCGTGGCTTATGGAAGAAGTATGGTGACAAGCGAGTAATAGATACTCCAATCACTGAGAGTGGTTTTGCTGGTATAGCTGTTGGAGCAGCCATGGTATGTAGCTAGCTAGTCTGTTACTGTGTGTTGCTTGCCTAATGAGCCTTACATATATTTGTAGAGTTTGCATTAGCTTGATATTCTTCAGATGTATTGATTACTTTACCATGCATAAAAGCAGTAAAAGATGGTAGACTGGCTGTCTGCAGTTGTCTTTTGAAGTACTTTGCAGCATACTTTGACAGTTAAAATAATTAACTTTTCATTATTTTCCACATGCTTTTCTTGCTTATTTTTTGCATATTTTTTTCATAAAGTTGTTGACGGAATTGGCTTTTTCAACCTCGGCCTTCAGTGCATTTCATTTGTCGATTACCCGTACAGGGATTGAGAACTTCCTTGCATCTCTTTGACTCAATTGCATATCCAGCTTCTGTGATCTCCCTTTGGCCTACATTTTTTAATTTAAATAGGCTTCTTTTGTAGTTATCATATTCCCCTTTGTTTCTTCTCTCCTCTAAGGTTGTGAGGATGAGTTTTCACAACCTGTTCACATAGTTGAGGCCTCTCAATTTTGATACTAATCTAGGTGCAAACCTCTAAAAATTCTTAAGTTTCTGTTCATGCTTCACAAAGTGTGGGTTCTGCATGCTCAAGTAATGGTCTCACATGAGCAGTATGTATTGACTTGAATGCTGCTATGTTTAGACTCTTAAATGTTCTTACATTTGTTAACTTTCTATCTGCTGCTGATGTTATTCTGTTCACATGAGCTTCTGCTGTTAGTGTTGGGAGATTGTCTACTCCCAGATCTTTTTCTCCTTTTGTTTCTTGTAGTTAACTTCCCCTTATGGTATAGTAAAGTCCCCTATCTCCCTTACCCATTTTTATTACTCTACACTTATTTGGATTGAATTCCAGCAGCCAATTACATGCCCACATCTGAAATTTGGTAAGGTCTTGCAACATCTGACAGTCCTCTTCAGTTCTTACACTCCTTGTTAACTATTCATCATCTTTAAACATCGGCTCTCTCTTTCTGCAATGTCATTTAGATAAATTAAAAAGATCAATGGTCCTTGGAGAGAGCCTCGTGGAACACCAGTTTCCACTCCTCGGCAGCCTGACATATCCTCTTTGACTATGGTCCATTGTTTCCTATCAATCAAGTAGTTCCGTACCCAATCCAATGCTTTTACTGTTATCCCCTCTTGTCTCCCCATTTGTGTATTAGTCTTGTTAGGTACTGTGTCAGAAGCTTTTTGGCCCTTTAAGAAGATGCACTCTACCCATCCTTCATTCTCCTGTCCTATTTAAGTGACCCTTTCATAGAATTCAATGAAGTTTGTTAATGTGATTTTCCATCTGAAGCCATGCTATGCTTCTGTGAGTAATTAATTTGAACAGCTTAGAAATCAAGCTATAAGTGCATATAAAAAGCACTTCTGAGCAGTACCCTTGGATTGCTCCTGTTCTTACCATTTCTTCCCTCTCTCTGGTGCTTGGCAGTGGGTTTGTCTTAGCCTAGGTTCACTCAGAGTATGATGGGGTGGTTGGGCTGTATGGCATTATTGTGGTGTCAGTTCTGCCACCATGAGACAGTCAGGGGCAATGACCTAGTGGGCTGTTTGGTAGGGTATGGCTTTGAGTTCTTGGCACTAATAAGTTGCACGTGGAATGACTTTAATTTATGTAATGCAAATTTATGTTTATACTTTGGGGTAGATTGAGTAACCACCAGTCTCCTTATGATCTGCTAGGGAGAGTTTGAAAAGTATCCCAGTGCAGAAACCTGACCCGCTGTGGCTGCACCAATCCCTAACCAGATCCCAGGAGAATCTTGCCTTAGGAAGCATCAGAATGTACTGTTCACAAGAGGGCTTTCCAAATGCATTCAAAAGTTAGAGTTTTGTCCTGTCCATCTGTATCAAGAGTGTTAAGTGTGTGTTGGTTTAGAATACAATATACAAGCGGCTAATTTCTTAACATGACCTGCTAAGGTAGTAATAAATAAAAATGGACATCCCTTTACTTGTTCCTTACAGTAATGTTTGTGTAGGCCACCAAAGCAAGCCAGTCTGCTGCTTTTAAATGTTATGACATGTATCTGCTAACTCCTGTGAATTTTTTTGTATAGGGTGGGTTGCGACCAGTGTGCGAGTTCATGACCTTCAACTTCTCGATGCAAGCCATAGATCATGTTATCAACTCTGCTTCTAAGACCTTCTACATGTCTGCTGGTCTGGTAATTATCTGTGCACTCCTTATTAGTTAATTAATGTTTACATTTTGCAAGTGTAATATCTACAATATTAAATATAATATTGTAGATGTCTTACCTGTCTCATGTCTTTTTCTTTCTTTGGGGGACTCCATTTTTAGGAGTATAAGGCACACTTAAATTTGTCCATAATATTTCAAATGGCCTATTATTTATGTAATCCTGATTAATATTTAAATAATGTAGTAATGATTATTGCACACTGAGCTACAACATAGTAAGCTTCACTATGCATGAGGAATGCATCTGGGAAAGCCTTTACATAGAGAAATTTGTGCAAAATGTGCTTTAGATTATATGGGAAAATGTAGATGTGTTCCAAGGGTGTTGCCACACACACTACAAATAAAAAATATATAATTCAGAGGAGAAACTTTGGCTTGCCTTGTTGTTCTTTATCTTGTGTGATACTATAGATCTTGAAATGTGTAGTTCTTAAAAATTTATAAAAACCTGATCTCTTGTTATCTGAATTTCTGAGTGGATATAGCAAAGTTTTGCCAGAAAATTATCCGAATTTGACTTTGACGCTATGCCAGTCTGCATTATCCGGCCAAATCTCTGAATATTCGAGATTTGGCTGGATAACCTACCACTTCAAGACTAGGTGTATAGTGCTCATCGTGATTTTTTTAATTTAAATACAGTATGATAAATATACAGTTGCCAAGTCTGGGTTTTTAAAGAGTTTTGGTATTTCAGATTTGAGATATTACCCTATTTACTAAAAAAAAATCCATAAAATTTAGGTTAAAATGTTCTTGTTACAGAATTTTTCTGATATATTGATGATTTATTCCTCCAAGAATGTGTGACAATACTCGCCAAAGCTAGTCATTAACTCTCAAGTTTTAGTTGGCGTTTTCTTTCCCTGTGTTTCATGCCACATTTTTCTCTTCTATAGGCATTTTCTTGGCATGCTCTCCCAGGAAGTTTTTTGTTTTTATTATTATTTTCTACCACAGACGTGGCCAGACATTTACAATGCTAACCAGCATATATACATTTTCTTCTGTCCTCCATGGACAGGGTGAGAGATCTGTTAAACATATAGTTCAGGGATTTATTGAACAATCAACCATAGAAGGTGATTGTAATGCTCTAACTACAGACCCGAAATGCTATGAGTATTAGTGGCTTTAGGTATTGTATGTACTAGCTCTATCTTTAAATTCAACATTATGTTTGTAACTCATTGTCTTTGTATTTACCTTTACCTGACTAAAAAATCTAATCTAAATACATACAGTAGATACACAGTTACGTCTGCCCTACATAAAGTGATTGATGTGTCTTTTACATATTGTTATTAATGTGCATATGTGTATGTATATATATATGTATATATATGTATGTGTGTGCATATGTATATGAATGTATGTGTATAAAGTATGTCGAAGCCGATCAGAATTACATTTCACAAAGGTGAAATGTAATTCTGATCGGCTTCGACATATACTTTATATACATACATTCATATACATATGCACACATATACATATATATACATATATATATATACATACACATATACACACACATACATACATACACATACATTTATGGCTCTCCTACTCTGAGAGGGTAAGATAGCTGATAGAGAAACTAGTGTGTTATTAAGCACTTAACCACTGAAGGTGATTAAGATGCTTTTACAAGCTCAGGTTATATAGTTACATCACATACACACATTGTACAATTGATACATTACATGGTCAATCTTGGGTACAAGTCCAATATATCAAATGCTCCAGTATTCATATAGTAGTTACAGAGTTCAGCATACCTCAGCCCAGGAGGGCAAAAGTCAGTCAATGTGGGACATTTTACAATATAATGTTCAAGTGAGTACATGTTTTCTCTTCCACAAAAGTTAACACATTATGTACTCGACATTTGAGTTTTGAGAAAGCTGCCCGATACATCTGTATTCCAGGCGTATTCTGGCCACTATAACATCACATTGCTGAGTTCTTGCTCTATTAGGCCCATATGTGAATGTCTCCTCACAATATCTATCCCAGGAAGTAATAGACTCTCTTCTCCCAAATGATTGCGAGGCATTGGAACATGGCTCTCACAATGCAAGTAAAAAAAGACATAATAAAGCTTAGACATTTTGCAGATCCATGTACCAATTGTGTTTCGTGGACCGAATGGAGCAGCTGCTGGTGTAGGGGCCCAACACTCCCAGTGTTTTGGGGCCTGGTATTCTCACTGCCCTGGACTAAAGGCAAGTCCAAGTATAATGGTTATAGTTTGTGCTTCTAACTCTAATCAGTATTCAAAAGACATTATCATTAATTAGTATCTCTTATTTCACAACATTAAGAATATTAATGATAAATAGTGTAAACTTGTTGGAATGGAACATATGGGATTGGGCCTGTTTGGGTCCAACAAAGTTTTGGCAGTATTTTCTAATAGGGTCTAAGACCTGAAAATGTTAGATTTCTGTATAGAGTAGCAATGATGTAGAGTACATATCTCAGCCCTTCTTAACCTAGCCTTCCCCAGCCTAACCTGACTGAACCTACCCCAAGCCTAATAAAAATAAGGCATAAAAGTTTGATTTATATTGTCCCAAATGTCAATATTTGCTGATCTGTTAAATGCAGAATAATGTGATTATTCAGGTTTTGTTTTATATACATGATGTGCACGAGATGTGTGACCTTGTAATGTTCGTGGCGGTACAGGTTGTACATCCTGCTGGGTTTTCACTTCATTATTTTCTTACTACAAGTGCTCGAACACAACTTTACACATATAGTGTGTTCGTCTCTTTATCTGTCTGTACTCCTTTGTGTCCTCCTCTTCTTTCTCATTCTTCTTATTTTTCATCACTCCCTCCCTTTCCCAGCTGGGAGCTGCATAAATTTTGGTGTAAGGCTGTAGGGGCAGCAATACCTCGGGGCAATACACTATTAATCATCCCAAAGGATGATTAACACTTTGGCGTGCCCAGCGCGCCACCCCTCAACTGTGTGATTTGGGTCCCAGCGTTTCACGGGAGCTCGCGTTAATTCTGAAAAGTGTATACTCTCTTCAACTTTTGTCACCTTAATTCTCGTCCTACGAGATTAAATTTGGTATCATTGTGTTCGCAATAGAATTCTCTACAGCACTAAATGCATATAAACTCCAAAAGCCCGGCTAATTACCTGCAGCAAACAGAGCAAGTGCGAACGAGTTACCCAGGAGCGTGCAAAAGCGATAAAATATGTTCACTCTTTTCACTCTGGTCACCTCAATTTTCATCCTAGGTCTTTCATTTTGGTATCAATGGGTTCGCAATAGAATTCTCTAGAGGAACATTAGCATATAAAATAAAAAACCTGGTCACGCTCCACCCGCTGATGAGTTGAAGACGGGCCACGCGTTAACTGCGAGTGAGCGCCCAGACGCCTTCCAGCTACACTCCCAATTCCTGCCCACAAATGTTTAGTACTTAGTATTTTAATATATGTAGTATTATAGTTTAGTATTTTTTGTGTAGTAGTTGTTCATCACATAAGTATTGTAGATAGCCATTTGCACAAAATAGATTGCCATTTTCTTCGTCCACAATTTGATACCAAAATGAAAGATGTAACATGAAACTTGATGTCAGAACACTTGAAAGATTATAAATACGTTTTTGGGTCTAAATTTTAAATTTTAAAATATTTGTTAAAATTCTATTTATTGTGCTATTATTATGGGACTAGTTTTAAAATGTGCGCCATTGGATTGCAAACAATTTGATACCAAAACGAGCGACATAACATGAAAATTGATGTCAGAACACTGGAAAGATATAAATAATTATGTGATGATGAGTGTCCAAAATTAAAATATTTGTTAAAATTCCAGTTATTGCTCTATTATTATGAGACTAGTTTTAAAATTTGCGCCCTTATATTGCGATCAATTTGATACCAAAACGAGCAACGTAACACGAAATTGGATGTTATCAAACTGAACGAGTATACACATTAGGTTGTGGTGTGCAAATTGGTGCTCGTTCACAGGTAACTTTAGGCCTTGCTGCGGGGAGTCTCGCCAGGCCTTTGGACATTATATGCATATACACCTGCAGGGAATTTAATTGTGAACACAATGATACCAAAATGAACGACGTAGCAAGAGAATTAAGGTGAGAAAACTGAAACGAGTACAGTATACACATTTAGGCGTCGCTGCACACTCGCCCGCACCTTCCACCCCACGATGTCAAAGTCTGCGGCGCGTGCGATAGTGTTAATATTGTATCACGTTAGCAAAGCCAAAAAATAGCGTAACCCAGCAGGAACTATTTCCCATTGAGCTAGTTTGCTGAGACCATAGTCGTGCCTTTTTGTGGTAGGAGGCACAATAATGAACTAAACCGAACACTTGTGATTCACTCTCTTTAACTGCCTACGACATTGGCAGTACAAGGGTCGCTTCACTTGTTTAGCCCACCATTGAAGGGTCCAACACTGTACACTCGTATAATATTCAGTACTTGACAATCGGTGATGCTCGTATAATATGCACAGTAATTATTTCTGTAATCAATTAAATCATATAAATCACACAGGCAATAATGAATCCTGTTCCTGTTCCTCAGGACTCGCATAAACAGACGCCATCTTGAAAATATATCGTCTGCATTTCTCCTGGCTTTGAGAGCCTCGGTACTGACAGAGCGACCAAGACTGGCACATGCAGCAGCTCACAGCACAGTTGTGCAGGTTGGGGCTACAGCACCATTTAATAATGATGAATAAAATAAGTAACTACAATCATTTTGCAATGATAGTGTCTTATATGATCCTGACTAATAAAAACTATACGTACAAGGTTCAGATATCGGTGAACACAATGCTAGTTATGATATTCACAGCAAGAGGCAGACATTTACAGCACATAGCCGAGGTTTTGTGCATCCATGTATCATGCAACGTGACCTCATGTTCCTTTAGAAAATATTCTTGTGAAAAATAATTCATATTCATGATTTAGTGACAGGGACCTGATGATAATAGCAATGTTGTGGCTAGACTTAGTGATGTGCGTAGTATACTGAAGGGATGTTGCTGCATCAGGTGACATCACCTGCTTGCACCGTCTGGTCGTAGTGTGTGGTCCTATACTGTGTTAGCATTTCATTACCACCATACCCACAAGAATTACTTAGTGGTTTGTTATGGTCTATAAAAATATAGATAGCTATAGGAAGTGTGTGTGTATAATGTAATAGCAAACTGTGTGTTTTGTTATTCAAAAAACATAATATTGTGTGCATATTAATGACAAATAAGTCTTTGCATACCTATGATCTACCTGTTCTGTGATACAAATAACATTATTGACAGCCCAGTGCATCATTGCATTTGTAAAACAAGGTCTTATCAATAAAAATATGAAGAAAATTAAATACGTTCATTGCTTGTACTAACAAATTTGTGCAAGATCTGTGTGGTGGGACGCTGACCTTGAATCGTGGTTACAAGATTATAACACATCAGACTAACTTGGTGGTTCATTATGGTGTAAAAAATGTAGATAGTTTTATATAACATGTGTATATAGTGTAATAACAGCAAAAAACACTGTTTTATTATTCTAAGAATATAATACAGTATACAGGTCACTAAATATAAGCACCAGTGGGAGCCGGTGGCTGAGCGGACAGAACACTGGACGCGTGATCCTGTGGTCCCGGGTTCGATTCCGGGCGCCAGCGAGAAACAATGGGCAGAGTTTCTTTTACACTGACACCCCTGTTACCTAGCAGTAAATAGGTACCTGGGAGTTAGTCAGCTGTCACGGGCTGCTGTGTAGAAGTCACAGTAGCCCATCCGAAGAAGTCCCCATTCCGACATGTAGAATTAAGAAAATCCGTAGCACCCGTGCAATTGTCGGGACGTTACCATGCTGGGCTAACAGATTCACAATGCCACCTTACCTCGCTTGTTCACTTTGCCAATTGCAAGTGCTGACAGATATAAACTAGACTGGATGATTGACCCCTGTCAACAATATTGAAATGAAAGAGAAAGTACACTGATGTTTTACTGGTCGGCCTTCTTCACTGCTTCAACACTTTATTCGTACATGGTAATTGGACAGTGACCTTCTTGGGAATCTGCTGATGTAGCAAAACAGTAGAATAAAGGCGGTGGACTCCATGTTATTGTTTCACCTCAACACTGGCGGTGGTCTCCATATTACTATTTCACCTCAACACTGGCCACATGTGGCATCCACATGCCAGGTTACTCGTATAGTATGAGCATAGCAATGTATGCTGCAGATGAAACAATAGAGCGCAAATACTGAAGATGACAGGCACGGTGGCACATGTAGTGGCTGAGTAGTGATGGTGGCTTAACTAGTAGCGTGGCACTCATGTGTTTGTCATATACAGTACTTGAAGTACTTACCACAGCTCTAGTACTGAGATCTGTTTTTGGGTGACGACGAAGAGCAGGGGTCTGGGTGGGTGAGCCCTGGAGGCTCCCTGGCATCTTCCCTCCCTCCCTCTGGTCGGCGGTTTTGTTTTTTGATGCTTGGCCTCCGAACTGAAGGCGTAAGTAGCCAGAGAGGGTGGTCCGGGGCTCCCCCCTCCCGTGGAGGGAAGGGCTGTGCAGACAAGCTGTGCGGCAATGGTGTATAATGTTTGCTTGTTTCTTTAAGTTTTGGGGAGTTCTGCCTCTGTCCGGTCTTTGGTTGCAATTTCTTACCAAGTGGGGTCTGTTTTGTTATACCTATCTTTCTGGGTGCCTAACTCCAGTCGATGGCAGACAAGGAATGCTCCCTATGCCTCTCTGAGGGGGCCAGGTTTTGGCTCGTGGTCCCCGGTAGGCTGAACCCCATTGATTGATGCCCCAGACTAATATAGCGTATATCAGTCCGATAGCTCCAGGAAGCCTCCGGGGCTCACTCAGAAAATGGAGTTTCATTACATTCAGTGCTAATTTTTTTGGTGCATACCACAAGTAAATTATGTACAGTATTGTGCAAGGTTGGTATTTCTGAATCTAAGTTGACAGCAAGTGTGTGCAAGGGCTTGACCATTCAGTGTGTTTTGGCACAAACTGGTGAGTTGTGCATTGACAGTTATCAAAGAAAGATAAAAATATATGCTGGTAAGAGTAAGGTGATCAATCTTGGCAAAAATGTACTGGTGAACTGTGCTTGACTTTACTGATTAAATTAACAATGAAATTAAGAAAAGCGTGGAAAAATACTGGAAGGAGTCATGAATATTAATTAAATATTTTACAGGTGGTGTCCCCCTATTCAGCTGAAGATGCAAGGGGCCTTTTGAAAGCAGCCATTCGTGACCCTGATCCTGTGGTTGTGTTGGAGAATGAACTTCTGTATGGAACTCCTTTTGACATTTCTGAGGATGTCCTCAGCAAGGACTTTGTGGTTCCCCTGGGGAAAGCCAAGGTGGAGCGTGAAGGTGAGCAGACATGGTCTCTCAGTTGAGAACCAGGCATCTGTGACATTTTATGAGATAGAAAGTTGAAAATGAAACACTAACTAAAAATTATAATGTGTATACTTGTAAAACATTTCCAGATTTTAAAGTACTGTACATTGATAGCTCTGTATCTCTCTTTAACTATGATTGGTTCACTAATCTCCCACGCACACCACCCCATACACACACCACCCACACACACACACCACCCACAAACAGACAAGAGACAGAGTTATTTATATAAAATGTATTTAATATAAACTGTGTAACATTTCACTAGAATGTTCCTATTTTTCCCTCAAGGTGATGCTCCTACACACATTGAAGGTGGTTAAGTACAGTAATGATATGCATTTATATATGTACTTTCATTCTAGGACAACATATAACCTTGGTAGCGCACTCCCGAGCTGTTATGTTGGCACTGGAGGCTGCCACGACACTTGCTGGGGAAGGTGTGGAGTGTGAGGTCATCAATCTTCGTTCTCTACGACCCTTGGACGAAGAAACCATTGTTAAGTCAGTGATAAAGACTCATAACTTGGTGACAGTTGAGCAAGGTTGGCCCCAGTGTGGCATTGGCTCTGAGATTTGTGCTAGAGTAGTTGAAAGTAAGTAATCACATATTTGTTGTTTTTATTTTGTAGATTGATTATATGTTTGTAGCTAGAAGACGTAAGTGAAAGGTGCAGAGGTCATGTGTGAGATCTGAAAAATCATCAGTGCTGTGCAACATTAGGGTAACTGGGAGGTGGGCTTTCCACTGGAGAGTGTAGCAAGTTAGAGTGGAAAAAAGATTAAATAAGATATTAGATGATATGTATGTGAAGGAGTAATGATATGAGAATGAGATGTTGAAAGCTATAGCTAAAATTGTTTATTGTTTTGGGAGACAGGCAACCAGAGTGTATATATGCATGCTAAGCTTATATCAAGGGGCCTTTCTCCCCCCAAGGTCATACTACTGACCATCTCCAGGATGCAACCCCATAAGAAATTGAGTAACTCTTGGGGTACCTATTTACTGCTAGGTGAAGAGGTGCATTAGGTGATAGGAAATGCATCCATTCAATTCTGTTCCACCCAGGATTCAAACCCTGAATTCCTGATAATGAGTTGGGAATGAACCCAACTCTACTGCTGGGGCCCTTTCTGGTGTGGGTGCAGTTTAGTGAAAGGAGTGAGGTAATTAAATGTTGAGTGGATGGAGTGTAATACGAGGAAGTGGTATGGACATGTTAACAGGATGCCTGGGAATATTTTAACTAGAAGTGTATACATTAGTGAAATACAGGGATTATATCTTGGAATGGAAAAGTGGAACAGTATATGATGGAAATAGTGGCAGGAGGGGTTGGAGACTTGAAGTCATTGGTTTATGTGGTTATCTTGAGATGATTTCGGGGCTTTAGTGTCCCCGCGGCCCGGTCCTCGACCAGGCCTCCACCCCCAGGAAGCAGCCCGTGACAACTGACTAACACCCAGGTACCTATTTTACTGCTAGGTAACAGGGGCATAGGGTGAAAGAAACTCTGCCCATTGTTTCTCGCTGGCGCCTGGGATCGAACCCAGGACCACAGGATCACAAGACCAGTGTGCTGTCCGCTCGGCCGACCGGCTCCCTAACAACAACTGGTGACAAGAGCTTTGTGAAGAAACTCTTACTCGTGCCCCCCCCCCCCCCCCCCCAATAATGGGAAGCTCTTTGAAGGGGAAAAAGATGTCATTGTTACAGGTTTAAATTAGGCAAGTGTAGATCTTGCTGCATGTACTGTATAGGTGATGGTTCAAATCTGATAAGCTTTTCCTTATAGTAATGCATGCGAGAGATAGGAGAGTTGTGAAACTAATGTAGCTCTTCATCCAGATTGTGAAATTAATTAATCAATATACATGTATAGGTTACTATGTATTTGTTAATTGCAAAGATTGTGTTAATAGCAATGAGACATTAGCTTTTGAATGCTGGAAAAGTTAAAAAAAATATATATGAATATACATATACTATACAGTGGCACCTTCACTTACGAATTTAATCCATTCCTAGAGATGGGTCGTAACTCGAAACAAATTTTCCTATAAGAAATAATGTAAATGGAATTAGTCCATTCCACACTCCCAAAAATATTAACTTAAAAATACATTTTATACCCAATACTGTACCACTCTTTTTGTGCTACAGTAACTACAATACAGTATGTATATCTTGCTTTTATTGAGGACTCTTGTTGGCATATAGAAGACAGGGGGGGAGGGAGAGGTGTTAATGTTTGGAAGGGGAGTCTCCTTGCATTATAACATAGGCATTGATGACTTTTCTGGGGTACTCTCTCCTATGTTTTGCAGGCATACCACTAGGACCTGGTTGTCTCACTGCTTGCTTGTCTTACTAAGAATTTGTTTAAAGACACTTGTTTTTCCCTGCATTTTAACACTTGTCAGTAGTGAAACATCACATTGTCATTCAAAAATGTCAATGCAACGGCCTGTTACAGTTTTATCTGAGCGAGTTATTTTCAACAAAACTTTGCAGTTCTTCCCCTATTTCACACATTTTCTTAATGAGGAAGGGACATCCTCTACTCACAACTACCTTCTTAGGTTGAACCTTACCACTGACTTTCTTGGGACCCATGGTATGATAAATAATAATTACTTTTATGTTCAAAAAACAAAAGAGCACAAAAACAATGAAATTCTTTACAAGCACGATTTTCAGTAAGCGGGCGGCTCTGGTAAACTGAGGCGGGGTCGCCTGTGCCATCAGGAACCACGCGCTCGGTCAGCTCATGCTTCTATCAACAAAATCATAGTCGAGGCATAAGTCATAAGTCGAGTCGTATTTTCCGATGAAATTGGGGTCGTAACTCGAAAAATTTGTAAGTAGGGGCATTCGTAAGTCGAGGTGTCACTGTATATCATTAATGAAAATGTTAAATAGATGTGATTGAAAACTATAAAAAAATAAAAGGATATAATATACATTTTTAAGTGGTGAGTATTGTAAGTCTTCATGGTAAATGTTAAGAGTCTAGAGTGAAGTAAGCTCTGAAATGTAAATAAGAGGAAACAGATCAAAGTTTGGGGCTCTTCACTAATTCTTTTAGAAAGTTGTGCTAATGTAAAATTTATGTATACTCTTTCAAGTAAAATGGTTTGCAATGCTAACTTTGTGTTCACATTGTTTTATTACTGATGGGCAGTAAATCTCTTGACTAGTCATCCTCAGCATTACTAAATGCTCTTCAATATTATAGATAAACAACTATAATGCTTAGGAAAGGGCTAAACAAAGTTAACTTCTAGCTTGGCAATTAAATATACTTGGAAACAAATATTTGATGTTTGAAATACGGTATATAATTATAACTTCTAATTGAGAACTTTTTGTCCAGGTCCAGCATATCACTACCTAGAATCTCCTGTTGTACGTGTGACGGGAGTTGACGTTCCTATGCCATATGCCAAGAGTTTGGAAATAGCATGTATTCCACAACCCCATGATATAATCAAGGCTGTGAAGAAAGTTCTGAAAATCATAAAATAAAATAGACAATATAGTAAGTGTTTGCAACTATTTTATTAAGAAGACATACATTACATGAGTTCTACCTAATATTGACAAAAATCATCATGTTCTTGCCATGTGAACTCTTATGATTACCTACTGTAGATATGATTAGGAATTATTTATATAATTGTTCACACTTCTTATATAACAGCAAGGCATACATTACCAGTATGCACAACTGTACTGTTTAATATTTTGGCTGTACATAGTATTTGTTATACATAATGTTAATGTTCAGGATTATTAAACCATCCCCATTTTTACATTACTCTATTACTTATACCATTATCCACAGCTTCTCTCGTATCATTTTTTAATAATTTATAATTCATTGTGTTGGAAGACAGGAAGCCAGTGTGTATTCATGCATATTAGGCTTACATCGAGGTACCGTCCCCCCCCCCCCCCCAAAGGTCGAATTACTGACCCTACCCAGGATGCAACCAAACAAGAAGCTGACTAACTCCTAGGCAAACAGAGGCATTAGGAGTAAGGAAATGTGGCGAACCATTTCTGTCCTGCCCGGATTCAAAATCATAGTTGATAAAAGAAAAGCCATAACATTGGAAATAAAATGACGTTTGGAAAACACACACACACACACACACAATATGTAACTAGATGTACATGTGATGTAAATGGTTACAGCAGTTGTTGTTGTAGGACATGACAGCATCGAGGCAGGGCGAGCCATAAGGTGTTACTGTGGAGTGCCAGTGGTGGTAAAGACTGGTCATGGTTGGTGAGACCAAGACTGGTAAGAGGTGGTGTTGCTGCTGCTATGTTGAGAGATTATTGGTTAAGGTAGATCACAGGTGGTGGTACTTCTGGCCGAGCTGTTGCGACTTTCCCGATACTGTGGTCAGTTGACCTTGTATCCCTGTCCATCTGACTCGGTTTAGAGCAATGCTCATGCGTTGCATGACGGGAAACTGCTTGATGTCATTGTAGTACATAGTTTCTGGAATGTTTAAGCAGCTCCTACATTATTTCTAATATAGTTGCTACAATATTAATAAGACACTCACAGAAAAAAATATTAACGCAGATTGTACATGTATATGGAATAAACAGTACCATCTCAGCTTCAGTAATTATTGTATCCGCTAAGCAAGGCAACTTCAACATTCAAGGTAAGTGTATCCTGTGTTTATTACACATATTATGGGTCTCGCAGTACAGTTGCCTTCATTCTCGACTCTCAATTGGGGATCCTGGGTTCATCTAGCAGTATATTGGTACTCGTGAATTAGGCACCTGTTGAGGGGTCGTATCCTGGGGAAGGTCAGTAGTTGAGCCTTGTGGAGGACCTTGATACATGCCTAATATATATATATATACGCATGCTTCTTGTCACCAACAAAATGAATTATTTATATTTTAAATTTTGTTAAATGTGGCATTTTTTGTGCATCAGGAACTTCTCTCTCCTTTATAGCATTACGTCTATGGGAAGTAGTGTTTGGCTTGCAATGGAAAAATAGCTCATCTCTGTCATAAGTTTGGGATTCCCTGGAGTCGTTTTTTATTTCAGAAGTACATATGCATACTTCAGTATCGAGAATAACTGCTACATTTAAACAGAATGGTGTACAGGCTATACAGTATGGAATATTATGTTTTTGAAAATTAGCAGAAAGTTGTACTGGGAAAATACTTCAAATTTAAAAGTAATGGTCTCACAAAAGCCGTGAATAATGTCTATTATATCATCCATGTATATAAAAGCTGGAGTTGGAAAGCATAGCATATGCTCCTTGCACAATGTCCTTTGTGTTTTCCTCTGACAGTCTTACTATCCACAACCACCCTATCTATCTCTTTGTAGAATTCTTTAATGCTTTCCACATAATTTGAGGGTTATATGTGGCCTATTTTCTCCTATTCACATTGAATTCCATTTGCTAAGTGTTGCTTCATACACTTATTTTATCCAGGTCATCTTGAAGGACATAACTATTGTCTAGGACTCTCTCTTCCTTGATAGCTTGGCATCATCAGCAAACATGTCCATGTAGTTCTGTATTTCTTCTGGTATAGTTTATACAGTATAGACGATGAACATTACTGGTGCAAAAACTGAACCCTGTGGTTCACCGCTAGTAACATTTCTCCAGTCTGATACACTCTTCAGTTACCCCCCTCAATTTTGTCAAAATTTTTCATCCATGTCAACACCCAGTATGTTCCAATTTCCAGAATACCCTCTTCTGTGGGACTTTGTCAAAAGCTTTAATCGAAAATCCAAATAAATACAGTCAAACCAACCATCTCTTTCCTGTAAGATCTCTGTGGCTCTGTCATAGAAAGTAAGTAGATTTGTTACACAGTCTTCCTGTTCAATAGCCATACTAGTCTGTTATTATAGTATAATAGTCTGTTATTGTCTTTTGCTGTCCAGGTGTTCTACCCATTTGATTTTAACTATTTTTCTAAAGTTTTGACTACCAAGTGTTAATGATATAGATCTATAATTTGGAAGGTGTTCTCTGCTACCATTTTTGTAGATTGGAACTATATTTGCCTTTTTCCATATATCTGTTCCTGTACATATGATTCCTGTACATAAAGATGTCTGAAATACTGTATTAATTGAATGAAATGCTCAGTTCAGGTGTGAATGGTCTCGGGACACAAAGTGAAACTCCATCTGGGTCAACCGCTTTGTTTTCTCCTATTTCCTCGAGTTTTTATGTACTTCATGTCAGGACACCTCTTATGTATTCTGTGGAGTTCTCTGAAATTGGCATTGTGGGTGGTTCTCTGAAAACCTCAATTTGCGCGTGCACACTTTGGAACTGTCCATTTAATATTTCACACATTTTTTCTTTCTTGTGAATCTGTTTCTCTGAATGCAGCTTGATTTTAATAAATTAATAGAAAAGACCTAGTTCTGTTTTATGACTTGTCTTTGTCTCTTCACACTGCTGTGTAGTCGTTTCTTGTTAGTTTTGCCAATATGTTTGAAGGTTAGATCTCTTCTATATTGATTCCTTTGTTTTGTCTTCTGATTTCTGTTGAACCAGTCTTAGTTTTCTAGTTTTGCATCTCTCTTTTGGTATAAATTTTGTTGTGCCTTTGTCATATATTTCACAAAATTTGGCATACTACTTCATTACCTAACAGACCTTTCCAAAAAATTGGCATTCTACTTCCTTACCTAACAACAGACCTTTCCAATCAAATTCATTAAAAAGCTTGCTAAGTTTTCCAATCTCCTCTCTTGAAAGAAAGTTTTTCAACCGTTTGATTTTCCCTTTCGCTTCTAGATTATGACACATTGCATGTTTGATTTTTAACATTACATGGTCACACTTGCCCGTGGAGGAAGGCATTGAATGCCAAACCTCTTCTCTCCTGATAAAAACTAAATCCAGAATAGATGGAGCACCCCCTTCTCTCATTCTGTTTAGCCTGTTTAACATGCTTATACTGTACATGAATTTCTAGGATGAAGCTTACGAATTCGCCAGTACAAAGTAAGTAATTATCAAAAGAAGGCACAAAGTCCTGTGGCCAGATTCATGAAGCAGGTATGCAAGTACTTACGAACGTGTACATCTTTCCTCAATCTTTGACGGCTTTGGTTACATTTATTAAACAGTTTACAAGCATGAAAACTTCCCAATCAACTGTTATTATTGTTATATACAGCCTCCTGGTGCCTTGGAGCTCATTAACTGTTTAATAATTGTAAATAAAGCTGCCAAAGATTGAGAAAAGATGTACAGGTTCGTTGACCAGACCACACACTAGAAGGTGAAGGGACGACGACACAATCGACTTGAGAATGGTCCAGGACGGACCAAAACGTCGTCGTCACTTCACCTTCTAGTGTGTGGTCTGTTCAACATACTTTAGCCACGTTATTGTGACTCATTGCCTGCATGTACAGGTTCGTAAGTACTTGCGTAACTGCTTCGTGAATCTGGTCCCTGAATATTATGTAGTGCCATCATGTCACTGGATATACAAATGGTGCTAAATATCACTGATGATGCCAAAAAGAGAACAAAAGCACACGAAGCAAGCAATTTCAAAGGCATGGATTTGCTAAGTATTCTATCATGGATTCTATCTTGTTTCTACAAATGATGACAAGGGACACTTGGGAAGCAAGCGACATGAATGTCCTGAAAATCGTGACATTTCACAAGGAGGTGCATGACTAAAGGGACAATGCAAGTTGGAAAATATAGAGCAAGGCTGTGTTCCATTAAGTGCCCATGAGTTGTGTGTGTGTGTGTAGCCAATACCTAACCTTATCAGAGCAGTTTCCCACCAACAATTACAGCGACAGGAGGAAGGTCAAGGAGATAGGCTAACCTTAAGAGCACACAGTTTGTTACCTGTAACACAAGACCAATGACCCTACCAATAGACTTGGATCATTGAATGAATGACATCTGAATAATGAATGGCTTGGGAAATAGGACTCCGATGGTTTCCATAATGGCAGTGTCCACACACACACTGTGATTTGTCTTATGTTAACTTGCGTGATTACATGTTCTAGGTTGTTTTTATGTAAATAAGCTGTGTCATGTAGATAAATTTGCCCCAGTAAATGGAGGATTTTACTTAAGACTTTCACTCAATCCTAGAAATTTTGAACTTTGAATATTCGAATATTTTTTAATATATTTGAATATTTGAGGCCAGGAGGTTCACTGATTTATGGGGAAAGTTCTACACGAGCCTTGCTTGGGGATCATGACATAACAGATGGGAGCCTGTAGTGGGTGCATGGGGTGTGCAGTGTGGCAGGTGTGTTGCCCCACACACACAACACACACTGTAGTGTGTGTTGTGTGATGGGTTTCTGTAGTCCAGTTCCAGCCTGAAGTAACATATTCCAGTATTGGTCTCGCATATGAGGTATACTTGGTTCAGAATGATTTCTTACACAAGTTCCTGAAGGCAGTTCTTATGTTCACCAGCTTAATATATGCCTCTGATGTTATCCTTTTCATGTGGGCTTCAGGGAACAAGTCTGGTGTGATATCAACCCCCCAGATCTTTCTCTCTCCCTGACTCCTGAAGGATTTCCTCTCCCAGCTGGTACCTTGTGTTTGGCCTCCTGCTTCCTATGCATATTGTCACGGGTAAAGAAGGGCAGAGCCTCGTTGAGCTTTACCAGTGACACACTGTCACTGCTCTCTTTAAAGTACTGTATCCTTATTATCGGCTCTTTACTTGCTTTTCCTCATGAAGAAGTTGGCGCTTAACCCGTGTACACCAGCCGCAAACCACCCTGTACTCCACTAGGCGAGTACAGGGACCCAGCAGCACTTCTGTGGACTTGATAGGTTACTTTCTGCCCCTAGAGAGCAGGAGGTAGAGCAGCAGGTGTCTACTTTGGGTCACCTGGTTATCCAGCTACTCCTGTGATTAAAGGGGTTCTCCCCTTTGGAAGAAATGACTTGAAATCTCTGCTCTAGTCCTCTTAAACATGAGGCTATATTTCCTGATTTCATTAGTCTTTATTCCTGTACTCGGTAGCCAGTACTCTACTGTCAGGCTTTCATATATATATATGACATGGCATAACGGTAATGAAGGCTCATATAAACACAGCATTTAAAACTAAAGGAACATTTACTGACAAAAATACATAAATAATTTGTCTTGGATAGCGTCAATCAAGTCTGCAATCAATGGCCGCTCAATCAATAATGGGTGCATGTTCATTCATATTATATATATATATATGTCGTACCTAATAGCCAGAACGCACTTCTCTGCCTACTATGCAAGGCCCGATTTGCCTAATAAGCCAGGTTTTCATGAATTAATTGTTTTTCGACTACCTAACCTACCTAACCAAACCTAACCTAACTTTTTCGGCTACCTAACCTAACCTAACCTAAAAAGATAGGTTAGGTTAGGTTAGGTAGGGTTGGTTAGGTTCGGTCATATATCTACCTTAATTTTAACTCCAATAAAAAAATATTGACCTCATACATAATGAAATGGGTAGCTTTATCATCTCATAAGAAAAAAAATTGAGAAAATATAATAATTCAGGAAAACTTGGCTTATTAGGCAAATCGGGCCTTGCATAGTAGACCGAGAAGTGCGTTCTGGCTACTAGGTACGACATATATATATATAATATATATATATATATATATATATATATATATATATATATATATATATATATATATATATATATATATATATATATATATATATATATATATATATATATATAATTTATTTTTGAATGAATGATAATAAAATTCCTACAAGTTCCCTTAGGAACACCTACTCAACAAGGAAAAGGGGAGGACAGATTACTTAGGTAGGAAATTATTATATCTCCAGTGGTTTGTAGCTACCATGTGTCGCCAGCTCACTAAAGTTCTGTCACCACATCCTCGGGTGTTTCCTGGCATCACATGTATCCTCTCCCTTCCTTGGGTAATGCAGACGTAACGCCGATTCTCTCTACGCACCAGGGGGCTGCTCGCTGTGGGGCGTCCAAAGCTGGTGTCAACACTTGACTTCTTAGGCCTTTGTCGCTCCATGGGATGTATCTTTTTCCAGGCAGCCTTATTATCAGAGCCCCATGCACTGATTCACTGCCATGGAAGATATCACAATGGCCAACTTCACTAGTTGGGTCAGTTTCCATGCAGGGTGACGTCCCAGTCTGTTCACTGTATTCACCAAAGATATTAAATTCTGCTGCACTTGCTCATCTCACTGGTTACTATAGAAATGTTTAATGTCAACAAATGGGTGCTCACAGCTTTGCTGGCACAGTCAACTAAAACATTATCTTTCTAGGGTCACAGTTGACGTTCCTCTTGCCTCTTTGAAGGCGAAAATCAAAAAGAGCACTTGCTTGCTATGATCTTAGTCGTTTCTTCACCAGCCTCTTCAATGGCCACTCCTTGTGGATTTACAGACAGTCATTACTATTTCCGACGCTCATTGGTCAGGACTGTCACTAGGCTTCGACGGTCAGTCCATTCGCGTTGACCCACCAATGTCCAAATGAACGTACTGTACTTGCAGCTCTGAAGCTGCATTCATCCACTGAATGTGGCATACTATCGAGTTTCTTCCACACTCAGCAGATTCCTTCGTCGACGATACTCATTTGACCTCATTCCAGAAAGGTACCCTTATCGCTTCAGTATGCTCAGTGTTCTGTCGCTTCTCTTTTGGGCTTGACTCTCCACTTAAGATCCAAATCTGCTGATTCTCCCGAGAATGCCCAAGGTCAAAACTTCCCCATTCGAAGTCTAGCCGGACTCCGTTCCCTGAAACACAGTTTTAGCTAACTGCTAAAAAGTGCAAATTCAATTTGATCTCAACCAATGCTGGATCTGCCACGACAGAACCACGGAGATAGACAGGTTGTAATGAGTTACAACCTATCCAAACTCATGAGAAACTAAATCTCATGAGTTTCTATGAGATTTAACTCATAGAAACTATATTTTGTACAGTATTTTGATTTCAATGTGACATCTCTAGAAAGCCTCACCATACTGTATGAACATAAAAGTTCGTGGAACAGATTAATCAAAACATTATACCATATAGAGAAAGCAATTTTTCTGAAGTTATAGGCTTTTGGAAAAGTGAGTAATTTATTATTTTCTAGGCCTGAACCCCCTCCAAAAACAATATATGTGCCTGTATGTCATTGGTATAAGGCCTCTAAGATACATAAAGCTTTTAAAATAACTAATAAAATTATATACAGTAGGTTATGGAATGAAAAAACATTGACTTAGAATTTGTAAAATTGGGACATTTTATTTTCTTTCCAAAACAAGCTAAAATCAGCTGCCTGCATATTCATATAATTATAATAATAATAATAATGATTTATTTAGATGCTATAATACAGATGTATATAAAACAGTGCTAAGCTGTGATTAAAAAAATGAATGTGTAGCCAATAAAACAATCCACCTTCTAGCAGCAAGAGAAGACAAATGTGGTCCTACAACAACCTCCAGCATCCCCAGCTGAGTGTCTCAACTTGTGGAATTAATAAAGTCAACTTGACCAATTTCTCCTTATCTGATAACTCTACTGAGCTCCTTTGCTCATAGGCAGACTGAGTGAATTCAAGGCCACTAGATTAAGACATCAGCTGGGCGACGCAAATGGTGACCCAAGCATTGACCAGTCACAGGTATCTGCATCAACAAATATTTTTTTCTGGACACAAGTTACAAGGTTAACAGGAAGGATGAAAATATAGCAGCAAAGATGATCTCATTGCTTATAAGCAATGGGTCTACTAATGCTGACTAACATAGAAATTATAAGTCATAGGATATCCCCAGCTGATACTATGGTCCTTCCATTCTTAATAGTTGGAGTCAGACTCACAAAACAGATCATAAAAGATAATTTCTTTTAGCACTCATTAATGAGGCCAAAATAAAACCAAGTAAGGGTAGAAAAGATCAAAGAGCCAACCATTAGTCTCTCTTCATCATGTGAACCATTTGGTGCAAATGGTGAGACTTGCTAGGGTGAGACGAGAGACTGCTGACCCAACAACTATCCATGGAAGGACAAGAGTAGGAGGAAAATGGGGCTGGTGTGCATTCATTCATTCACATAAAAGAATAAAATCACGGAGGTCATTAATAAATCCCAAATTCACATGCCACATTATCCCATGACACCGGAAATGGGAATCTGTGATTGTACTGCAATAGTTTTGCAGGAAATTAGCACAAATTGACCTGGAGACTGTGCTACATATTGGAGAGCAGGTGGGTATCATTAAGAAACAACCAAGGCATTAATTACATACATCACTGGTGTACTGTTCCTCCACATTAAGACTTCTGCAGATTAGCAAGTCGCACACATTCACACACAAACATTCACATCAAGCAGTGACAAAGGTGTTCATCAGCATCTAAAACTTGACTTGAGGCACTCTAATGAAAGATATAGATTTGATGACCAGCTGCAGAAATCTGGTACTAAAATAATGTCTAAAATAGAGAGCCTAAATTATAACAAAATTTATGTATCAAAGCTATAACTGCATTTATTTTCTTGATTCTCAAACTTAAAATTTGATTTTTAAAGAAAAAATAAATAAAAATCTTAACTATACTACAACAGTAACCACTAAAATTTTTAAAATAAAACAGTTTTTCAATCACTAACATTGTCTTATCAATAAAATTGAGTACAGGAAACAGATAGCATGGAAAACTAGACAAGCTGACTAAAGATTTAAGATGACAAGTCTTGGATCCGATGAACAATGTCAGCGGTAGCACGTCTCTCACCAGCACCACACAAGGGCTCCCACAACACATTCTTCTTTGCTATCTACAGGTTCTGGCAGTGTCTGCAGAAAACGTAAATTATTAACATTTTTATTAGTAAACTTCACAATTTCTAACTGAACATTTAAATGATTTTGGTATGTGGCTCCTTGGATAATGTTTAGTATTTAAAAGATAGCAATAACAGTACTAAAATAATAAAATATATAATTCTGATCAATAACAATTGGCATGAGGAAAGTTTATGATATCTATTACTGTACTTCAAATAACAGTACAATAATTTAACATAAGGGTAACAAACACTATTCAGATTTTCAATATGCATCTTTTCACACTATCCATCTGAAATCTGATTCTGGCATGTTTCTTTTATACAGGAATTCCCAGATTACAAGAACATCTGTTAAATGAACACTCATATTCAAACAGCCATCCTAGTTCCTGACTGTCTCAATTCGCTATAGTATATATGTAAATCAGTCAAAATATTCACATGACCCACTAGTGTCATACTGTTAACCACACTGCCCCAGTCAGCAGTATTGTGATCATTCTCATAAAGAGCTACTCCTCTTCACTCTCAAAGCCTTAATAGAGCAAGGTAACTTCACATGTAAATGACGGCACAATTAGTGTCAGTGGCAGACTAGTTGTGTCATTGTTTTCCCTTGATGCCTGTCATCCACAGTCATTGGTTACAAGATTCCTAAACCTATTCTCCCTGCCATTGCTGTTGTATAGCAGGCATATGCAGACAGGCAGGCATTCTCAGTCAATCTCACTTGTTATTCCATGTGTAAAAAGCCACCCAAGAAGTGGTTGAGGGGTGTGGAGATTGTAGTGTCGGGGGAGGAGATGGGAGGGTGTCTGGGGTGGGGGATGGGTGGGTGACCTTAAGGGGTGAGACCTGGTGTGTGAGGATGGTACGGAGGGAGGCAGGAGATTGAGACAGACAAGAACTTGTTATGTTATGTCAGCAGTCAGCCAGCCAGCCTGTCAGAAGTTTGTTAGAAGTGGGTGGGTGGGTGTGGTTAGTCTTTATGGGATTGATGTTTCTGGAAAGATGACAATGTTACAAATGGCAGCTCTCACAATTTTCATTGACTCTTGAAATTCATGATTTGTACAAGACCAAATCATGTTTACATCACCCCTGGATTAACTATTAAATAAAATAAGTACATGCTTAGGGCCTCAAGTAAAGAGGGACCCCACAGGTATTTTCCATTGCCATATGTACAATGGACCATGGTACAGCTGAACCAGGGGCCATGGAAAATGTGGCCCCACAAATTAAACAATATTAACATTAATTAAATTAACTTATTTTGAAAAGGTTAATAATGTACTTTATCCTTGGGAATACAACAGAATTTAAATCTGGCAAAGTATATGGTCCACGGAGCAACCTCAGCTTGCTTTAATAATAATTTAGTAATAATTCAGTGTGTTCAGGAGACAGGCAGCCAGAGTGTATTCATACATGTTAGGCTCATATAGAGGTAATAATCTTACCATAATCTTTCCAGTGCCTAGAGCCTCTAAAGGTCTTAATCCGGCCCTGTTAGTTTACCCTGTCTGGTGGGGTGGGGTCAATGGCTGATGCCAGGAGGAAGTGAGGGGAGGTGTTTACTCGAGATGAATTACAAATGGCTGACTGCCAATGCAGTACACAAGTATTTTCATTTATTTATTCATGAAATTACACCACTTCACTCTTCAAAAACAGCTAACTTTGACAAGCATGATAACTCCATAATTCATGGTAAATAATGTGCTGTGTTTTTTATACAGAATGTCCTAAAAATATTGGTTTTTGAAGATTTTTTTGTGGTCCAGGAACACATCACCCAATATATAGCATTGCGCCGATGGAAAATCTCATTCTGCTTTTTGAACAAATGCTATATGAACACATTTTCAGAACAAAACGCATTCATAGTAGGGGGACTACCTGTATCCTGATTACTATTCGGATAACTGATAAGTTGAGTAAATGGTTTTGGATAACTGGATAGCTTCAGTGTTGGCACATACTCAAAGACTGCAGGGAAAACACCCTCTTATAATTATTATTTATAAAATAAAACCCTATTCTAAATGTTATCAATTAATTTCATACTGTACAGTTTCAATTTAATGTAACATATTTGGTCAAATTAAGGCCTATGGGACTGGGGTTAGGAGGTTGCATACCCCTCTGGTCCATAAACTTGTGTACTTTTCTCCCACGTGTTACATAGGTTGATCATTGCTACAAGTGTGTTATTGTTTCACTTATTTAAACTAGGAAATGTCTAGTATGCTACTGGTTATGTTAAAGTGGATAAGAGGAAAAAGAAGAATGTAACTGTTTTTGAAAAGTTGAGATTGATTGAGCAACTAGAATGAGGACCCACTGTGGCAAGCATGGTACAAAAGTTTGCCAATGGGACTAACAATATTTCAGACACAAAAAAGTAAGGGGGAAAGCTATTGAAGTTTGTTACTAATAGGAAAAGTCTTGGTGTAAGTACAGTATTTCATATGAGAAAACTATTAGGGAAGCTAAGCATAAGGGGCTTCGATGGATTGGTTAACAAGTGGTTTATACAGAAATTTACTCCATGTGCTTTGATTGTGGGAGCCAGATTTAGTTGATGCCGAGAGGATTTTTGCTCCCTTTGTAATTATCGACCTCAATGGTAGCCCAAGCTGGCTTACTGGTTTTAAAAATAAGCATGCCATTTGCAGTAGGGAGATATTTAGTGAAATTTCATGTGAGGATGCAGACAGTCTTGAACAATGAAGAAACATATGTGAACTGAACATACATGAATTAACATGGATGAGAAGATGTTAAACAACTTCCAGATTTATAATGCTGCTGAGACTGGATTAAACAGGAAATACCTTCATACCTAACCTAACCTAACCTAACTGTGTGCCTTATTGTCAAGTTATCAAAGAAAGAATTAACACCTTAAGTTTGAGTTTGAGCCTGAGTTGACTCCTAATGGCAGTCAAACAACTCCATGTGATGTTGTAAATAAGGCTGCAAAACCTAGAGCATAAAAAAAATTAATTGAAACTTTCCTGTAGTCCATTACTCAAAGAATACTTCGGCAACAAGATAATGAGTTGAAAAGCACAGCAGAGCATCAAGAATCATGAAACTTAAATACTCATGGATGTAACTGGGAAGTGGTAAAACACACAGCAGGAGATAAAGGAAAATCATAAAATAGGCCTGGAATAAGCTGTTAAGAATTTATGTTCCAGATGAGGAGCCTGACTTTGAAGGCTGTGAGACAGAAATCCATAATGTTCACAGAAGCTGGTCAAGAGGTAGACCTAGAAATTGTAGGAAAATAGTTAGACTGGAAGCAAATGCCCCACATTTTGTCATTTAAAAAGATGAAGGGATAACCCAAAGTCTGCTTCCGGCAATGTGCATGTGGTGATGTCATCAAGGAAAACTAAAATACACAGCATCCATATCTAAAATTAGTTTATTGGATTTTGTAAACAAAGCTGCAAATTATTAATATATAAGGTATATTAATATTAACACTTAATGAACATCAGAATAGTTTTTCAGCAAGAAGGCTAAATTGGTAAGCAAAACTATTATTTATTAAATTTACTAAAGAGTAGTTTAGGACCTACAAGTCTGGACATGGAACACGGCAATTAAGGGAATTGTGTGGAGTCTAGTAGGGGTTCAGGAAAGATGAAGTAGGGATTCAGACTAACACTACACATTAATAATGCCAAGTGAATTACATGTCTAAAGGTTTACTGTACTTCAGCCTGATTAACTTGCTAAATTAAAAAAAATTATGTGCTGGTAGTTTGTAATAATTTATCAAATTCTAAATATAACATAAGGAAAATCCTTCATAATACTGAACTCTCTATGCTTCATAATCCTAATTATATATACCCGCCCCATTCGAGTTTTGCTGAATTTTTGCCGGGATAATCGAAAAAATGGTAAAAAAAATAAAATTTATTCTTGTTTTAATTTGCAAGAAATCTCAGTAACCAGAATTTTTATTCAACTTGAGCAGTCATAAATTCGAACTAACATAGGAAAAATGCTAACATAGTTCCAATCTACAAAAGTGGCAGCAGGAAAGACCCCCTCAATTATACACCTATATCATTGACAAGTGTAATAGTGAAAATATTGGAAAAATAATAAAAACTAAATGGGTAGAACACCTGGAGAGAAATGATATAATATCAGACAGACAGTATGGCTTTCGATCTGGAAGATCCTGTGTATTGAATTTACTCGGTTTCTATCAGTTTCCACAGAGATTTTACAGGAAAGAGATGGTTGGGTTGACTGCATCTATCTGGACCTAAAAAAGGCTTAAAAGATTGTCGTGCCCTTCAAGAAGACCTGGACAAAATAAGTATATGGAGCACCACTTGGCAAATGGAATTTAATGTGCATAAATGCCATGTTATGGAATGTGGAATAGGAGAACATAGACCCCACACAAAATACATGTATAAATTATGTGAGAAATCTTTAAAGAATTCTGATAAAGAAAGAGATCTAGGGGTGGTTCTAGATAGAAAACTGTCACCTGAGGACCACATAAAGAACGTTGTGCGAGGAGCCTATGCCACGCTTTCTAACTTCAGAATTGCCTTTAAATACATGGATGGCGAAATACTAAAGAAATTGTTCTCGACTTTTGTTAGGCCAAAAGCTAGAATATGCAGGGTTGTATGGTGCCCATATCTTATGAAGCAATCAACAAACTGGAAAAGGTGCAAAGACATGCTACTAAGTGGCTCCCAGAACTGAAGGGCAAGAGCTACAAGAAGAGGTTAGAGGCATTAAATATGCCAAAACTAGAAGACAGAAGAAAAAGAGGTGATATGATCATTACATACAAAATAGTAACAGGAATTGATAAAATCGATAGGGGAAGATTTCCTGAGACCTGGAACTTCAAGAAGAAGAGGCCATAGATTTAAACTAACTAAACAAAGATGCCGAAGAAATATAAGAAAATTCACTTTCGCAAACAGAGTGGTAGACAGTTGAAACAAGTTAAATGAGAAGGTGGTGGAGACCAAAACCGTCAGTAGCTTCAAAGCATTGTATGACAGAGTGCTGGATAGACGGGACACCACAAACGTAGCTCTCATCCTGTAACTACACTTAGGTAATTACACACACACACACACACACACACACACACACACACACACACACACACACACACACACACACACACACATGCACGCACAGCATTTCGAGCAAGTCCTCAATCCTAAATTTTCCCTGGAATATGACCAGCCAAATCGCTTAACCAGGTGCCCATTCACTGTTGAGTGAATAGAAGCTACAGTAATGTAACAAAATAGTTTTATCTAGCTTTCTTGCCTAATTAGACATTAACTAGTGCACATTGCTCCAGAAAAATGAGTTTATACTGTAATGACTATTTTACCTACAAATGAAGACATTGTGAAATGGCTGTTTTCCCAATACAGTATACTGGAGCTCACAATATTTGAATATATAAACTTTAACACTGAATATGTTTTCTAAATCAAAAGCAGAGACTTGCATGAAAAATAGCTAATCACTTAATTTCTATTGTTATGAGAACAAATAATAGCTTACAAACACTTAAACACCTTTGTCTGATAGTCTTCATAAATAACATGCAAACAGGGTATATTCCCTTTTTGGACTTGAGAAAGAAAAGTGTTTTAGTGAATATATGATTAAGAGCATACTCACTTTAGATGGGAAAATCCTGGTAGATAATGATTGGAAAAAAGACAAGTACACAAGGATGATAAATTAGACAAGCAAAATTATAGCAAAGATTATTATATGCTAAATTTGAACTAGTGTTGGGATTCAAGGAGCAATAATAGTAAATGAAGTCGAGACTTGATATGTGAGAGCAAGACAGCGTGCAACAACGCAGCCTTCACGCCAACACAGGACAGCTGCTCCACTAAATCTTGTCCTAAAAACTATTCTCATTACTGAATGAAGTGAGCATGACGTTCTCAACTGTCTTCTTGAAGAAATGAACAGTGAAAATGAAGAGAAATGCAACTGTGATATGGATAATGAACAATGATAAAAGCTAACAAAATGGTAACAAATGCCTTGAACAATATATTGTAAAACAAACAGGAGAACCTGCATGCATCTCACCAGCATTGGTCTACCAGAGACAGGAGTCAGTGAAGGAGTTGGGGTGAGGGGTGCTACTGGTGTGCAGCCTCCTTCTCCTTCTTCTTGTCCTTCTTCTTCTTAAGGAAACTTGGAGTACGAAGACCCTTTTTCTTCTTCTTCTTATCCTTAGAGATGGAGTCATCTGTTAAGGAGGTATCCTTTGTTGGAGAACCCTGTAAGAAAAATATTTTATGTTAAAATTTATTGCAATAAATGCATATACACTAAAATTTGCTTGAAGAACATGCTGACACCTTCATCCCCTCCCCGCCAAACAAGTCCTTCATAAGTTTTTTACCGCGATATAAATGGAATAACTACATACAATCCACAAAATACCCAAAGTCTACATTCTGAACTATATAAATTTGGATTTTTGTAGCCAATCAATATGCAGTGCCCAGGGGCCAGATTCATGAAGCAGTTACGCAAGTACTTACGAACGTCCACATTTTTCCTCAATCTTTTGATGGCTTTAGTTACATTTATTGAACAGTTTACAAGCATGAAAACTTGCCAATCAACTGTTGTTGTTATAAACAGCCTCCCGGTCCTTCGCAGCTCATTAACTGTTTAATAATTGTAAACAAAGCCGCCAAAGATCGCGAAAAGATGTACAGGTTCGTAAGTGCTTGCATAACTGTTTGGTGAATCTGGCCCCAGGTATGCAGTACAACCTCAAAAATCAATGCAGTGGCACTTCAGTTAACCAGTTATTCATTTCCCAAGTAAAACATCGCAGGTTTGAAACCTGCGGTGCTGCCGCCTCCCTGGTGTGGCCCTGTTTTTCTTTCCCTCTGTGTAGTTAGCTTCAGGGAGCCGACAGGGTTTCCCACAGAAAACCAGCGTTGAATATAATGAAACAACAGTTTCTGGGTGAGCCCCAGAGGCTCCCACACACTCCCGCCTTCCTTTCTGTGGCTTTCATCATTCAAAGAACTGGCTGAAGAGAATGGGGGGGGGTAGGGTGAGCCAGTAGAGGGGTACAGTTGTCCATTTTGATTTGTCTACCGTTCTAGGTGCCTTCCCTGGTCGATGCCATGCAGTACTTTAAATCTAAATTGTCCATGGACCATTGCTGCTTGCACCTCTCTGAGGGGACCAGGTACTGGCTCGTGGTCCCCGGTAGGCATATAAAGAACTCTGACTGTTGACATTCAAGTAGCATGGCACTTGATCAGTAAGATAACTTCAGTGTGCCAATGGGGCTCCCCACAGAAAATAAAAGAAAATGTAAAACAATGAAAATAAATGCTGGAGTTATTGCTGCGTGACAACCTTCCTAGTCATATGCCACCTGGAGACTACAGCTGGCCAAGATGTGACTCGTCTATTAAGCCCACACAACTACTTCGGCCCACCACATCTAAACCATGATATGTCGAGACTTTTTACTTGGATATTTGTGCTTTTCAGATGGCAATTAACAGCATTAAAAGAAAAAAAATCAGAATTTTTTCTTGCACATGTCAGACAATGCACTGAAATGACCAGCACAGTTACTGGTTATATTCAAATCACTAATTAAGAAAATTATTTGCAAAATGACCAATTAGTAAAATATAAACCAATTACTAGATTTCTTCAAGAAAATTTCTTCAAGTAGAGAGGCAAGCTTCCTACCTCTTTGCTGCTGTGCGAGACTGTGCTGTGGTGTGCTTCATTCTCATCACCATTGGCTACTGTCTCCCCTGAAAGAAACACAAAATTTCTTACAAAAATCAGGATCGAGCCATTTTACCGCATCCATAGGGGGAGGCTTTCACAAACAATATGGCATTTAAAAATTAATCATAAAATCTGAACATTAATGAATGTGTAATGGCAGCAATATTTCCACTACTAACTACAGTAATTCATAATCTCACATTTCAAAAGCACCATAACACATATCACCAGCCTCCTCCAATGGGGGCAATAATTCTTATACAAGTTAGTAAAGAGGAACACATGAAGAACACTATTAAAATACACACACTATTTCTCGTGTAAAATAACACTTACATAATTGGAGTCAATGCATTAAATCTAATCTAAATGTAACATCATCAGGAATTATGGAGAGCAGTTAGGGCTAGCCAAGGCACAAGAGGCAGTTCTAAATAACTAATCCTTAATAAGCTGAAACAAATACCATATTAAACTGACTGTCAAGACAAGTGAAGGATCAAGCAAGTATGAAGGAAAGGTACAGGCTATTGTAATGAGACAATAATAACTCAAAGTAGAGACTTTAGTTATGTTGCATGGTATGAAATATTAATATTACATTGTCCTAAGGATGAGTGGAAAATTTAATTACTTTTTGAGTTTAACTACAGAACAATATATGAATATTTCTCAGTACATTTACCAAATGATAAGCTGAGAGAAAACCCAGTATGGAACTATAATTTCACATGACTATATAACTGAAAAATATACAGTACTTTCAAATGTCCTACAGTACAGCTTTTCAATGCTTCTCAGTAGTGAACTAAATCAAAATTCATGCATATATATATAATAATTTGCATCCATGTTACCAACCACCTGACAGAATCAGCCAAGCAATCCTGCACTTGGAATGTTGTACTGAGAAAGGTGGGAGACAACCTCGCACTTCAACCTCCTACATGCCCATGAAAGCATCTTTTCTTTTACCTTATCAAATTGTCTGCAGAATAGCTCGTGCATACCGGATTTCCTTTATGGTAAGTTCTTCAGCATTCTAAAACTTCCTTCTCCAGCCCTGTCTTACTTTCAGACCCAATCTTTAGAAATTCAATTAAGAACAGGAGGTAATAAAGAATCATCTGAATTTGAACAAAACTTCGAAACAGATGTGGAAATTCTTTGGTAAATCTGGCAGCTAAATCGTACAAAATATTTGGTTGTGCCGATGTTGTCTTCCATAAGAATAAAATAGTTTTACATTAGCACTCTTATATATACATTCAATTCAGGTTCTAGCTTTTACTTGTGGTACCAAGCCATACAGCTGTGGATGCACTCTTTCAGCAACCTGCTGCAAACATGAAAGTTCTTATAACTCATCCTGTGCAAGCATTTGATGGTTCTCAGAGAACTGCATGTCACTCTAATAATAGCCTCTATCTTCAATGTAAACTATGCAAACTAACATGGGGGAAAAAGATTGATACTAAGGTAACGGTGACACCGAGCACATACCCCCTCCTAGGAGCTGAGACACTTGCCGGGGAGGAAGAAATGGAGGATCAACACTTTTCTTTTAGAATATTTTCTTTTTTATATAGTAGACAATAAACCGTAATAATAATTAATCTATATATTTTGATTTATATGTGCAATAAAAAATATTCAACAATGATAGTAGTAATATACACTAATTTTATTTTATGAATGACGAAAGTCCAAAATAAAACAAAATAATGTTGAGCCTAATGAAATGCCATTTTCTGGTGGGGACCTCAGTAGCACCTTGAACTAAGTGTTAGTTCAGCTATGCATTATGCTCAGGCCAGGGCATCCCAGTAAAAGATGATGCCAAATAGCAGGGGGCAGGGGAATCCCAGGTGTGTACTATACACCAAAGCACAACACAACTGTGGCATAGCATAGCATAACTCCCTCGGTACACAGCCCACAAATGACCAGGTACACAGCCCACAAATGACCAGGTACACATCCCACAAATGACCAGGCACACAGCCCACAAATGACCAGGCACACAGCCCACAAATGACCAGGCACACAGCCCACAAATGACCAGGCACACAGCCCACAAATGACCAGGCACACAGCCCACAAATGACCAGGCACACAGCCCACAAATGACCAGGGCACACAGCCCACAAATGACCAGGCACACAGCCCACAAATGACCAGGGACACAGCCCACAAATGACCAGGGACACAGCCCACAAATGACCAGGGACACAGCCCACAAATGACCAGGCACACAGCCCACAAATGACCAGGCACACAGCCCACAAATGACCAGGCACACAGCCCACAAATGACCAGGCACACAGCCCACAAATGACCAGGCACACAGCCCACAAATGACCAGGCACACAGCCCACAAATGACCAGGCACACAGCCCACAAATGACCAGGCACACAGCCCACAAATGACCAGGCACACAGCCCACAAATGACCAGGCACACAGCCCACAAATATCCAGGCACACAGCCCGTGAACAAGAGTGTTCTTGCTTTTCATTTGAAGTCAAGAATTATTTCATGAAGTTGAAAACGTGGAAAAATATCAAGATTAGTGAATTTAGACGTGTAGGCATGTTTCTAATTTCAAATGATTCACAGGAGTAAGGGGCATAAGATTCATTGAGGATCATAAATAAGGTACCATATTGTGTTACTAATAAATGTTAGAAACTGCTGTGTTGAAAACAAGAGTAAAATATCTAATGTATCCAATTAGTGAGAGCCAACATGTATTCCTAATTACCACTTCAGCAATAAGGCAAATGTTATAAGGAAGAACTTGCCTAGTTGTGCTGTAAGGGAAAGAGTTGTGTTGGCTCTTCCAACCTAGATTGAATGATGTATATGTCTGTAAATCTATGTAAATATAATGCACATATAAATAAAAAAATAATTAGTTATGTACATTATAATAAAGGGTAACCAGAGGACAGCAGTGTATACTTTAGAGTTGACAGGTCAACATAATAACACGCACACAAACAAGCACACAATCTTCTTCACTACCTCTCCCACTCTCTGCCTTCTCACTGTAGAGGGAGTATGAGCAAGCACGAACAACAGCATGTCGGTGTGGTGATAGGAGGATGGAAGAATGGAGAAGGGGTACATAAAGATAACTCAGAATGAGACCAGAATTGTAGAGAATTTTGAGTGTAGCCTGTGAAAGGGTCACACTGAATGTGCAAGGGGACAGTGCCAGTATAAAGAAAATAAACTCAAGATTGAGTTATAGTCAAAGAGGAAATAAAGATCCCCTAAAGAAAACCCAACCAATGAAAATGGGGCAAATGAGATCAATGAAGTGAACTGCCAAGCTTAGAAAGGACCTCCATCAGGGAAGTTAACATTTGTGGAAATTTTGCAGAGAACCACTATGAGAGCATTGCAGCCAGCAACAATGCAGGCAACCACTTCTCATGAAGCAGCAAGGAGCCTGCTGCTAAAAACAAAGAGCAGTAATGGTGATAGGCCTAATGAAACCGAATGGTGCCAAGATAGTGTAGTGGAAAGTGAGAGAGAGAGAGATGCTGTGAAAGGGACCCTGACACAGCTGCAAATGGAAGATAACAAAATAGAAAAGTTTTCAAGTTAGACCAGTACAAAATGTGAAGATCTTTACAGGTAATGGTAATATTCACAAAGTCAATATATAAAATTTTAGGAAATGGCAGACTTCTGTATGTACAGAATTTCAAAGTACAGTATTTATCTAAAGGGATAGCACAAATGAAAACAGTAGCCGCATAAAAGCGGCAGAAATGAAAGAGGGAAAACAGGAACTAGTATCCTTCAGCTCAATCACTCTTAGAGTCAGCCATAATAGTAGCAAAATCATCCCATTCACACCCTCTTCTAGCCCTCACTTCTACTTCATGCATTCCAATCCACAGCTCACTCTCCTATCCTTCCCTTACCCTCCTCTCTGATTCTGTTTAGCAACATCACTTCCAAATTCCCCCATGCAGTAGTAACTCTCGCCCAATTCCCAACTCCTCTCCAAATCCCTTTAATCCAGCCTTATAATGTACAACAACAATGAAAAATCCAGCCCATCCTCTTGACCATTTCTAGTGTCACTAAACTGATGCCCAAAATTGCCCAAACCTAACCTAACCAGGGATCCACAAATAGAAAATAGGACATCATCAATTTTGAGCTGCAATGATTTCCATGTATGTATCAGTTTTTGGTCTTAAGGGATTTATCTCTCAAATTGTGATGTACTATTCAAAAAGGATAGGTAGGAAAAATCACCCACACCTGGGAGATGGAGAATTTATTTTATTTATTTCATATACCTGTATTTATTTATAAATGTACAAGAGGTTTTACATTCTTGTACAGCCACTCGCAGGCATAGTGTTTCGGGCAGGTCCTTAATCCTAACATTCCCCGAAATACGACCCGCCAAATTGTTTACCAACCAGGTACCCATTTTACTGTTGGGTAAACAGAAGCATTGGCACCCAGTAAATTCTCCCCGGAGAGGGCTTGGAATAGCAGGGCAGGGAGGACTTGGGATGGTAGGGCAGGGACGGCTTGGAATGGTAGGGCAGGGATGGCCTGGGGTGGGGGAAGGTCTTATGGAATGGGAGGTAGGTGGAGGGGGGGGGGGGGGGGGGTGATATTTAGGGAGTGGAAGGTTGTTCAGAGGGTGGAAAGGTGGGTGATCTTGGCTTCTGCTGTACTTCTTTCCTAGTGTTATTTGCCTACTGGTGGAGGGGTTCCCACTCTCATCTGAAACTACCGAGTTGGGGAGTGTGGTTTCCCCTATTTCCTCCTCTCTCTACACCTCTTTCTTGCTTCCGCTGCCATGGGTCTATCTTCCCTCATCGTGTCCTCTTTGAAGAAATTAATTTCTGCATTCTATTATATTTAACAGTTTGCTCTTCTTTGCTAGAATTTCATTTTTTTTGTGGCCTCATTCATAAATACTATCTTCATCAAATGTTTCCTTTCCTTGTTGTACCATCCTAGCCTGAAAATCTTCTCTATACTGCATTGAGCCCCACTTTATCTGTACCCCTTTTTCAGGATCTGTCACTAAAGATCTGTCTTTTGCTATCCACTCATTCTGACTAGAGCCTTCTTGTTCCTGAAAACCTAACACCTACTATAATTCTTTTCCCTTCCAGAAGTTTGTTAGTGCACCTTGCTGCTTCTTGTGAAGTAGCTGCTGTTATGGCAAATTCCTTCACTATGGAGCTGGCTTCTGTGCTGCCGCATGGTGCTCTTTCAGGGGTGACTTTTTGAGGAGTTTATCCCTAGAGTTCTCATTCAAGCCTTGGGGGTTTTCAACTTTTTCCTAGCCTTGCTTGGCATAGTTGGACTCCTTGGCTAGGTGCTTCTGGAATGCACAAGTCAAATACAGTGGGTGCCAGCCTATGCCTGTGCTTTTAGTTATGTGAGCTTCAAACACACCCATGCTCTTAGGAAACTTTGGTTTCCAGTGGGGTCTCCCTGCTCCTTTGACACTGTTTTCACAACCCATTGTTAACGTGTAGTCAGCAGGATAGTAGTTACTATTAATAGCAGTGTGGTAATTGGCTTTCCTTGCAATTTCAGTGATTTCTTGCAGGTGTTCTAGTCTTTTGCATCATTTAGCAGCAGATTTACATTCTCCATTATCTCTAAGTATAAGACCATTTGTCAATTTCTTTGTCAAGATAGGAAATATGATGACTAAAGCCTAGCACATGTATAACAAGTTGACCTAAATTGGTGTGGTGGTTATGCGCCAGCAAAAATTGTTCAAACCAAACTAAGGTATAGCATAGGGAAAGTGAGAGTTAGGTTCCAAACTCTTTCAAAAGCTCATGTTTTCCACTCTCGACTCGGCAAAAACACCATTATCAACATTAATATTTAATCCTTCGTTCAAATTCCATCCATAAATTCAGCACACAATGACGTCCAGAATGCTTTTGTTGTACAATGATGACAACAAAACCCAAAAAATCATGAAAGACAATGTTGGGTGCATTGAAGACCACACACTTTGAAATTTAATATAAAAGTTATTAACTATACAGTAACTATGAATTCACGTATTCCAATACAGTGCAAATTGCAGGCGGCCTGTAGTATCCTGAGTGGACTACAAGGCTCTCACTTAAGAAACAACAAGATCTAATGTTTAAATACTGTACTTTACAGCTTTTAGTTACTCTTTTTTTTTGTAATTAGTACTTGGTTTATATGTAACTAATCAGGTGTTTAACTTCTTATTGGATATCTAATTACTATAATTTGATCTTTGTTGCCCACAAAGACAACTCTGAGATGCATCAGAATTTAGTTTTCTCCAATTTAGTTCAAAAAGAACTTTCATTCTTGCAGCAACTAGTCTGACACATTTCAAGGATTGGAAATCTCATAATGTTAGTTTTTGTCATATCTTTTATGCGTTACATATTTTTCTGCTGGTTGCTGCCTCCTATAATTCAACTAAGTTTCCCAAAAACATTTTTTGCATGTCTACATCAATTAAGCTATCTCAATTTTTTAGAATAATGCTTTGATTACCGATATTTTGTATTATCACCGATATATATAAAAATGTTGAAACTAAATTCTGAATGAAGTACAGTGAAACTTTAAATATGGGAGAAAACTAAAAAAAATTAAGAAAATGCTTGATATATTACCTAAAACTCCTACTTAAAGAAATATTGCATCAGATTAATATTAATCACAGAATCATGTTCAGTAAGAACATGACTCCAGTGCAAATATGCCATCAGAGAATGTGGTTCAATCCTTCAAGAATTACCTGATGATCTTGTGTTGCTCAGCAATTACGTGTAATATAACCTTAGAGTTACCACCAAAGACAACACTGCCTGAAAATAACTTGTTACTGGTGCAT
The DNA here is from genome assembly GCF_040958095.1 of Procambarus clarkii. Classification (NCBI taxonomy): domain Eukaryota; kingdom Metazoa; phylum Arthropoda; class Malacostraca; order Decapoda; family Cambaridae; genus Procambarus; species Procambarus clarkii. The sequence continues at coordinate 28,411,701 of NC_091167.1, forward strand.
AAGATAAACATGAAAATATAATTGAAGTATGCGTGCAAAAAAAAAAAATAAATAAATTACCAAAGGAAACAATATAAAATGTGGTATACAAAATCTAAGGGCCAGTTGCTATAAAGATTTTTTTATATCCCCTTGAAATTTCAGATTAGTGAGTGAAGGACAAGCTTGTATACCTGGAAGGGGTCCAGCTATACTCAAAGCAATTGCTTGAAATATTTGGATATTTATATATATAGTATATATATATAGAAATAATTTACAACACCAGGACCTTAAGAACTGAACTGTAATAATGAAAGAAAATAAATAAAAAACATCTGCATTCCCAACCATAAATAAGATGTAATATCCTCTACAAATAGTTGAAGAGTTGAGACAAAGCATAAATAGAGTGACTGCTAACATGGCTGGCCCTTACCTTTGCGTGACAGAGACCAGGAGCGGCGCTGAAGAGCTGACCGCTTCTCACTTGCCACTGATCAACCAGACCACAAAAACAACATGCATTTCTGGTTAGTTTAATGCCATGCAGGTTGCAAATCAAAACACTAAGTGAACACAAATAACTATGAATATGCAAACATGAAGGCCAAAATTTTAGTTACAATCTGAACTCAACAAAACTACATTCATAAGCCAAGATGCAAAGATGTATTGAAAGCAAAAAAAAATGCAGAGAAACTGCTCACAGATTGTTTTCAAATAACCTAGAACAAAGGTACTAAATTAATGAAAAATCAGTAAATGCTAAATCGCTAAATGAAATGTTAGTAGGATTTATGACTATATGACTAAGAAAAAGAAACAACAGTGTATGTACTAAACTACTGGGAAATAAAATTTTACTTGCATGAAATTTACAAATGAAAAACCACTAAATTTACTAAACTACAAAAAATTATTTTACAATAAAATAAAACAAAATTTAACAGGCATTTCTGCAAATAACTCAAATTTTTGCAGTGCCAATGTCTATCTTATTGAAATTAAAGAAAAAATATGGTATAATCTTATTTGGCATTGTTTTAAAGAATTATTTTTCACTGAATATTTTCTTAAGGAAAACATTAATTTAAACCTATATACAAGTACCTTCATTCTTATAAAATGCAGACTTGGAACGCTCCAGCGTGGGACTTGGCTCCCGCGCCTTCACTCCATCATCTTCTGCTAATACAAGGACCAGTACACACTTCAGTTAGCACACTAAACTACACAAAGTATCAATACAAAAGGGTAAATGAAACAAATTTTCATGCTTAAAAAAAAAAAAAAAAAAAACCCTACATGCTTTCATGAAATGATTTCATTAACATTTCAAGCTACTTCATTTTCAACATTACCAATCATGCACATACAAAACAAACATTCACCATGCACATGGCACACATACAAATAAACAAACCATCACCTACATATTCTGTAAGACAAAAACCTTGCTTGTTGAGTCACAAATCTTGTCACCTTCAGTACATATATTGCACACACACATTTTACTCCCACAAATAAGAGCACAAGAAAATTGTAAAAAATAAATATTATATTTCATATTTACAAACTGTCTTGTAAAAATCAGCACATTACAATTAACAAGTACCTTTCATTGTCTCGAAAGAAGCGATTATTATAAAGCACTCTACACAGGAGATCAGGTAGTATGAGACTAAAATGGTTAAGTTGTTAGTCACCACAGGTAGTTACAATACAAATCACAAGCACCATTACAATATCCCACCTTCACTACAAATAGTTGTAAGATATTATTTCTTAAAGTCTACTTGGTATATATATTATATATATATAGAAACTACTCATGAAGAGGAAGTAAGTTGGAGCAAAAACTAAATCCAGCACCTTAATACGTTTTCTGAAAGTCTATAAATCAATTAGTATTTAACTAATGTGTCAGAGCACTTTAAGAATGCCACACAAAAATTAAAAGCAATATAATTAGTCCTGCCAAAGTAATGCTACTTGGGATTGAGACGTAAATGACCACCAAAACCACATTAGCTCCTTTATTAGCAAAAAGATTATGTTTTCTTGAAAAGTCAAAGCATAATTTTATGAAAAAAAGCTAGAATAATTGTCACAAATTGTGAATACATTAAACAGTTAAATAATAAAATAGGAAAGATCAAATAAGTCGTGCCCCATCTTTTAAGACTGTTATGCTACACGAGATTCCGGCTGTGAATGAGCCACAAGATGCACCCCACCTGTCCACCAAAAGCACCATACTACCAATTTGGTTACTGCTAACTAGGCACACGCAGACTTTTCTAACACTGATCTGGCCACAGGTTTGTAATTTGGACGTAAATAGTCATTTTATGAAAAATCATTTGGGTTCATTATCCTGGCTGTCCTGTGCAACCTCAGCCAAAACTGTGATAGAGTTTCTTTAATGAGTAAATGCGCAGCTGGGGTACACATGGATGTGGTCTTACTGGACCGTGATGCTGCCTTTAGCATCTTCTGAATTCCACGAGTGAGGGAGTTGGTGCGGGAAGTAGGTTGGCCCTCGCCCACCTGGACATTGGGGGAGCAAGTCAAGGCATCTGAACAAGGGGGAGATGTCATCTCCCCCTGATACCCGACTCCACCCCCTGTTTGCAGGTTGGGCTGCGGGTCTTCTACAGGGAATCCATCTGAGGGAGGGATATTAATCACACAATACAGGCCAGGCTCTCAATACCAGAACACCTTACTGACACTGGCCATTACTACCCTTGCTAAAAGTAAGAAGGAATGAGGGAGGGGGAAGGGCAAACCTCAGGAAATCCTATCTTAACTCAAGTACAGTACTTAAAACTGTCAAACATGAATGCTAAATGTATAGTACACTTAAAGCAAGGATAATTAGCAGGAAACAAAAGTTTAGTTATAATGAAAATCTCAAACATCAGCAAATCAAATAATTAGTTCTGTGTCAATTTTTTTACAGTTGACGGCAAAAACTGTTACCGAGTAGAGAGAGATTATAACCACACACAATTTCACACTACTGTATAAGAGGTACCAGTGCAGAGTACTGTACCAGTACAGAGTACTGTACCAGTACAGAGTACTGTACCAGTACACAGTACTACCCATCTTGAATACTGACTGCCATTAAATTTACATTACACAACAATATCCATGAAGTCCCATATACAATATATATCAAACATTACAATAAATTATAATAATATTAATTGTGTGGAATGCCAAGATAGTAGCAGTGAGCATCAGATAGGTTGGTTTAATTTAGGCCCTGCACTCAGTCCTGCAGGTTACCTCTCGCTGGCAGTGTTTTCATAGTTGCCTGGACCCGCTGAGGGGGGCCGACAGGTACCCCTGGGCCCATGGTGGGCTTCTTCGGAATGTTGGGTTTAGGGGGGAGACTTGGCTTTTGGCGAACAACCCGTTCTCCATCTATCATACGATATAAAATCATTGGGGAGGGGGAATCTAGCATTTATCTATAAAAGGAATGCATCACATGATAATTTTAAAGCAATGGATACAGAACTGCAAGGGGGATTGAATATTACTGTAATATTCTTGTTAGCTAGAAAAATAGCAAACAATTCTTAAGGTAACAAAGTGCTATACATTACTTTTTCATTTTAAAGCATATTGCCAGCATTATATGGACATACGAAGAATAGTTCTAATTACCTGTCACGCTACTGTACATAAAATAACAGAACACATTCCATTATGTATTCACAAAAATACATTGTTGTAGATGAATGCTAAGCTATATTAAATTTGTATTAACAAAATATAATTCAGTTATTTTAAGGTTACAAGCTGTATTATAATTAGTATAAAACTAAACTTCTAAACAAACTACAATGACTGTTAACCTAAAAAAAATGCATTAATACCCAATGGCCTGGACAGGAGCCGAGGTTGTCCGTCATGCTCAACCCAAGTACAGTAATGGGTGTCAGTTAACTTGTGAACCAAAGCTATAGTTTGAGAAGATAAATTTAGAGTCAAGAACAAAAGCAGCAACACAGAACTGAAACTACACAGCAGAAATACACAGACGAGTCTTACACGATGGTGACCTTGGGGGAGTCATACATTAAGATGTCTGCCCTCAAAGATTTTGGTGTGAATTCTTAAACCACCATAAAACAAATTATTAGTTAATTCATATGGGATTTCTCTTTTTTCATAAGAAGAAAAATCTACATATTTTCAAAATGTAATTACTTAAACTCTTCAATATCTCTGAAAATACTGTACTGACTTAGGCGAATAAATGTACAAGTGAAGATTGAGTGGGGGTTTAAGAGTTCTGGTGGTTGTTATGGACGATACATCCTTCCAAGTTTCACCATCACTTGGCTTTAGTGGAGGCATCCCACACACTACATATTAGCAGATAAACTTGAAACCCTACTGACCATCGCTCAGGACGACAGACTGTGCTTTGCTTGCTCTTGGCGCCTGTTTTGTTTCCACCTTCAGCACCGTAGCACTGGATGCTGTGTGTACCAATTATTAGCTATCACAATGACGCCACATGTTACTCCACCACCAAGCACATTCCCTTGGGCGGGAATCTTCATTTTATTATACAGTATATATGAAGGCCAGAAATATAAGAATTAAAGTGTGGTGCAGCAGGTAACAGTTAAGTTATATGCCCTTCATACAGAACACCCAAGTTAATGTCTGATATTTCATGAAGCCGTGTTCCTGAAATTTCTTAATTTCCAGTGTTTCCCTTATTAAAGAGTGTGTTCATATCCTATGTAAAAAGAAAAGTACTGGCTTATTTAATTACAAATTAGACAAACACCATCATAAAAAGATTAAGTTAATTATTACTATTAAAATGAAGCATGAGAAAATTTAAATTACTGACCACCACCAAAATGTATGTGAACTAAAAAATAATTAAGATAATTACAGTATTGCCAAATAAAGTAGTCTAAAAAATAGTTTACACTTAACCATTTATAAAACACACAGTTTTGACGAACAATACAGTATATGAAAGGAGAGAGTAAATAATTTTCTTTATTGAGCATGTGGGGGAACACACACACAATACAACAAACCTACAGCTGAAGGATTAACAGAAAATTTGGTTGGGCATGAGACAAGCAGTTTGATAATACTGCTTTCAATGGAGCATCCAAATAATGTCTCAAAAGCAATATCATAATTATTAAACAATTACAGTATCTTCATTGAAATATGTTTTAAAATTAAAAATTATCTTCTCTACATGAGCACCATAGCCATAATTAACAAAGCTCTAACTACATACAGTACAAGGATTGTTCAGCCCATCCTCCTAAGTTCTCCCAACGTCAAGAAACTGTCCTATTAAAGAGCCCTCTCTCTTATTACTGTCTCTACTGTACAGGTCCTCTCTCTTATCACTGTCTCCACTGTACAGGTCCTCTCTCTTATTACTGTCTCCACTGTACAGGTCCTCTCTCTTATTACTGTCTCCACTGTACAGGTCCTCTCTCTTATTACTGTCTCTACTGTACAGGTCCTCTCTCTTATTACTGTCTCCACTGTACAGGTCCTCTCTCTTATTACTGTCTCTACTGTACAGGTCCTCTCTCTCATTACTGTCTCTACTGTACAGGTCCTCTCTCTCCATTACTGTCTCTACTGTACAGGTCCTCTCTCTTATTACTGTCTCCACTGTACAGGTCCTCTCTCTTATTACTGTCTCTACTGTACAGGTCCTCTCTCTCATTACTGTCTCTACTGTACAGGTCCTCTCTCTCCATTACTGTCTCTACTGTACAGGTCCTCTCTCTTATTACTGTCTGTACTGTACAGGTCCTCTCTCTCATTACTGTCTCTACTGTACAGGTCCTCTCTCTCATTACTGTGTCTACTGTACAGGTCCTCTCTCTCATTACTGTCTCCACTGTACAGGTCCTCTCTCTCATTACTGTCTCTACTGTACAGGTCCTCTCTCTCATTACTGTGTCTACTGTACAGGTCCTCTCTCTCATTACTGTCTCCACTGTACAGGTCCTCTCTCTCATTACTGTCTCTACTGTACAGGTCCTCTCTCTCATTACTGTGTCTACTGTACAGGTCCTCTCTCTCATTACTGTCTCCACTGTACAGGTCCTCTCTCTCATTACTGTCTCCACTGTACAGGTCCTCTCTCTCCATTACTGTCTCTACTGTACAGGTCCTCTCTCTCCATTACTGTCTCTACTGTACAGGTCCTCTCTCTTATTACTGTCTCTACTGTACAGGTCCTCTCTCTCATTACTGTCTCTACTGTACAGGTCCTCTGTGATAAGCAAATATATTGTTACTGAAACGGTCACCTGTGGTAAGCAAAATTTGTTTGTAAAAAAGCCACCAAGAGCTAAAGGCCTACAAAAATAATTGCATTATTATATTATTACACCTATCTGGATAAGTGTAATAATAATAATAGGTGTTGGACAGGAGTAATGTTTGCATTATACCTGTTAGACTCGAAAAAATCCTCTTTATACATTAGGAAGCATTTCTGCATAATAACTTAAACCATTATTGTGCATCTAAATCATTAAAACTAAAAAATTTTGTGAGCTAAATGCGTTTTTTTTTTTTTTGCGTGAAAAAATAATTCAAGATGGCAACCATTGTTTAGCGAGTTTATGTGAAACTACACTGAACATATATTGTTCTCTAAATGTCTAGCTTTGTTAATTTAATTTTGAATAGCCATAAATCTATGTATTTTTTTCAGCCCCATTTCTAGAATGATATTGTTCCATCAGAATGCATGCCCCTTGAAGTGAATATAACAAGGGGGTCCGTATTTTCAAGCCAACCTACATACTACAGGGCATCAAGTCACTGTACACAATGTAAACAACAGTTGGCACGTAATTAGGTTATCATGAAACAGAGTATGGAAATTTAATTTCTAAAAGAAAATGATCAAACTATATATCTTAAACCAAAAAGACTTTCCACAGAAACCATCAGTGCATAAAACACTTGCATGTGGCAATACACAGTAATGGTAAATTGTCTCGTTTTACACTGGCATGTATTCCATGTAAGATTAGTGTGAATTCAATAAGTAAAGGAATACCAATTTTGTAAAGTAAAATGGGAATTAGGTTTCAGACAGCATGAAGTCTCTTTCCCCTGTTATAATCGCCATCTAAATTCATGCCTCACCTACATCGAGAGTCATTTATTCCCAGCTAATTAGATACAAGACAGCCCAAAGAATGTTTTTAGTCGTGAAGGAAAGTGCGTGAGGCATGATTTTAATGTAAATCTGGTTTTAAGGAATTGGCAGGGGGAGAGGGGCTAGACAAAATGGCACCAAAGATCGCGGGAAAAGGGCGAGATCCTGCCTGATGCGGTTACACACGCCTTGGGGACTATACAGCAAGAGGCATGAGTGGGTGGAGCGTCAAGGTTGAAGCCAATCAGTGAAAACTCTTGCAGTGATGCCACCAGCGAGCACTGAGACACGACAGCAGATTGGCGAGCTGGGTCACTGACCTCACAACTTTGATCAGGGGGCAGACATAAGTGCCAGTGCTCCAGATGATGATTTCCAGTTTTGCAATTGTGTGGCAAGTTGAGCTTACCAGAGGGAGCAAGAATACTTTTATCTACAAGAGTGGCTAACAACCTTTCGGACAAGGAGAAAAGCAGAAAGTCAGTGTGTGGAACAAATGCTGGTATCGAGACTTAACAGGGTGCCCTCAATCAGAATAGGGAAGTGATTATGTCATCATCTGACCTGCTCCATACATGCTTGATGGGGTTCTGGGAGTTCTTCTACTTCCCAAGCCTGGCCCAATACCAGGTTTGACTTGTGAGAGCTTGGTCCAACAGGCTGTTGCTTGGAGCAGCCTGCCAGCCCACTTATCCACCATAGCCCAGTTAGTTTTCTTAAAGAAATGCCAGACCATCTAGTTTTCGCTTGAAGATGTCCACAGTTGTTCCCACAATGTTTTTATGCTCGCTGGGAGGATGTTGAACAACCGTGGACCTCTGAAGTTTATAGTGTTCTCTGATTGTGCTTATGGCATCCCTGCTCTTCACTGGTTCTATTCTGCATTTTCTTTCATATAGTTCACTCAAGTATGTTGTTATTTTACTGTGTAGATTTGGGACTTGGCCCTCCAGTATTTTCCACATAAATATTATTTGGTATCTCTCCTGTCTCTTTTCTAGTGAGTACATTTGGTGAGCTTTTAGATGATCCCAATAATTTAGGTACTTATCGCGTCTATGTATGCCGTATACGTTCTCTGAACTCCTTTTATTTCAGCAATCCCTCCATGAGTACTGAGCAGTACTCAAGATGGGACAGCACAAGTGATTTGAAGAATACAACCAATGTGATGGGATCCCTGGATTTGAAAGTTCTAGTAATCCATCCTATCATTTTTCTGGCTGATGCAACATTTGCTTGGTTATGCTCCCTAAACGTTAGGTCGTCGGACATCATTATTCCCAAATCCTTGTCATATTGCTTTCCTACTGCGTAATAGAAAAAATTGAGGGGCCAAAAATTCCTTCCGCATTCTTAATTTTTATTACATAATGCCCTGCATATTTTGTTCAATTATTTTAAAGATAGAAAAGTTATCCGATTTCTGGATTGATATAGGCGTAAAATTTTAGGCCAAAACTATTTACTGACATTTATAAGTGCCAGAGACTGACCTTTTTCTTGGTCTTTCTTTATAGCTGTTTAATTTACAGTACACATGTTCCAGCAATGTGCCAGTCTCTGCCCCACACTCAAGACAAAATTATATCCTGTTCTATTTAAAGCATGATCACCATACTTTTGCTCACAGGAACACTTTCTTACATTCTGGTGATGCAATACACTAACATATATATAAAATGTGCATGAATACAACAAATGAGTGAGTGAGTGAGTGAGTGAGTGATCTTGCCATTCAGAACACGTGCTAAAGTCTGGGACACCATGGAGTGTGCACCATGGAGTGTACATCATGGAATGTGCACCATGCTTGTTAAACCCACATCACTCAACCTTGATCTGTGCACCTCACCCTGTGCTTTCCAAATTGTTGATAAAGAGTGCAGGTGGAAATTCACGAAAAATTAAAGCAGCAGTGTACAGTGAGGGATTAGTGTAAAATGAAATATTCGTGACGGCAATCTTGAGGTCCAAATGATTGTCGAGCACATGTAGAAAATGGCGTGATGGCACACAATGTGAGCCTGCTAAAAACAAAGGTAGCCATCTTGAATTATCAGTTTAATGCATAACAAAGAAGAATTTGAACAATGAACAGTTTTCAATTGCAGTGGAAAAATATATATGAGCAGTTGTTATATAGTTTCCTTTATCTTTCTAAAATGATTCATATAATTTTTAAAGCCATGTTCTGTGATCTCAAACAAACTTAGTTCCAGATGCCAGCCCTTCAGCTTTAACTTGTTTTTTCTTATGAATTTTGCAGATTTGTATTCAAAAGTTTGGAAAGCAATCAACTTTCTTTTTGGCATTTGACAGAATTACATAGTGAGAGAGATAACTAAACAATATATATTTTTTTCTTTTTGCTTGCCAAGAGTGCTGGGAAACACCATTGAGCAATTTAAATCGCAGGGGCGACATCAGTATTCAAACACTGACACAACATAATTGCCATATTATTAACTGCACTGTACTAGACAATCAATGCAAGATGATGACCGTACTTTGAAAATAAAAATTGGGGTCGAAGCCGTCTGCATGAAATACTCCCAAAACTCACACTGCAACTCAGAATAAGGGAGTAGCTTATACTTGTGCAAATACATTATACAGTATATGTTTACGTACAAATGTGCACATGCAAACTTCTGGAAAAGAACTAGGTCTGATAATGTATCTTTTCTACTGCAATAAAATGGCTGTTTTACCAATGTACCAGTTACAAATTTATGCACAAATTTTCTTTATAACTTAACAAATATGAAATATTCAGTTTAATCTTAATCCCCTAACAATACATTCCACTTAAGTTTCTAAGCTTACATAATAGAAAACTTTAGCCAAATACTGTACCCCAAAAGTAGAATTTTTCTGAAATACATACAAATGCCACAAGAAGACTAATATTAAAACAATAAGGATAAATGCTATATAAACCCACTATGATCACATGGAACATTGTTTCCTACTCAAAAAATGTAAAAAGCATGAGCACTTTTAACCAAACTTAGGTAGCAACAAACCATAATAAAAAATACTATTGATTTCAAGTTAAAAACCACCATAATTTTTTGACTGCACCTCTCACACTATTATACATGAGCATTGAATTAACAATTAAGTAGGGCTCACACTCACCTTCTTGATCAGATGTAGGACTGGTGGGAGCAGTGGTATTGAAAGTAGAGTCTTGCATAGAGTCATCCACCACATCTACCATTGCACGCTCAGGCATAATATTCATTTTCTCTATTTCTATCTCCTCAACTGAAATATTAACAAGGTTAGAAGTCTAGAGCAGAATAAACACATTCTATTTACAGTATAAAAAAAATATGAAACCTAATTTAATGGAATAATTTATAGCAAAGGCTAACACTGAAGAACTATATATGGTATTGTATTTTGGCAACTGAAGGAAGCATTACCATCTCCTACCCTAGCTTAAGCCACTCACAATATTTATAACCAAATTTTCTGGTTCATTTTCATTTCAAGTTGTTGAGGTTTTGTTTTTGTTCATTAAATATGGTACCTTCTCTCTTTGAAAATAACTTTTTGAGGCTCAGGTGCGGAAAATACGCTAAATGTGGTGAAACCATCTTAGACAGGTTCTAATGGTAGCTGTCTATCATTGAATAGGTTGAAATTAAAATTTGGTTCAAGTGAAACCAGCCCATAGTGAGGGAAAATATTAAGAGAATGGCTGCACTTTAACATGGTTGCAATAACATTTTTAATAATTTTGCAGGAGGCAGCAACATTAGAAGAAACAGATGAAGCAATGTATTTTTCTTGTCTTAAAAAAAAATCATCATGCAGATGCCTCTTGAAGGCATCTCAGGTTGCAATGAATCTCTCACTACAATAAATAAGAATTGGTCCTATATAGTTTACCGAATCAGGTTTGCACTGTATATAATTAAATATTACACGTCCTTCTTACACGATTATTATTACTTTCGCCTAGGTAAATAATTTACTGCAAATATGTGCACACTAACTCGACTATAATTGTACAAATGTTTGTGAATCAAGCATTTGAATTCGTTTATAATGGTTAAAATGACCCTACTACTACTAACACGTTCAATGAAGATATTAATTGTTCTATGCCAATGTTGCTGGCACACAATGTAAATTATTGGCGAATGGTAAAACCTTGTAGCCTATATCACTGAAGAGGGTAAAGAATCTACCTGGAATGTATTGGCTTGACATTTCATCTGCTGTGCCTGGCACATCAGATGAACCTGCCACTTCACCACAGAGTGTAATACCTTTGTGTAATAACCAGAGTGTAATAACTTAAGAGCTTCACTGCCTCAGTTTCTTCATCTGATCAAAACTAAATATCCTCATCTCTCCACATAACCTGAAATCAACTTCTTGATTACAGAACAACACTCCTTTGAGCAAGAATAATAATTATTGTTTTATTTTGTCTATATATTTAGAAATTACAAGTGTTTCAGATAATCCACTTATTAATTTGCATGGCTCATGAAGTTTTTGAATACCGTAGCATGTTAACCACTAAATAAATCATCAGTTGTAATCTTTAAAGTCAAAATATTATATAATTTTGAGTTTAGTAAAGTAACAGTCATTGAGAGTTGCAGGTGGGTGCCAGTTTTAATTTTGAGTTTAGTAAAGTAACAGTCATTGAGAGTTGCAGGTGGGTGCCAGTTTTCATTTTGAGTTTAGTAAAGTAACAGTCATTGAGAGTTGCAGGTGGGTGCCAGTTTTCAAGAAATGAGATAAATCACTTGTATCAAAATATCATCCAATTAACCTAATATCTATTGTAGGAAGTGCTTGAATCTACTGTAAAACCTATTAAATTATATCTTATAAACAGATTAGCAAGGAATTCATAACATGGTTGTACTAGGGGCCACATGTGTGTGTAACAAATTCATTCCAATTCACTTTCAGAAAATGTCAATTTTGCACCATGTAAATTCTCCTTGCAATCCCACAAGTTACAAAAAATCCTGTCACAAATATGTTAACCCCATTTTATTTTGTGAACATCATAATTTCCATATCCAAATACTGTATACAACTAATATTAACCAGGTACTTACTTGGATCTCCTCTCTGCTTTCTTTCTACCAATTCTTTGTATTCTTCCAACTCCTGATCAGTGACAGCATCAAAGGGATTCTTAGCATATGGTGTTTTATACACAACTGCATTATGTTGGAAATCCCTCTGAATAATTCCCTTGGATGCTGCTCCCACCAAAATAACGTGGTCAGTCGCAGCAGACATGCTAGCATCTTGCATGCGTCGCGCCTCGTCCCAAGTGACTCCTTCCAGAAGATGCGATGTGGGGCCTGCACTGATATTACCAATACGTCTGTTCTCCTTTATCTACAGAGTGAAAAATAGGGATAAATAATTTATAATAAATGTAATGTGTGTGTGTGATTCAGATGCCATGAAGTGAAACCTTACAATACAGTATATAATAATCATTTTTTCATTATTTAGTTTTGTAAACCATGGAAGACACATTGACTTACCATCTTCTGAACAGTCTTGAATTCCTTCGGGTTGGTATTGACAGGAACAAACTGGAGTGCAGACTCCAATTTGACTGATGTTGAAGTAGAATGTGTGGGAGACCCATCAGCCACCCACTGTTGGTGCAACAAAACAAAGCACATTAGGGCCTGGCCTCACCCTTTTTAGTGTGATGGAATGGTTTGGCATTGGCTAACTAATAGGCGACTGCGTTAACTGCAATGCATTGTGCCTGTTTCCCTGCAATTCAGCAAGTTAGCTAAAGACTATACTTCTGGTTGAAAATTACAGGGCTCTATACACATTAGTGGGAAAAGTGACTTTGAATTATTAGCATAACACTAGTAAGAGAATCACAAAATGCGAGGCCCTTTGTGCTTGGTTTTGCGTATGAACTGCCGTCATTCGACTATCAGTTTTCAGTCACCAGTTACCAGAAACAGGCACAACAGACCAATAAAGGTGAAGATCAGATATTTGAAAAATGGAGTGTGAATTTATACAATTGTTTTTACTTTAACGATCACCTTTAATAGTCTTTACTAGAGTAAAATGAAAGCTGTATAGATTAATTATTGTTTTATTAAAAGCATAGATCATATGAACACATATGGCAGATAAATTATAGAATACCATAGGCATAAGATGGACAAATTATGCATGTGTAAAGTTGTTTATGCCAAAAGCTACACTCCCTTAAAATATTGAGTAATGGGAAATGAGTAAGCAGACTTTTTTGAACTATGAGTAATAAAAGTTTAAAATAAAACTAGGTTGCCAATTTGCCAGAAACTAATTTTGTCGAGGAGTAAAGCTTGATAAGCATGACACTGCTGCTGAAAACAATCATGACTCGTAAAACATCACATACATGTAATGGATGGCTTAACTCTTCATTAATGCTATTACCAATATCTTCTTAAGACTCCTTTGTTTGGTTTTTCTAAAGCAGATAAATTCTAAGCAATGCAAATTATATTTAAAAAAATAAGAACCAAGTACTACTATGCATAAACCATTTACCAGTGAAGCACAGAAAAAGAGTATACATCTACTATTAAAGAAGTTAACCCCTAAGAGTTATTAGTTAGCTTCCAGTTAACAATGATCCGCACTGAGCATAAACACAAGAGAAATAACTTTATAATTACTAGCAGTTGCAGTGTAATAAAAAAAAATACAAAATCCTAATTGTAGCTAAATATATTAATAACAAATACATATACACAAACACAATGTAACAATTTCATGATATATCTTCTTACTATGCGTATATGCACGCCAATAAATGAACCAGAATGATCGCTAATCCTTGGGCACACTGGCTTGCCTACACCAAAGATAAAGAAATTTATCATTACACGATCTTTCAATACAGTGTATATAAAAAAAGAAAGGTATAACTCGTGTACAATTCAAAGTGACAAATTGCCATCCCATTTAGCAAGATCTTGAGACTTGTACTAAGAAAATTAACCAGTTCATAACAAGTCATGCTTTAGGTCAACTCTAACTATGGTATAAAAATTAGGAATAAGACCATATCTGATTAATTATTAAAATATTCAACTCCATGGGAGAGGGGGAAGGAATTGTTGTATATATTCTCAAAGCCTACTATTAAATCTAATCCAACATTGCTACCAAATTAAAAAAAATTAATGTCATTAATTTGCATGACGACAGATTAATAACATTTAAAAGACAAAACAAATCTTACATTAATATCAATCTACTTTTACAAAGCTGTTATTACTTACACCAATTCCTTAACACTAGTAATTGAAACATCCATGATCTAACACGTCATTGGAACAAGCTTTGCCAAAACTTTTAATCTTTGGTCGTTACAAAAACATTAAAATGTGGAAACACAAAAGTAACGCATGACTAGGGCTAGCATAAATTCTGCTTTGTAAGGTGGTCAAGTTTATGTCATTCACATTACAAAGACATCTACACACATAACAGCTACCCGCATAAAGCAATATGCCCATCTTACTAGAATGAATACTATTTACCATACACTGATGCATGTAAACCCTCAACACCACAAAGCTTAAGCTACCAAGGCAATTTGGTCACCTTCAGATGTGCAATGATATTACTCAAAATTTAAATTAAAAATCACTCCTGGTAGTATTAATTCCTTCATTTACACTTCACAAAGTGTAATGGACTATTAACCAAATAATTAAAACAAAAATTATTAGAAGTAAAAATAAATAATGATGAAACTGCAGATGCCGTGACAATGCTAATGTGACAATGTTAATCTGCTCTTCAACAGGAGACAAACTGCTTAAAACGCATTGCAGTCCCACCTTACACACAAGAAGCTTAGTGGCTGATAAACACCACACTTCCTAGAAGTTTTCTGGGCTCTTAAATCTCCCCTAAGGAAAGTTGACAACCTATGTTAGACTAAAAACGATGTTCCTTCAAACTAGTCTCCAGATGAAATGAGACTAAGAATATATGTTTGTGTGTGTCAGGTAAAAACTCAACTGGCCTAGAAAATTAATAAATAATGAACCTTGAATATTGTGCACTGGATGCTTTATTTGTGCAAAGAATTAAAGTAAAATTCAATGTTGAGGACATCGAAGATGTAAAAAAAAAAAAAAAAGTTTCTAACATCACAGGTTTTCCCTCTATATACCACGCTACTGCTGGGTTTAACTGCAAGCAAACACAAAACTAAATGGCTAGTACACTCTTCAGAAGGAAGAAGTGTTATATGGACTCCTGTTATACTTTATTCATACACAACCGAGATGGAATGCAATAATTACTACATCTCTATTTCATCATATAAAGTAATGTAACAAAATAATTCTCCAGAAACGGGCGATGTACGCAAGACCATTTATGTCGAGTAGCAAACTATTCTTCCAAGAAAAAAAAAAAAAAAAAAAAAAAAAAAAAAAAAAAAAAATTGTTTAGCATGCCAAGCAGTGATTAGCTTCATGAACTGCAAGAACACATTACAAAACTTTATCACGCACCCACAGTTGTAGTTAGGCCCCAAAATAATAATTACATCAAACTTGTTAATTAATAATGATTAAAACATCCTAATTTCAAAGCGGTAAGGCAAAATATTTATATAAAAAAGCCAATTTCAGATCTTTAGTGAGATTAGATATGTTTTGAGAATATCAAAACCATTTATCTTAAAGAGTAACCTTGGATTCACAAAGAATTAAGCAACTTGTGCAATGTGACCTTAACATTTGGAGAATTGGTTCAGGCATGACTTGTTTCAACAAAACACTGTAAAGTGTTTTATAAATGAAAAAGAAAATACATAATCTCTCCCATATTAACACTTAGGCGGTCTGGCCTCTCCAAGCATTCCCGATCACAAACATTCTGCCCCTCTGCGCCTTCTTGACCATAAACGTTTTGGGCTCCGCTACCCAGGCCGCAAAGTAATGCAATTGTTTTTTTTATAATTTATATTTTCTAAGTTATTTGTTGAATTTTAACAAAATCTGGTGTCAAAATATTCACAGGCGAATGCTCTAGAGAATAGATGCAAAAACAAAGTTTTTTTTAATAGATTGTGCTCGCCTCCATGCATTCTCGAACGAACACAGATGGTTCAGCGGGTACCGCTGAATGATGTTTAAAACGTTTACAATCATTTTATATTTTCTATGTTATTTGTTGGATTATAAGTATAAAATTGGTGTCAAAATGTTTGCAAATGAATTCTCCAGAGAAAAGATGCAAAACACAAAAGTGTACTTATAATAGATTATGCACAACAGTAATATACAAATGTTTATGAATAGTAATCAGATGACGCCTTTAATAGCATCATCAGAACCTTTACTGTCCGAGTACGAATGATGTGTTTAACCTCATCACAACGCAAAAGTGTTAATATACGAGCTTTGCATTCACACACTGAAGAATCTTCAATACATTAAGTGTAACATTCTTTAATAACTAATTATATAACACATCTTACAACTTCTATGGAAATTCCCTGTCAAATCATCCATTATACTGTAATCTGCACATGCAAGATTTCCATAAACTGTAAACAGCTCTAGGTGAATTTATTTTTTATACCTTTCCTCCATATTACTGCAGTATTCTGTTTATGGCCACATTAATAACATGGCTATAGTTAAGTTAAAATATCATCAATAACAATGCAGCAAAAAGAAAATGGATAATGTGCCAAAGAATTATTTTAATTTAGCCCTCTTGTGAAATGTATTCTATACTTCATGTATTATTATGAAACCTAAAGATGCCAAAGATAGGTAATGCTCGACAAAGTATCAATTGGAAACAGCTTCACATTATGGCAGTAAATTTTCGGTAGTAATTATCTCTACCTTGGTGATCTTCTTTGGATCGGGTGTACCAGTTTCAAGCACCTCCACCTTCTGATACACATTAGGGGAGTTGAGCCATCGGGTTTTGTCCTGAGTTTTGCGACCATCCAGGATCCGTTTCAAGGGGCTGAAAGAAATAAAAGTAAAGAAATTAGTCAAATTGGTGAAAAAATTAAAAAAATTACAAACACTACTTCTTGAAGTTTTTGAATATAAGTGCTATTATAATCTGATAAATGCAATCAATTGATTTAAGTTTATTCATTCAATTTCTAAGCTATATGTTTAGTCCAGAAGTCACCCTCCACTCTACCTTTTTATGCCATTATTAAATTTGTTTCATAATAAATTTTTACATTTATACACGTTTTTCTTTTGAGGCGCCACTAAAGCCAGACAACAAGAGGTGATAGTATCAGGACATAACATCCAAAATTGACACAGACACCAGACAGCAGTGGGATAAGAAAATGTGAAAAGCACACCAAGTCATCAGATATTGTTGCCAAGAAGAAAGTCACAGATGCAACAACACACAATCTGCCAGCTGCACACAGGACAGATGGCAACCCATCCAACCAATAAAGAAGACACGCCGAGAACGACAGAGAATCCTAAACCACGTCGATGGTATCAATGCTATCTGTTGAGCACACCCAACCCCAATTCTTTTAGGAGGGGAGGTGTGACGATATCAACATCATCTGTTGAGCACACCCGACCCCATTTTCTGTTCCCCGGTGGAAGGCTGTGATCTTAATGGCACCTGTGTAGTTTCCTCCTTACTATTCATCTTTTATTCCTCAGAAGTGATATAGGTGGTACCTTGGTTGACAGGAATCGGTTCATGCAGGGAAGTCCTGAACTCAAGACATGTTCCAGTGGGAACAAGTGTGGCCGAGTCAGTGTAGACTGTGATTTGTCCGATAGTGAAGCAAGAACACAACAATCACCAATGTATTGGTGATTGGACCGACGTATCCGGGGATGACCAAGTTCAGTTACGAGATGGAATTAATGTCTGTCTGTTAAGGCTTGTTATAATTGAAGCCTGTGTGGAAGCCTGCCAGCGTGTTGCTGGAGACCCCTGCCAGCGTGTTGCTGGCAGTCAAATAGCGTGATACATCAATTGCGATGTATTGTGATTTCTGTGTGTATTTAAGTAAGAGTGAAGAGGTAGAACAGCTTGTTGACAGTGCCTGGCTGCATGGGGGAATCTTGTAAAACCCCGGTTTGTGTCCTGGAAAGGCTGAGGGATCCGTGTCAGAGCAGTAGCACTCCGACTGCAATTCTTTTAACAATGTCGTGGCGCAATCGACTAAGGCGTGTCTGGGATTATCTCGAACATAGTTCGAAACCCTCATCACGGCCCTTGTGGATTTGTTCATATTTCTGATGCTGGGAAAAATTTGTAATAATTTTAATTTGGCCATGGTGAGGTAAAGAAATCTTCAAAAATTCAAATTCTGATAATTATTTTTCAACCATTTGTAACAATTTTCTCCTTATCACTAATATCTTCCAGGTCCATAGAAGTCCTTGAAATTTTGCATGACCACCTGACAGTGGATTTTTTTTTTAATCAGTTCCCAGAAAGGAAGCGAAGGCTTTTGGGATTTTTTTCTAACATGACAAATGAACTGCCAGAGGTTTCTAGTGTTGACTGATGTCCACATAGAATCTTTAGGACTTTTGAATATTACAGATGGACGAGTCTCCAATGGGCTTAGCACAACGGTCCTTATCATTAGTGTGTTACTGGAGCAGTTTAAGGGTTAATGCAGACTTTCTAAACATTTCCCTTACTTATTCACACTTAGGCACTTAGTACTGCATCGTTGGGCTTGATTAATTAATAATAATGATAGTGTACATAATAAAACCACACATCAAATATTTACTTGAAGAAAATCTCATCCACTCCTCCTGTGGTCAATCTTTATGAAAGCAAATTTAAATTCTTATATTCTCCATATCTTTAACCAAATTTTGGGGAAACTAAAAGTTTACATTCTTCTAATTTTCCAGTACAAAACCACCAGAGAAAACTATTTCCATAACATCAAACTTACATCATGGCAACAATAAATACTTGACAAGCTAGCTTCAAACATGCCAAGAATTGGATTTCAAAAGGCAATTCAATTTTTTTTACAAAATATAACTTCTCCATACATATTCCATAAAAAAATTAACAGAATTAATGTTTAGTGTGCAGCAGTAATTACACACACTTGAGCACATTCTTACCTCCTTGTTATGTCATCTTCGTCGAATAGGTGTGTGTAGTTGGAGGCTGTAGGGGGAAGGGCAACATCACTATGCAGCCGAGACATTTCTTGTTTAAGCAGTGGTCGTCGGTAGATGTACCCTGTTCTAAGACCCTGCCATAGAAAATTTAGGAAGTTTTACACCCACATACATAATAACCAGAATGTTTCAAAGCAATGAAACACTGGTATATGCACACTAGTATGACTAAAGCTTCAACAACAGTTTGACTATATAGTTCGCACAAAATACAGTCTCGGTATACAGTACAATGTACTGTACTGTACTATCTTGAGGTTTTCTCGAGATGATTTTGGGGCTTAGCTTCCCCATGGCCCACTCCTCGACCAGACCTCCTTTTTGTTACACATCCTCAGGACGCAGCCCGTAACAGCTGTCTAACTCCCAGGTATCTATTTACTGCTAGGTGAACAGACCCATCAGGGTGAAAGAAACTGCCCATTTGTTTCCACCTCAGCCGGGGATCAAACCCGGAACCTTATGACTACGAATCCCAAGCGCTGGCCCATCAGGCCCCCTGACGGCCCCTACCATAATTACAATGGAAACTGCAGAATCAGATTTCTTACAGGTCACAATGACTGTATATCTAGGGTTTCCAAAGTTTCCCCAACTGCCATTTTATTTTCTTACGGAAAATGCTAAACACATCTTTGCCCATATATACATTGCCAATTAATACATAGCATAAACAATGCATTTTAAATAATATATAGAGTGAAAGGAAGAAAAAGAATATATAATTTTGACTTGAACATTTAGAACAAGAGGTTAAAACTTATTACCCTCTGTAGGTAAGAAATCAGCTATAAGCAGAAAGAAAAGTGCAGAAGGCCCACCAACTCCTGCAAGGCATTTCGTGTGTGTCCACACTCACTCGTACCTAACCCATACTTCACACACCCTAATTACTATGTCTATTATGTTACACACAAATTTGTTCCAGAACCATATTCCCAAATTAGTATTTACCAAGTTCTCCTCCAAATCACAACACTTCCAATTTGTATCCACTCTTTTCCTGTGTGACAATATTTAACACACGATTAGTATCCTGCGTTAAGACCCTGTCACTCCTGTGTATACTTCAATCAAATCCCACTATTATTATTTGCCTTCTAAAAAATTAAAATCAAGCTTCCTTAACCCTTAAGCTGCACAAAATGTCCCATGAAGTCAGACAAAGAGCTCAGTTCTTAAAATTTCCTGAAATGTTTTCAAATGTTTTGTGCATAATCTACTAGGCAAATGCTCCAACTTTGTCTAAATGATACCAACGTAACTTGAAAAACAAGAACAAATTATACACAGGTGTATGCTAAAATTAGGTATGAGCCAGACTGACCTAAGGAAGTTTTCATTCCGTATACTGTACGAGAAAGAAAAAATTGGGTACAAATTGCCGCAGACTAACAGCTGGGAAACAGGGGTCAATACAGCTATATCCATCTTCTCACAACCATGAATAAGTAATCACACTTAAATAATTTGCTCTCATTCAAAATGTGTTCCAACTTACAGCATTATCAAGGGATCTCATGAGAGCTTCAAATTCAAGCTCCCCAACCTTCCATCTGCGTTCCTTTGGGCCATGCCCCGATGGTCCTCCCTCCTGTAATAACAAAATACATAAATTGTCATCCACACTTCCGTGGAAATAAACATTTCATTCACCCTTGGCTCTCGAAGACTCGAACCGCAGACTACGCGTGTGTGAGGCCGAAGCTCTATCGACTGAGCTATCTAGTAGTCTTAATAGGGAAAGATTCCAGAAGCAATTTCTGCTATCATGCTTCACTACTCCGAGCTTCGGTAGTAGTCAGGGAAAGTAAAAAATTACAGCCTGGTAGCAGAAGTTGCCTCTGTAATCTATCCTTATAAAGATTACTCGATAGCCCTGTCAACAGTTTCGGACTCTCACGTGGGGTCCGCGGTTCGAGGCATCGAGAGCCCAGGTGAATAAAATAAAATACATATAAAATCTTACTGTAAATAAAGAATATGTACATCCAGAAATAATAAATATTCGGGTAAAATATATATATTACTAGTTGCTAAATATATTGATGTTTAAGCTTTAAATAAGATGCACACAATCAATGAATTAATAAGGGTAGAGTCAATAAATATACAAACATTGTGACAGGCTGATATATCAAATGCAGTAAGAGTGAAAATTTTTGCAATTGAGGACAATGTCCTCATAATGGTTCGAGCATGAACCGTCAGTAATCTTTACACCACAAGTGACATCCCGTGTTAGCCTCCTCTGGACCCCATCTCCTGACTATCACAACCTGTCCATTGCCACCACAAGTGTCATCAACGACTACATGTAGCAACTGCTTTATTGTGTATCATGAACAAGAACGCATGCATTTATTAACCATGCATCTTGGTCTGATTTATAGCTAATGACTCCTGTGCTGATTTGGTCTTGTATAAGCAGAACTTTTTTTTTTTTAAGTGAATATTTGCTATTCCTACTGCTACAGTAGCCAGCTTGAATCAAAAGGTAGAACATTGTGAACCTAGATCCTTGTGTGCAAGATGCAATGGGAAACTTCCCTGGTTATCTTTGCAGAGAAGATGCCACAGGAGTTATTCCAAAGTGTATCAAGTTTAAATCGTCATGTGCTGACCACCTTCCTCTAGTAACATTCATGATAACCGTATTCGTACTATGAAATGGTAACAGGATTTTTTTTTTTCCATGGGTCAAGGTGAACTCCATTACATCCATATAGACCTATTATATCCATATTTGAATCATACATGTAAACCCTTGACAATAGTAGTTTAATCATATGATGATAACTGCAGTTCCCTAGGGATTGTTATAAAGTAATTTATTGTTGGGAATGCATTTCCATTCTTAGGCCCCCCCCCACCCCCAGGAAAGCATTCTCCATTCCAAGGTTGTATTAACTATTTTTTCAGCAGAGATGCTGTTAAAGCATTTATAGTACTGTATATTACAAAACAAATTGTTAACACATTTAAAGATAGTTTTTTCAATTATTATACTGTACACGAGATACTTGTTACATACCTGTTTGCTGTCAACACCTCCAGCCCCTCGCCGAGACACTTCAAAAGCCGAATGGCGAACATCATCACTTATTACCGTCAGGTTATCCAGACCAAGAGGAGCCATACGCATCTGAAAAATAAGTGAATTTTGCACTGGATAAGGAAAAAATAAGATTGAAAAAAATTGTCTTTTAATTTTCTTTCTTATTTACAGTTGATGTTTGCATGACTGAATGAAGAAAGATGCTACTTTCAAAAGTATTGATTAACAAGAACAGCTAATTATACTTCTTGCTTGCAAAAAAGCAAAAAATAATTATCCGATAATGGGATGGCAACAGAGATCATGCAGTTCTATTAAATAATTCAACA
The DNA here is from genome assembly GCF_040958095.1 of Procambarus clarkii. Classification (NCBI taxonomy): domain Eukaryota; kingdom Metazoa; phylum Arthropoda; class Malacostraca; order Decapoda; family Cambaridae; genus Procambarus; species Procambarus clarkii. Next base: position 28,434,465 of record NC_091167.1, read on the forward strand.
CAGTGAACAGAAATCCATAATTGGTGAAAATTTACACGTCCACTATGGTGTCAATGACCCAGTAGTTGCCAAGTCAAAAGTTTCAGGGATCAATAACACCCCATTCACTAAAGTCAGATAAACTATAAAAGGGGGGAAGGTTGAGGGAAATGGAGATGAAAAAGAAACTGCCTCACTGACAATTCAGAAATTGTCAAAGCAATCCAGAACACAACCTATCCTCTGAAATGAACAAGGGTGTTTAAGGAGCATAGGAGGTGCAAAGATTACAAAAGCTGTAAGGAGTATAGCAGGGATAAAGAGTTTAGCAACAAAGTTAATGATTGGTAATGTTTGTAACTACGATTTCCTCGACTGCATGCAATCTAAGAGGCGCCCAGGAGTTATTCACAGGATTAATTATACGAATGTCTGACAGCATATCTTTTTCTCTGTATTGTGTGAGGAGGAAAAAGACTTTCTCACTTGGGTGCATTAAGAATGCAACCTATCTTCACTCCTTGTTCCTGGATTCTGCCAATGTTTCCCAGGAGGGTATCTAAGGTGCCAGGGCTGCATGCCAGGGCTTTCATCTACAAACCAGATATGGAGCTCACTGAACAGACTATCAGTGACTTTTTTAATTGCTAAATATAAAGGGTGGGCCATGGAATCACCCTGTTTGAAATCTTCAAACAAGTATTTCATGTTTCCCAAAAATATGCTTTGGAGAACATTGGGATGCACTGAAGGGCCTTAATTATGTCTGGAATTAGCCCAGCAAGGCAGTTATTGATAAATTTTGTGATTTCCAGCAGTAGAGTCTTGGCAGCTCTGCCAGGAACTGGAATTGCAACCTAACTCAAGGCTCCAAGCTCTTACTCGCACATAGTCCACTGCAGAGCTTCTCAGTAATGACAACTGCTTTGCAAGCCTCACACACATTAAGGAACCTAGATTTGGGACATTTATGCTCCAAGAAGTGGGTTTCCCAATACTGCTTATGAGAGGGTGCTCTGTGCACTGGCTGTGGTAGTATTTCCAAGTGCGATTGTACCTTCATTAGTAATTATCTCGATTGACCATGTGTTGTACTCATCAGTATTTTTGCTAACTTTGGCAAGCTGTCATTGAAACTTTTAATAAGTCTGTATGTAGTTTTTGTGTTGGCAGCAGATGGGAATCGAGTTAATAGTTCTAGGGATATTGTTTACTGATCTGCTGAACAAATAGGCAAGCTGGCATGGCTAAATGACCACTACCAAGTGGTAACATTGTGCCTTGCATTGATGGTGCCAGGGGCATTAAGGTTTGCAGACCTTATATTCCCTGCTCTGAAAAGATCTAGTCACTTTTCCAGTTGCACATATGACCAGAAGTATATTTAATTTAAAACTAATTTAATTCTTAAACCATTCTGGGAATTAGATTGAGATACATCAGTATAACAAATTTCTTTCATTGTAATTATAACGAAGCAGGAGTAAATTGCAACTTTAGAACTACTGTATCTGGGTTACAATAATGAAAATTGAATATGGTATACAATAAACAAAAATTAAAACCATACACGAGTTACTGCAAAATTATCAAGGATATCTTTTGCAAATAAGATTACTTTGATCATTCCCTGGCATTGTGGCAGATGCAAAGAAATTAGGTGCCCTAATTGATTACACAAAGCATACATTACTAGCTCTTTCTCCTAGGCAGTGGTAGAAGGTCGAGGCTATTCAAGTGATGCAGTCACAATGGAGGCTCCCAGATGGGCTAAAACACTAAGCTTAAGACTGGAACCAAACATTGATCAAAATAAGAATAAAAGGGCTTGCTGCATGCATGCTGACCAAGATATTGACTAGCCCAAGAAACAGTTCACATAAAGATATAATCAAAGGAGCACTAACTTGGGACATATAAGCTTCCAATAGCAATATGAGGACCCACTGTGCAATAAATATTATCAATACATTTGAGATCAAAATACAATCACTGACAAAGTTGTTGTTGAAATACACACAGACCATTATGCAAGCACTGGGAATCTTTGCCAGCACACATTCAACATTATGGCCTAAGGTAAAAGAAGCAGACTAATCTTCCCTTCCCCATCTGCTACACATCATTACACACACAGAAGCAAACCAATACAGTATAAGAATATACAGAAGAATATAGAAGCAAACCGGGCTTCAATTCTTTCCCCACATCTAAGACCCTGAAAATAAATAGCACATAAAAGCTGACAAAATAGTTCCTCACTCAGTTGCTTTGAACAAACTTTTGTATGGGGGAGGTTGTACATCATGAACTATTGAAGGAGCAAGACAAAAAAAAAAAAATTAACTTCATGTTTTGTCTACTTCCTTCCTCCACCTTGTCTACTTCCAAGTCAGTTGGAAGTAAACAAGGTAGAATGCTTTAAGCCTGCAATACATCCCCCTTTGTGTTACAGAGGCATTATTACATTTTAGATGGAAAATATCAATATAAATGACATTTTAGATGGAAAATATCAATATAAATGACATTTTAGATGGAAAATATCAATATAAATGAACATAGCGCCTAATTTAATTTGGCAACAAACCTGAGTCTCACAAGCGAGGACTGTGTAGAAGGTATTATACCAGGCTTCTTCAAGTGTCTCGCCACAGCACACAACCCCATGATTACGGAGCAGCATAACCTACAATAAAAAAATTAAAAAAAAGCTGAAATATCAGACAGGATTTTGTTTACTAAATTTAGATACAATATATATTCATGGTGACTTGTACTGGTACAAACAAATTAAAACTTACCTTATTGATAGGGCCAAGGCTTCGTGCAAGTTTCTCTCTCTCCTCAATGTTAACAAAGATACCCTGGTATTCATGGTACGAAACATCTCCAATTAGTAGCGACTCTTGTGAAAGAGGCATTAGTCCTTGTTTCAGAGCAGATACCTGATGACACAAAATAAACTTTAATTAGTATATTTACATCAAATTTCTTTGATTTATGTCAGACCTTCAATATTCAAATTGACACAATTATTGTACAGGCACTCAGTTGTGCCTTTGATGTTGATCGACTTCTCTGTATGCCTCTTGCACCACTGCCTTTCAGTGGGGCTATATTGCACATCCTGCCATGCCTTTTGGTCTCATGTGGTGTTATTTCTGTGTGCAGGTTTGGGACCAGTCCTTCTAATATTTTGCAGGAGTAAATTATTATGCAATACTCCTGCCTGCACCCTAGGGAATACAGATTTAACATTTTTAAGTAATCCAAATAATATAGAATTTTTATTGAATGGATTCTAGCAATAAAAGATCCTTTGAGTGTTCTCCAGGTCAGCAAATTCTCCAGCTTTGAATGGAGCTGTTAGTGTGCAACAATATTCCACTTTATATTTAGAGACCACCAGTGTCTCTAAAAATTATCATCATTGGTGTGGCATCTATTTGAAAGGTTCTTGTTATCCATGTGTCCATTTTTCTTGCAGTTGTGACAGCTGCTTTGTTGTGTTCTTTAAAAGTAAGGTCTTCAAAAATGATTACCCCTAAATCTTTAACATTGCTTTTTCTTTTAATGGTGTGGTTTGACTGTTTAATATGTGGTTTCTGCTTTGATATTTTTGTAATTAGGGATGTGATTTAGGTAGTTAGCAACTAACAGCACATTCAAAGCTGGAGAAATTGCTGACCTGGGGAGAGCGCAAAGATCCTTTACTGCTAGAATCCACTTGGTAAAACATCTAAACTATTGGGACTACCTAAAAATTTTAAATCTGTATTCCCTAGAGCTCAGGTGGGAGAGATGCATAATAATCTACACTTAGAAAATATTAGAAGAACTAGTTCCAATTCTACACACAAATAACACCACAGTCACTTCCACAGAGTGGTAGACGGTTGGAACAAGTTAGGCGAGAATTTGGTGGAGGCCAAAACTGTCAGTAATTTCAAAGCATTATGACAGAGTGCTTGGAAGATAGGACAGCATGAGCATAGTTCTCATCCTGTAACTACATTTAGGTAATAATTAAACTTGGGTAATTACACAAGACCAGAAGACATGGCAGGATGTGCAAAATAGCCCCCACTGAAGAGTAGAGGTACAATAGGCATGCCCGAGGGAGAACTATCAACATTAAAATCCCAAAACTTTTCAACTCTATTCCCCCCCCCCCTCCCCTTCCCCCTCCTTACACATACGGGAACATAACTAGCCAACCTCTCGTAGTATTCAAAAGAGAACTTGACAAGGAACTTCAAAGGATACCTGATCAACCAGTTTGTGACTCGTATATCAGGCTGCGAGCAGCCGCATCAAACAGCCTGGTGGATCAGACCAGCAACCAGGAGGATTGGTCAGAGACCGGGCAGTGGGGACATTGATCCTCGGAACATTCAACAGGTAGCAACAGGTAATGTGTGGTGACGTGACCTTGACATGAAGCCGTGATGTAATGCAAACACACACACAGTTGCCAGCTGGAGAGTAGTACACTTTGTACTAAAACAAATCTGACTGCTAACAAAAATGTGTCTTTGTGATACTGTTGCTAGTGGTGGGGACAAGATGGGAGAGTAAATGTTTATGCTATTTAATAGTATGGTGAATATAAGTGTTCGCGAGACAAGCAAGGCCCCGTGCAAGTACGGTAGCTGCTACCATGCATGACGCACTATATCTACCTGGCAGTCTTTTGAAAAGGAGTAATGTCTATGACAATAGTGACTACCTACCACTTGTTACAATGCAAGCTAGGTCACAAATGCAATGCTCTGTGGGCAAAATGGAATCAGAAACACAAACTGCTGGTGACACAGTGGTTCAATAAGTGTGTTGCACTCTACATTTGATATGGTTAGAGTGGCTACCACATTCCTCTTTTAATAAAGCAGCAAATTAGTGATATCCATTTATATTTTTGCAAACAAAATTTGATATGTGCAGTTGTAAAACTTGTGTAAATATTGATATCAATAAATATAGGGTGTGCACATAATGATAATCACGTCAAATATGCATCTGTACACATGCATATTTCACATTACTTAAAACATTAAAACCACTAGTGATCTCGATATATCATTTGACTGCAAAAAAGTAAAATGAAGCAAGAAATAGGCAAATAAAAGAGTGTGCCATGTGGCACCTCACTTCATCAGCCATTGCCATGCAGCCAGAGCTGGCAAGCCTGCCCCTCCAGCTACTGAAACTAGCAAACTTCACAGCTTCACCAAAGCTAAACCACAGGACACAGATTTATTATATTTGTACTACTTGGATGTTAATTAACAATAAGAAAGTAATTTAAGGAAATGCTTTAATGTGCATGTAGGACTATGTAACACGTACAGTATAGCTGTGCTGAGTTAGGGGGATAGGGATACCAACTTTGTCAGCACTCTCTCTTCCCATTTTGAGAAGTTGAAAATTCTAATCGCTTTCAAATTTTTGCCTAATTTTTTTCAGTACAATAGTATAATTATTCTACATTTTTAAGGATTCATTATTTTGAGTTTCAGACTTTTGATGTTACGTTGTATTGAAAGTTGTCGTGTATCTAAAATGATGATATAATATGCATAGAACACTACAGTAAGTTATGCATTTAGACCAGACCCATTTTTTTAACTCAATAGTCTAATACACTGTACGTTACTTAACGAAAGAATAAAAATATTAGAATATTTATGTTGCACAATAAACATTGTACATTTTTGGAATGCACAGTTAACAGAATGTTTATTGTGCATTCCTGTTAATTATGTTATTAAAATATTGAATACAAATTTAAATAGTGAACAGATATGCACAAAGATGTAGTACACTCTGGTAATTGTACTTATTCATTTTCTATTAGTCACACATTTGTAAAAAAGTAAATAGTACCTACCAAACAACAGTTACACATTCAATAACATTTAAAATTAATTAATAAAACAGTGATTGCATCAATGTGCAAGTGACTTACCGCTACAACTGCAGGATGATGCAAGTGGACAATGCACTTTATGTCTGGTCTAGCAGCATGAATGGCAGAGTGAAGCATGAACCCAGCAACATTTACACCGAAGTTTGTTGAGCCAGCCTCAACCACATTGCCCTGCATGTCCACTTTCACTAGTGAGGCCGCAGTTACCTCATGATACAGCATACCAAATGGATTAAGGAGAAAATGTTCTGCAGTCTTGACTAATTCGAGCCTGCAATCATAAATCACATGAATATTCAGAACATTTTTAATCAATTTATATTGGTAATAGTATTCCTTGATTGAGCCCTAACTTCGCATTCTAAATCAATCTCAATAGATAATAACTGCACCTGATAATACTGTAACTGGAATAAGGCAAGTGCAAAAGTACACAAGTGGCTGTGCCGAGATCCCCAAGAGCTACAAGACACTGTATTGTAAAAAGTCTTCAAGAAAACAATTACAATTATTTTTAAAATGAATATAAATTGGAAAAAATAAATAATTAAAATACTATATAGCAGCTTTAAAGAAAATAGAGAAAACTTACCGTAATGTGATTGTAAATGTTCTGTGTCCAGCCATGCATGTCAATAAGTCTGTAGATTGCTGCAAGTTTACATCGAAGCAATTTTTCTCCTTTGGCAAAGTTGAGACTTTCCATACCACGAATATCATTTATTGGGATAACACTTTGGCTACCTGTGGGCAAGTATACATTTTTAAACTTGATACATGAACATAAACTGTGTATGTATGTTGTTCTCTATCTTACTGATAAAACATCTCTTGAAACATATGCACAGGCCTATTTAATGGCTTCTTCACTGTGCTGGAAAACCCTAACAAAAAAATTTTTGCCTAAAGATGAATGCACAATATACAAGACAAGTGATACCTTACCATAGATATATTTTTTGCTACAAAATGCTTGGAATTTATGAACATATATTTCCTCAATGTACATCATGATTATAAACATCTAATGACAAAACTATAAAATACCTCTTAATAAATGTTTTCATCAATGTGGATTACTACATGCATTTGCAGAGAGCGCACGAGAGAGAGAGAGAGAGAGAGAACAGAGAAAGAAGGAGAGAAAAAGAGAGACAGAGAGAGAACCATGAAACCTACTTCCCCCCCCCCCTCCCTAGAATAGTTAATATAAAGAGTTAATATAATAGTTATGAATAAAGAACCTATCACAACATTAACAGGAAATACAATACTGTTATATAGTAATGAACAAAAGAGCATTATCTATAGAAACTTTAATGGCTTACTTCTGAACATGTTAACTCGTGAACAAGGTATTCCCATCATCTCTGAAATATTTTGGATGGCTTGGTAACCCGAGTAGCCTTCCGTAAGTTGCGTCTCTACTATCTTCTCCAATTCTTCACGGAAGATGGTTGAATTCATGATGGCCTCTACACGTTTCCGACGTTCCATTTCCTGCAATGAATAGCTATTGTTAGTTTACTTAAAAATGCCTTAGGGATGCGTACATTTACTCCACAGTTTACCCAGGCTTCAAAAAGAGCATCGTGTAGCAACCCGTCCTCTTAAAAAGAACGTCACTTTTCGCTGGTATGCGCACTATGGCTAAATTTGGACGTAATTTGAAATGAAATCGACTCACAAAAGTGACGTTCTGTTCCGTTTTCTGTTTGAGTCGTCCGGCGTACGCACAGAGGTTATAAGAGGACACTTTAAATTAACGTTTTTCATAACGTTTTGAAACTTTATGAGAATTTCCTGCCCACCTAACCTATCAGAGGACCCTTAACTTACTGTTGTTGAAAAAAAAAATCCCAAATTTATTTTCATTTTTTTTTCATTTTCAAATTACGTCCAAATTCGGCCATACGGGCAAACGGCCAAAAGCGACGTTCTTTTTAAGAGGACAGGTTGCGTGTAGAGTGCAGGAATTTCTCAATATTTGTGTATTTTGACAGCAGCTATAAATATACTCCATTCTCAAATACAGTACATTCACATTTCACTATATCCCTCTTCTTTTCATCCATACGGAGAGGGGTGGGGGTCAGTATAGAGGGGAGGGGCAGAATGGAGGGAGGTGGGGGGCCGTATGGAGAGGGGGTAGGGGGGCCGTATGGAGAGGGGGTAGGGGGGCCGTATGGAGAAGGGGTTGGGGGAGGCCGTATGGAGGGGGGTGGGGGGCAGTGTGGAGAGAGAGGGGGTGAGGGGCAGTGTGGAGAGAGGGGGGGGTGAGGGGCAGTGTGGAGAGGGGGGGGGGAAGTGAGGGGCAGTGTGGAGAGGGGGGGGGGGAAGTGAGGGGCAGTGTGGAGAGAGGGGGGGGGTGAGGGGCAGTGTGGAGAGAGGGGGGGGGGTGAGGGGCAGTGTGGAGAGAGGGGGGGGGGTGAGGGGCAGTGTGGAGAGAGGGGGGGGTGAGGGGCAGTGTGGAGAGAGGGGGGGGGTGAGGGGCAGTGTGGAGAGGGGGGGGGGTGAGGGGCAGTGTGGAGAGGGGGGGTGAGGGGCAGTGTGGAGAGGGGGGTGAGGGGCAGTGTGGAGAGGGGGGGGTGAGGGGCAGTGTGGAGAGGGGGGGGTGAGGGGCAGTGTGGAGAGGGGGGGTGAGGGGCAGTGTGGAGAGGGGGGGTGAGGGGCAGTGTGGAGAGGGGGGGTGAGGGGCAGTGTGGAGAGGGGGGGTGAGGGGCAGTGTGGAGAGGGGGGGGGTGAGGGGCAGTGTGGAGAGGGGGGGTGAGGGGCAGTGTGGAGAGGGGGGGTGAGGGGCAGTGTGGAGAGGGGGGGTGAGGGGCAGTGTGGAGAGGGGGGGTGAGGGGCAGTGTGGAGAGGGGGGGTGAGGGGCAGTGTGGAGAGGGGGGGTGAGGGGCAGTGTGGAGAGGGGGGGTGAGGGGCAGTGTGGAGAGGGGGGGAGGTGAGGGGCAGTGTGGAGAGGGGCAGTGTGGAGAGGGGCAGTGTGGAGAGGGGGGGTGAGGGGCAGTGTGGAGAGGGGGGGTGAGGGGCAGTGTGGAGAGGGGGGGTGAGGGGCAGTGTGGAGAGGGGGGGTGAGGGGCAGTGTGGAGAGGGGGGGAGGTGAGGGGCAGTGTGGAGAGGGGGGGAGGTGAGGGGCAGTGTGGAGAGGGGGGGAGGTGAGGGGCAGTGTGGAGAGGGGGGGAGGTGAGGGGCAGTGTGGAGAGGGGGGGAGGTGAGGGGCAGTGTGGAGAGGGGGGGAGGTGAGGGGCAGTGTGGAGAGGGGCAGTGTGGAGAGGGGCAGTGTGGAGAGGGGCAGTGTGGAGAGGGGCAGTGTGGAGAGGGGCAGTGTGGAGAGGGGCAGTGTGGAGAGGGGCAGTGTGGAGGGAGGGGTGGGGGAGTCTGAAAGGGGGGGGGGCAGTCTGGAGAGGGTATGTCCCTTTCAACAAAATGTTCGTATTTTTAAAAATTCGTCTAAAATCAATTTCTGATAATATTTTAAGTAATGTTTCAAGACGATGAAGCCAGTAAGTTGGAGATTTGTTTACTTTAAGTAATTTTTACATAATTTGAATGTATTTTGAATACATTTGAATATTTTTCGCTTCCAAACCCCAAATATGCGCAGTTTAATTGTTAAGGTTAAAAATAAATATGATTTATAATACTATACAATACACTAAAAAAAAAATATTTTTACAACAATTTCAAACTACTGTATCCACAACAGTGTTCACAAATGATAATTTAGTACACTTGATGTTTGTAGCTTGTGCATGGTGATAAAATGACTACAACAAGTATTTAGTGCATTAAGTAACAAACCTTCATGTCTTGGTCAATGTCCGGAGGTCTCATCTTTTCCCGCTCCAACTCCTCTTCCGTCATGAGCCGCACCTCTTCCTCCTGTGTAGCCGCACCATTGACGCCATTAGATGGCGGCGGCTGCTGCTGTTGGTCCACCCCGTCACTCATCTTGGGGCTTCACCTGTCAACAACACCAGACAAGTTACTCCTTCTATTGACATGAAGTTATTATGGAGATGGGGTGTGGGGGGGCAGTATTAGAAATGATTCTCACATTCGTTCTTCACAGGTAAAAAATTATATGCTGATGAGCAAACAAATGTTTGCCACAAACAGTTTGCACACTAAACTACTGTTTTAATGCTAGTGCATTATGTACATTGAAAACATAACCATATACAAACTTACTGTATAGTATTTACAGAACTAATCAGACCTGAGTGTTATGTAAATCATATAACGGTAATTAAAATGATAAAACTTTACAAAACTAATCAAGTTATTTTATTGGTTTAATGTTTCAAAATGATTTATTCTTCACTTGGGCAACAGCCTTTAATATTAATTATGTTGAATTTATGCTTCAACAACTGGATTACTGAAGTTAAACAACAACCTGAACCACCACTAAGCCCAAAACCTCGCTCCCCTCCCCCCTCCCCCGCACGCACGCGCACACACACACATGCCCGCCCGCCCGCCCTCACTCACGCACCGTTTCCTCTCTATTGCCTACGCTCATTAAAATTTTAAGTGTCGTCTGCAAACTATGTACACTGCGGGTAAAAATAACAAAACTCGTTTAAAAACGTTCAAGATATATAATTCTTGCTAGAGTCAGGCACACTTTTTGGTCTCCCACGTGTACAAGCGAATTCGGTGAAGCGAGACCGTATGTGTGTTTAGAGGTAAAGGACAGGTGTTGAGGGGCTGTGTGAGGCCCTGGCCGTCCTTTTGTGTGTGTGTGTGTGTGTGTGTGTGTGTGTGTGTGTGTGTGTGTGTGTGTGTGTGTGTGTGTGTGTGTGTGTGTGTGTGTGTGTGTGTGTGTGTGTGTGTGTGTGTGTGTGTGTGTGTGTGTGTGTGTGTGTGTGTGTGTGTGTGTGTGTGTGTGTGTGTGTGTGTGTGTGTGTGTGTGTGTGTGTGTGTGTGTGTGTGTGTGTGTGTGTGTGTGTGTGTGTGTGTGTGTGTGTGTGTGTGTGTGTGTGTGTGTGTGTGTGTGTGTGTGTGTGTGTGTGTGTGTGTGTGTGTGTGTGTGTGTGTGTGTGTGTGTGTGTGTGTGTGTGTGTGTGTGTGTGTGTGTGTGTGTGTGTGTGTGTGTGTGTGTGTGTGTGTGTGTGTGTGTGTGTGTGTGTGTGTGTGTGTGTGTGTGTGTGTGTGTGTGTGTGTGTGTGTGTGTGTGTGTGTGTGTGTGTGTGTGTGTGTGTGTGTGTGTGTGTGTGTGTGTGTGTGTGTGTGTGTGTGTGTGTGTGTGTGTGTGTGTGTGTGTGTGTGTGTGTGTGTGTGTGTGTGTGTGTGTGTGTGTGTGTGTGTGTGTGTGTGTGTGTGTGTGTGTGTGTGTGTGTGTGTGTCGGCTGATGACACTGTGACACGCGTGACGGCTCCCACCACACAATGTCCTCGCGGCCACCTTCACATATTATCTTCACGCTCTTACTTCATACTCGCCTTCACATACTAGTACGGCCGACGTATCAATGCATCAACTTATACATCCAGGCTTTAACACTGGTAATACTTTCCGTGCGCCTTGCGTCCGAGTTCGAACCCTAGCCAGGGAGGCTTGACTGGGCACCAGTCCTTGACTGCTCGTCCCTGTTCACCCAGTAATAATAAGGGACCTGGTAAACCGATTAGTGGGTAGTGTTCCAGTGAAAAGTAAGTAGGAAAGTAGTAGAGTAATGCTTAACATGAGCAGTGGGACGGGAGCTTTAAGCCTGCTAAGTTGTCAGAACTTGCACATTCCTGTATACAGGTTGATATACCTTTCTACATCTAGGTATCTTTATTAATTAAAGTTCTAAATACAAAATTCGTGTACAGTATTTAGTATTCATACCCCCTCTCCCACCTCCCATAAACTATGGTATAATTTCAATATGCATCTTCCTTTGAACGGACATAAGTGTGTTAAAGCTGAGGCCAATGCTTTGTGGAATTGTTAGTCCACCAGAGGGAACACTCACCGGCCCCAGCACACCATCTGTAAGACAACACTGGGGAGGCAACACACGCCACACCCTGAGAACCCCAAGCTTCCCGTCTCTAAATCACGGTTTCTTACCCACAGGTACAGTCATCCCCAAGACGTCTGTCTTTTGAGCTTCAGGTGGAGGCAAAAAAAATATTTTTTCTTAATAGGTACTCAAGAGAGAACTATCAACATCAGAGGCCCGAGACTGTTCAACACGCTTCCACTACACATAAGGGGCATAACTGGCCGACCCCTCGCAGTGTTCAAGAGAGAACTGGATAAACACCTCTAGAGGATACCTGATCTACCAGGACTGTGACTCATACGTCAGGCTGCGTTCAAGAGCTTTGTTAACCAGACGACTGACCGGGAAGCCTGGTTGGAAACCGGGCCGCGGGGCTGCTTATCCACGAAAGCTACACAAGGTCGGTAGGTAGTCAGTCACGCTTCCTCCCCGCCTGCCAAACAGTCACACACGCTTCCTTTTCCTAAGGTTATGCACACTTCTACCAGTCATGCACGCTTCTCTCCGCTCCCGACCCTCAATTCACACACGTGTAGAATGATGTGGTTGTTACGGACTCAGCCCTAACTGACGACCCACTTTCTCCACCCCGCTCACACAAACAATCTACATCAACACCATCCCACGCAAGCGACCCCCCCCCCCCCACCCTCCCTCCCTCCACCTTACACAGTTCACTATCATTTTCTATTCCTTTCATCGACAAGTTAAATATAATGCGATTGACATGTGTCAGCTAATTATACAGGCACAACATTGTAAAAGCCCACAAGTGGTGTTATTTGAGGCGCCAGGGGTGTCTGGGAAAAGTGGGATCACAAACTTATCCCACCTAAGTTAACCAGACCACACACTAGAAGTTGAAGGGACGACGACGTTTCGGTCCGTCCTGGACCATTCTCAAGTTGAATCGACTTGAGAATGGTCCAGGACGGACCGAAACGTCGTCGTCCCTTCAACTTCTAGTGTGTGGTCTGGTTAACATACTTCAGCCACGTTATTGTGACTCATCGCCTGCTTATCCCACCTATTAAACTCTGAACCTGCGTTCAAAAGGAATCACCGGAAAAATTAGGCAGATGGATCTACAATTTCCTGACTAACAACCCAATGTGTAATAGTTAACAAAATAATATCCGGACCATCAACCGTGAAGAGCTCAGTCCCCCAGGGTACTGTGGTCCAGTACTTTTTTTCATCCTCATATCGGACATAGATAAGGACACAATCTACAGCCCGTCCTCCAAACAAAGATTCAAAAGGGATTCCATGCACCCGTCAACCCCTCTGTTTATGAATGAAAAACGGTTTACACACGACTCGACTGATTTCGTTCCAACACTTCCGGAACAAGTGCCACGAAAATGTCTAAGTATTTTCTTGAGCACAGTCGGGAGAAATACGTAATAATTTAGACGTGAAAATATTAGAGGTGCTGGTCCCAAGCCTGCACACAGAAACAACAACACATGAGACCAGAAGGCATGGCAGGATGTGCAGAATACCCCCGTTGAAGAGCAGAGGTGCAACAGGTACTCTGAGAACTATCAACATCAGAGGCCAGAGACTGTTCAACACGCTTCCACTACACATAAGGGGCGTAACTGGCCGACCCCTCACAGTGTTCAAGAGAACTTGATAAACACCTCAAAAGGATACCTGATCAACCAGGCTGTGATTCATTCAGGATGCGAGTAGCCGCATCCAACAGCTTGATTGACCAGTCCATCAACCAGCAGGTCTGGTCGATAACCGGGCCGCGGGGACGCCGAGCTCCGAAATCATCGCAATGTAAGTGCAAGGTAAGGTAATCTAACGTGTATTAACACTTATATGTATATGATTATGTAGAATTAAAAATATGTATTATTTGTAAAGTTATATTTGAGTAGCAGGGAGATCACTTGAGTGAAGTGAGGGCGGGAGCCAGGAGGAGGATCACGTGTCAACCCTTATGGTGTCGGGTGACGGCGGCGGCGGCCCCAGGGCCCCTCAGCTATTTATCCCTGACCCAATTTGTGAAGTGCTGTGAGCTGCTGGTGGCGAGCGGCAGCTTCACCTTCCTCCTGTACATTACCAGAGACGTCGGCCACGGTGTTGTACCTGCTTGATGGGGTTCTGGGAGTTCTTCTACTCGTCATCCGCACCCACCCTTTACCGTACTCTTCTGCCCCGTGCCCCACCCTCTCTGGTTCCTCCTAGTGCCCCCCGTGCCCTCAACGGGGTACCCATCCCTGCCCGTGTAGCAGTACACCCACATGACAAGGACCAGGAGAGGCCGTCCCACCTGCCAGAAGAAGGTGGCGGCGAACAACGTGTGTCAAGAGCTGGCCAGCCACGGCTCTCATGTTCAATAAGCGGTGGTCCCAGCAGTTAAAGGCGATATTCCGCCAATAACTTGTAGGGATTGGTCGCTACTTGTGGATGGTTGCCCACCATCTGCCCTAGCAGGAATCCTCTCTACTACCACCTATCCCTCGGCGCGCCTGCACTATTGAGCGTGCCTCTGCACGCTAATAAACAAATACATGTGACTTCACTGCACGCAATTTCCTAACACTTACAAATAATTAAGAGTACTAAGCCAAAACTAAGGATTTGCTTGGAGTTTGCAAATGTCTACATCTTGCTGGAAGATGTTGCCAAGCGCTTATAGCTGTGTTTGTGAGAGGTGGTCCAGCTCCAGGTCACCCTCCCCTTCCTGTTAGTACTATTGGACACCCTTAAGGTCTATGCCACTCAAACACTGATATTTATTATAATAACTGATTACCATTTGCCTCCAGTTCCACCTCCTCCAGCTCATTTCATTTGTTAAACTCATATTGAAGGTCAGCTTCACTACACCCTCTCTCACCCTGCTTGTGTACGTTAACTATTCAATGTTCCCGGCATGAAGACAACTCTAGGGGAAAGCGCAAAGCCATTACGACTATATAGCACTGGAAAGGGGGGGGGGGAGGAAGGGTGCCAAACCACTTGGCGAGGCATGTTAATCCCCCATATACCTCGTCGCGAATTGAACGCCGACCTGTATGAAGAGAGACAGTCGCTCTACCGTCCAGCCCAAGTGGTTGGGGAGAGAGTTTGCAGGTAGAATAAGCTCCTGGGACTCGCCTCTTGACAAGTAATTTTGTGCATCAGTACTATCAACTTCCCACGTTTTGTTATCGACTTTGTGTGTAGTAGCATGTCCTGCCATCCCTGGTGTCCATAAGTGTTTGTAACATTCAACGTCTCGGAGTTATAGCACAATCTATCCTTATCCAATAAAATTCAAGGTTGGGTAAATTCAAAGACAGTCTATCCTTATCCGTTTTGTCAATAACTATCAGCATCTTGTACATTGTGGTCATGTCTCCTTTGGGTTACCTTACCCTGCGATGACCGTTTGATTGACCAGACGACCAACCGGGAGGCTTGGTGGGAGACCGGGCCGCGGGGCTGTTGATCCCCCTGAAGCTACACAAGGTAGGAGGAGGAGGGTGTGGAGAGGGTGTAGGCGAACACACGCGCCATAAACCCAAGTGCAAGTGATTTAAAGGTGGCCACTAACAACACCTTCTTACAAACCCTCCGGTTCAAATCTCCTCACCCCACACATGTGCAGGTGTGTGGAGGACACCCCACACATGTGCAGGTGTGTGGAGGACACCCCACACATGTGCAGGTGTGTGGAGGACACCCCACACATGTGCAGGTGTGTGGAGGACACCCCACACATGTGCAGGTGTGTGGAGGACACCCCACACATATGCAGGTGTGTGGAGGACACCCCACACATGTGCAGGTGTGTGGAGGACACCCCACACATATGCAGGTGTGTGGAGGACGCTCCTCACCCCACACACGTTACCTCACCTATTGCTCTCCATTTCCTTTAGGATACCTTGAGATAGTTTCGGGGCTTAGCGACCCCGCTGCCCGGTCCTCGACCAGGCCTCCTGCTTACTGGAGTGGTCAACCAGGCTGTTGGACGCCTGGTGTGTCCTACGACACACACACACACACTCCTCTCAACTTTTATAATTGTGAAGTGAATTGGCCTCAACTGCTGCTTCCTTCAGTTCACGTATTCCCTCCAAACTCGTACTAAAAAATGGGGGCGAGAAGGTCCAGGACTCAGAAAAGGAGGGGGAGGATGGAAGCTCGCTGGGGGTACAAGGTGATGTAGGTTCGCTGACAGGTAAATAATATTTTGTGGAGTTCGGGAGACGGGGGGGGGGGGGGGGGGAGGTTCCATCCTATTGACAAGACCCATGAGTCATGTTCATAAATGGGGTTCAAGCGTGATACCTGCTTGATGGGGTTCTGGGAGTTGTTCTTCTGCCCAAGCCCGGCCCGAGGCCAGAGGCCAGATGACTTGAGAGCTTGGTGCAACAGACCCAAGAAGTGCTTGCATTCAACCATTAAAACCTAAAGATTTACAAATGAAGGTGGCACACATGTGATGACACAGCCATCAGGGACAAGGCACTAACAGGTGGGTCCTGTGTCCTGGCGGAGTGGCCAGGCCGGCACCACCTTTACACCAGCCTGACGCGCCTCCACTCTTATTGTTCTTACATTCAGCTACTGGGAACACAAGTAGTAAGTAGCACGGGCTATGGTGAGCCCGTAGTGGACTTACCTGGCACAGGAGCGGGGCTGTAGCTGCCTGCCCTGCCCTCAACACCTACTGTTTCATCACAACACTGCAGGCCCCACAGCTTCCGTTTACACACTCGCCAAACTCTACCTTCACACTACAATCATTGTCACCCACCATTGTCTCTATACACACCATTCAGAGGTGTGAACAGCTCGGTATCAACACTAAACTTTGGGAAAGTATGAGTGCTCGACACTAATAGTGTGAAGTCGGAGACACCCGGGAGCTGTTGCCCAAGAGATTCTCACGCCAGAGAATGGCTCACCACCTGTCTTATGGTCGGGAGGAGCGCCAGGTGACAATAACATGGCCAGGAAGCTCTACTTTATATTTATAACAACACACACACACAGCCAGAAGCACCGAAATATATGGCTGCTATGTATTCTAATATATTTTATCATACTGAAAGGGGGGAAAGGGAACTACGAGGACTATATACGTCAGTGTTATACGACTATATAACACTGGGAAGGGGATCAGGATAAGGATTTGGGATGAGACGGGGGGAAGGAATGGTGCCCAACCACGTGGACGGGGATTGAACGCCGACATGCATGAAGCCAGACCGTCGCTCTACCGTACAGCCCAAGTGGACAGGCAAACGCTGAAGTCTAGAGGACTGGGAGGACAGCTGTAACACGGGGGAGGGAGGGAGGGGGGGGGGACGGCGGCAACACACCAACACTTACAACATTAAGGAAGAGCTGTAGTAGCCAAAGAGCGAGGAGGGAAGTGTCAAGTAAGGGCAGTAGTAGAGGAGGAAGGACCTAAGGGACAGCGAGACACGACGGAATGTTAACATGTACATTGCATATCTCAAAACTCACCTTCCGTTTAAAATGTTAAGTTTATCGCACGGTATGTCATAATGTGACATATTAGCCGCAGATTATAGCCAGGCCTCGGGTGAGGCAGTAGAGAGGGACATGCCCCTGAACCCTTCAGCAGCACCTGGGTCCGTGGAGGAGACCCGTGGAGAGCCACCACACACACCTGGTAGTAAAGGCAGCAAGACGGGGCGCTGCTGGAGTAGCCTTTACTGAGCTTACTGTATACTGACCGCACCACAGGAAGAACACTTCATACTTAAGAGCATAATAAGCGAGAGGTGACAATGGAGGATGAAGGGGGAAAAGCAGAGATAGGTTGAGAGTGGAGGTTCCGCACTGTAGGAGCCGCCCCCTCTCTCCATCCATCACACACGTTGTAATTAACACAAAACACTGAGCACCACAAGTTCATAACCTATGACCATACTCTTCTTGTTATCACCAGGTTCCGGTGCTGCTCATCACCATCATCATGGACTCAGGAGCACACTTGTCTAGCGTGTTATCTTGTCACACCAGCCATGTTATCGTCTCGACACACAAGTAGTGTCCTGCGCCCCTCAACACTAGTCTACCAAAACTGTTCAAGCGCCTTGCATCATCTCACTAAAATTACCCTGCGATAAAACTGCTCCCTTATGGAAAAAGTGCCACAGGTACGACATGCCAGCAATTAGTGGTTAGCGAGAGGAAAAAGTCAATGAGGGTGGAGGAGGAGGTAGAGACATAATGAGGGTGGAGGAGACAGGTGGTGCGAGGGGTGTGCCAGGGGGGGGGGGGGGGCCCACCTCACGGAACCTCTCCCACCACTATCACACCCAGGAAGGTGAGGGAAGCCCCCTAACCCGCCCACGCCCCCCCCTCCACCCATCACAATAATGCATCTAACTCTCCTTTGTTTACAGTGCCGCCTCGTTACTGCGCACTGTCACTCCACTCCCGCCCATTGTTACGGGGTAGTGAAGACCTACAATGATGTCAACCACAGTTGTGGATAACACTAGGAAAGTCCTATACAATACAGTCCTACAGTCCTATACAATACAGTCCTATACAATGAAGTAAGAGCGAAGAAGTAGAACGGCATATTGACATAGCTCGAGTGCATGGGGGGAGTTGTGTAAAACCCTGGTTTGTGTCTCGGAGAGGGTGCAGGATCCAGTAAGTTTAGTAGAACTTCTGTTTCAACTCTTTTGACCATGTCGTAGCTCAGTCGATTAAGGCAGCGTCTGGGATGATCTCGGACGTAGGTTCGAATCCTCGTCACGGCCCTTGTGGATTTGTTCCTATACAATGATCTACATAGTTATTACGAGTTGTCATTCCTCACAACTTTAACATTAAGTTGTAATATTATGGAGAGCTAATGATCTATGTTCGAGGACGTTGATCCCAGAAATCTACACAAAGTGACCGCAAGGTATGTTAAGTAAGCCCCTTAAGAGGCTAATCGACAGTACAGTGGTTCATTATTCAACTGCACTTAATTTCCAAATGTCTCACAAGTGATAGACGATGGAAAATTGTTTACCTTCAGATGGTTTCGAGGTTTAGCGTCCCCGCGGCCCGGTCCTCGACTAGGCCGCCTCATTGCTGGACTGGTCAACCAGGCTGTTGGACGCAGCTGCTCGCAGCATGACGTAGGAGTCACAGCCTGGTTGATCAGGTATCGTTATCAAGTTCTCTCTTGAACACTGAGAGGTCGGCCAGTTATGCCTTACGTGTAGTAAGATGAAGATCCGTCTCCCTACTTTGCTAACACAAGTCTTCCTTTACATCATTCTTTAGCCAATAATTTTTGCAGAAATTAGTTCTCAAATAAAAGACTAATCAGGGAATGACATTCACAAGTTCTGACAACAGCTTAAAACAAATGTAATAAAATGTGCAGGTAAATACCACACCTAAGTATCAGTGATATTTACAAAGTTAACAGCATTGTAAGTCACTGATTTCCGGAGCAGTGAGTTGCGTGCATCAGGATGGGCAGAACCCACACTCAACATTGTCCGGGCACAATCTCCCACTACATGTGCAGTAATACAGTAAGCATTTACAATATTAACTCATGATTATTGTTGCTGGTGTAACTCGCCTAAATACCACCGAGGGTTGAGAACTAGCTGCGCCACGCCCACCTCCCGTCTACTCCATACTTCCCTAAAGCTTATTACTACACCAAGTTAACGGGACGTGTTTTACAGGGTGGCGACCTGCGAGAATTACCGCCCCACACATACACAGAGGAACACAATGGTTGTGATGAGAGTGGTTGTAAGGCGGCACACTGGGAATAGTAGTAGTGGCCTGCCATTGACACAAGAGACTCCCGCCGCCACTTACAATGTTCCTAACCTCAAGGCCACTTGACTGATGACAGTGAGTGAACGTGAGCGCGTGTGAAGCGAGTTTTCCTGGTCACTTTCTCCATATGCACACACCACGTGCAGGCAGTCTGCTTGATACCTGGTTGATGGGGTTCTGGGAGTTCTTCTACTCCCCAAGCCCGGCGAAGGCCAAGCTTGACTTGTGAGAGTTTGGTCCACCAGGCTGTTGCTTGGAGCGGCGCGCAGGCCCACATATCCACCACAGCCCGGTTGGTCCAGCACTTCAAGATAAAACTAGAGTTTTCTTCAAGAAGATGGCCAAGGTTGTTCCGGCAATATTTCTTATGCTCGCTGGGAGGATGTTGAACAACCGGGGACCTTTGATGTTTATACAGTGTTCTCTGATTGTGCCTATAGCACCCCTGCTCTTCTTCTCTGGTTCTATTCGTCATTTTCTTCCATATCGTTCACTCCAGTACGTTGTTATTTTACTGTGTAGATTTGGTACCTGGCCCTCCAGTATCTTCCACGTGTATATTATTTGGTATCTCTCTCGTCTCCTTTCTAGTGAGTACGTTTGGAGAGCTTTGAGACGATCCCAATAATTTAGGTGCTTTATCGCGTCTATGCGTACCGTATATGTTCTTTGTATTCCCTCTATTTCAGCAATCTCTCCTGCTCTGAAGGGGGAAGTGAGTACCAAGCAGTACTCAAGACGGGACAACACAAGTGATTTAAAAAGAGTACAACCAATGTGATGGGATCCCTGGATTTGAAAGTTCTCTTAATCCATCCTATAATTTTTCTGGCTGACGCAATATTTGCTTGGTTATGCTCCCTAAATTTACGTTAGGTCGTCAGACATCATTATTCCCAAATCCTTTACATGTTGCTTTCCTACTATGGGCACATTTGATTGTGTTTTGTACCCTGTATTATGTTTAAGGTTCTCATTTTTACCGTACCAGAGTACCTGGAGTTTATCACTGTTAAACGTCATGTTATTTTCTGCTGCCCAGTCGAAAACCTTATTAATATCTGCTTGTAGTTTTTCAACGTCTTCAGCGGAGATAATTTTCATACTGATTTTTGTGTCATCTGCAAAGGATGATACGAAGCTGTGCCTTGTATTTGAGTCTATATCTGATATGAGAATAAGAAAAAGCAGTGGTGCAAGGACTGTACCTTGAGGTACAGAACTTTTAACTGAGCTTCGACTTGATTTTATTTGATTGACTGTTACTCTGTGTTCTGTTCGACAGGAAATTGTGTATCCACCGTCCTACTTTACCAGTTATTCCCAGTGAACTCGGGCCATCAATGGAGGTAGGAAAACAGCCTTAGAAACAATTCAATAGCTATAGTGAGTACGAATAGTTAAGTAGTATATACACACAATGATAATGTAACAGATGCCACTGACCTCTTTCCCTGTAATGACCGACAGCTAAAACACAAGAATCTAACCTAGTATTTTTATACGCGCAGTTACCACGTTATCTTGAGGTTATCTTGAGATGATTTCGGGGCTTTAGTGTCCCTGCGGCCCGGTCCTCGACCAGGCCTCCACCCCCAGGAAGCAGCCCGTGACGCTGACCCAGGTACCTATTTTACTGCTAGGTAACAGGGGCATTCAGGGTGAAAGAAACTTTACCCATTTGTTTCTGCCTCGTGCGGGAATCGAACCCGCGCCACAGAATTACGAGACCTGCGCGCTATCCACCAGGCTACGAGGCCCCGTTCTCTGAAAAAAAAAAACCTGTAAGGCAAAGAAGCACTTTCCAAGAGCACAGAGAACGTCACACAAACCCCCAACACTCCCCCGCAGCCCTTACTCCCTGCTCCACCACACTCCTCTGTTTTACCTTCACATATTTTGACCTCACCCCTCCTCCTCCTCCTCCCTACTGCACACAGGCTTACTCAATCGTCACTCATCTCTCATTATATAGCTCTTACACGCCCCGACGTCCTTGTCTCCCCCCCCCCCTCCTCATAGTCGTCCCTCCTCTTGTCTGTCACGGCCAGGCCCCCCCCCCCTCCCCTCTCTTGTCAAGGGGGAGTTACTCTCTCCTCACATTCTTATTCTAACACTTCGCCTGCATGGCGAGCCCAGGGGAGAATAGCAGGAGAAACGGGGGAGAGAAGGGAGACGAAATGCATGAGAGAAAATGGGAATAAAATGGGGGAAGAAAATGGGGGAAGAAAATGGGAGGGAAGACAATGGGGAGAAAATGGTGAGGCGGGGGAGAGTGGTAGTGAGAAAATGGTGGGGGAGAGGGAAAAAATAGAGCGTGGGAGGAAAGCGAACCATGGTGGGTGGGGAGGGTGTCACCACCACCACCACGTGGTCAGGTGAGGTGAGTGAGTGAGTGAGTGAGTGAGTGAGTGAGTGAGTGAGTGAGTGAGTGAGTGAGTGAGTGAGTGAGTGAGTGAGTGAGTGAGTGAGTGAGTGAGTGAGTGAGAGTGAGTGAAAGCAACACAGCCTCCCACCACACACACACCCACAATATTACTTTCCTACTTTTCCATATTAATAACATTTAATACCTAGCATTTTTCAACAGAAAGCTATTCTGTTAAAACAAAACTATACAATTTATTAAAAATATATATATACTTAAAATTAGATATATAAGAAACTCTATACAGTACTTTCTTTTATGCCACTTAGGAAGCGAAGAGTAGGACGCAGTGTACTTGTCGGGTAGATACACCCTATATGGTGGGTTTTGTAGTGTCTATGGGCGCAAATTATTTATAAAAGAGAGAACTGCTCAACTGACTTTCACGCATTACAGATATGCAACTATAAAGGCAAATATGAAATACTAGGTTTAGCACAACCAAACAAAACCACTCCAGCCATTGAAGCACTATAGCACAAACGTCGAGGCCCACAGGACTTGGGTGGGTGGTTGGGAGGCGGGACCAAAGAGCCGAAGCTCAACCCCCTCAAGCTCAACTAGGTGAGTACAGGTCTTGTGTGTGGCTGGGTGGCCTCAGAGTCCCCCCCCCCCCCACGTCAACCAATAATATCCCACGATCAACTGGTTGTGTCAACAAAGTTGGCATCATCATTATTTACGAGTTAACTGTAATAACTCGGCAATTGTCTGCTAACAAGGTGATTCACCTATTATGATAAAATCCGCAAAAAATCACAATTCTGTCACTCACACAATGCTATATAATGTTAAGTGGCTCAGTTGGATTACTCGTGTACGTAGGAGCCTTTGTAAGTGTGCGGCCAGGACTTTGTATGTGGTCAACATGTCTCCTCCTCTTCTGGCACCTTCACTTTCCTTGTCTTCTCTTTTTTTTACCTCTGCTCTGACACTCGTCTGGTGCTATACCTCTAAACCTCATTTTGGGGTCCAGGTTGGATGGGGCGAGGGCGGC
This sequence comes from Procambarus clarkii, assembly GCF_040958095.1. NCBI lineage: Eukaryota > Metazoa > Arthropoda > Malacostraca > Decapoda > Cambaridae > Procambarus > Procambarus clarkii. The sequence continues at coordinate 28,457,591 of NC_091167.1, forward strand.
GCCAGGGGGCCCCGAGGGCGGCGCCAGGGGGCCCCGAGGGCGGCGCCAGGGGGCCCCGAGGGCGGCGCCAGGGGGCCCCGAGGGCGGCGCCAGGGGGCCCCGAGGGCGGCGCCAGGGGGCCCCGAGGGCGGCGCCAGGGGGCCCCGAGGGCGGCGCCAGGGGCCCCCGAGGGCGGCGCCAGGGGCCCCCCCCGAGGGCGGCGCCAGGGGCCCCCGAGGGCGGCGCCAGGGGGCGAGGGCCCCCAACACTGAGGCCATCAGCGTCATCACCGGAGCGAGGAACACCGCCCTACACACCATAACCACAACATTCCTCCACAGCTACGTGTCGCCTCGTAGCTGTGTCGCGTGACCCAGAAAAAAGTGGTAACGTGTTGTTAATGCACCTAACCTCAGTCACGTGACCTTGTCAACCAGCGGCCAGTGTTCAATGACAGTATCGGGTCATTTCCCCATGTTAGTCACTCCTCCTGTGTGTTGGTGAACACAAAGGCAAGAGAGAACACCGCAGAGCCGTCGGGCAGGACACGTGTGGCACTGGTTGGGGGTGTTTGGGGGAGGGGGGGGGGGTGCTCGGCCCCTGGGTGAACTAGCCTCTCACGGCTCCCCGCCGCTCGTGCTTGCAGTGTGCAACCATGCATGCAACGCTAACCACAGCCGCCGGTCGATCACCTGTGCCCATGACCACTAACTAGTGTAACTACAACCACGAGTGAACTTCCCGTATCTCCTGCTGCTCCCACTATCACCTGCCGCCCACCACTTCAACTCAACGGGCCTCATGCAAGCAGGCAACCTGCCTTGCTCGCCACCTGCAACCCACACAACAACTGGCATCATTCACAAAACAGGGGTGGAGTAAGGCAGCTGTAATGGTAGTGGTGACGCCCTCCCTAACTTGGTTGGGCCATGTCCGCCCCTAACTGGCCGGGAGATGGTCCCGCTGAGGGAGGTCAGTAGTGGTGTAACTACCCCTGGTGTTGCTACCCACCAAACCCACTATGGACCTCAGTCTACCAAATGAAAATAGAGCCATAGCTTATATCACGAGATAGGAAAGCTGTTCAACCGTCACGCATCTAGCAAACCTAACCCCATACACATTCTGCTGTGGCAGCGCCGCCCGAGGTCACGCTCCCTTGGTGTCTGCCTCATCATCTAAGCAGTTGTTAATTGATGGTGGAAGGTTGAAAAGTACTGGATGTTCAGTAATCATGTAACCATTGTACCGTCCTTGATACATGAGGCTGCATATAGGCAGGGCCAGGAAAATATGAACTGTTGTTGTTTAACCTAACCTTTAAATAGCCTACAGCGCAGCACTCTCCACCATAATATAACCCCCACATAGAAGGAAACATTGCAAGGCATCCCAATAAATGCAATATACATTTACATACGCTATAAAGAGTGTTGACCCGCTGGGACGAGGACCCAAGCCAGGTATTCCAGGAGCGTGATCAGACCCACTCAACTTGCGCAAAAGTTGGCACACCAGATCAAGAACCTCTTCACTGAGAGAAAATGATTACCTTCACAATTATCTCACATAAGGACACGTTGTCAATACATGAAAAGTGCGCTCTCTCGTAGACGGAGAGACCACTCCGTGACTAAGTGGCTTCTCCCACTAATAACACCGCCACTGTATCTTTACCCACCACAACTTCAGGCCCACTAACACACACATGTATATGCAAATTTATAAATATTTCTAAGACATTTCTTCTACTTCTAAATATTTGTCATGTGACCGTGTACTCTCGTGTGTTGCTGGCAAGTCAACCACGCATGACAAGATCTGTCATCCCTGAACTCGTGCAGGTGATGTTACATATTCTCTCTTCCAGATGTTCTAGGAGTTTGTTCTCACAATCTTCTCCATCACCTTGCACGGTATGCAAGTTAGGGACACTGGCCTGTAATTCAATGCCTCGTGTCTCTACCTTTTTGTATTTTAGGACTGTGTTGGCATCTTCCAAATTTGTGGCAGTTCTCTTGTTATGAGTGACTTGTTATACACCAGTGGGAGTGGTAGGCATAGTGCTTCTGCTCTGGCATTTTCATGACCCCCCAAACGCTGTCCAGTCAGCCGCGGAGCTCTGTGAGTGCGTGTCTGTGTGTTTAGAACTGTTTTAGCAACATGGTGGAATATGATTGGCAAAGATTGGTGTGAACGAGGTGTAGAAGCTGTGACAGGGCAGAGAGAGTGAGGGAGAGATGTGGGTGGTGACAGTGAGAGATGACCTCTGGCCTCTCATCACCTTCGCCACCTTCAACACCAGCTCAAAACTCCCCAAACCGGATGTTCTTGAGGTGGTAATTCACCCGAAGCTCCTCCCCGATGACTGGGCCTCGACTGACCAGTATAACCACCACTGGAGAAGCTACGCGACATGTGAACAGTGGAGAGCTGTTGGAGTTAGTCACGGCCTCTCCTAGAATCATCACCCACAAATATAGCAGCTTGTCTCACTACCACACTGATCACGGACCGCAGTGTGCACACTACCTTACCACGCTGCCACCCGCATCTCCGCTACACACCTGCAACACACAACAAATGTAATTAGCATTTCATGTTTAATATGTTTGGCATGTAAAACATGACAAAAAATTACTTTTACACATAAATGTTTATATTTATAAATATGCAAAAAAAATACGTGTGAATATTTTGACAAAAGACAAACGGCATCACTAAGCTTATACAGAGAAGAGAATGAGCCAAGTGATGCAATGATGTGGGTTGTGGACTACGGCAGGCGGGGTACTGTCCGTGAGGGAGGGGGGAGAGGGAGTGGCTAGTGTGAATTCAATTCTAGATGGGTGACAGCTTGCATTGGGCGATGGCGTGGGAAGAGGCGGGCAGGGGGTCGAGATGGAGGCTGTGGTGTGACCTAACATGGAGGACGATGGAAGGCCACGAGGAGCAGCACACAGTAAAACACCTCCACAACGGTGGTAATGAAGATACATCACCCACAAAACCTAGCAAGACGTAACCCAGTAAGTCAGGTAAAACTCCGTAACCACTTGCATTATAAACGTTGCTTCTAGATTACCTAAACAAATACATTTCTTACAGTGATACTGTTGTTGTTATAGATTCAGCTACTCGGAACAAGTTCCAAGTAGCACGGCTATGGTGAGCCCGTAGTGGACTTACCTGGCACAGTAGCGGTGTTGAATGTTACAGTGACAGTCAGTGAATGTAATAATAGCGCTTGCTGCTAGGTCCAACACCGCTCACTGCTCAGTCACTGTACCTCTTGAATCACTCATAATTTAACCCCTTACAGTGTACTCTGATAAACACAACACATGGGAGATACGTCAATAGCCGCCATGGTTACTTGCTGTGTGACTGTTGTGGCACACTTTTGGCACTAACTGCCAGTCATAACGCATCCTCCTCCGACAAATACTGCTCTATACAACTTCCTACTAGAAAAGTGACTCGTATATTACGGGCTATTCATGTCCGTGCCACCTGAGTGGTTTAATCTTAATCAATCAATGAGGGCCTCGTACACGAGACCATTCAGACGGATCACAGACAGGTGGTCTGAGCTACAGCACACACTGACACATCACAACCCATCCATAAACAATACACACGGCAACAAATCAGAATTAAAAACAAAACCTTTACAATTGTATCAAATAACGGAAGTATAAAATGTGTAAAATAGCGCGTTATCCGGAGTAAGAGTAATTATATGAAGCCAAACGCTACCAGCGGGTGGCGTGGATGCATTAACAGGTGTGAGCGAGCACGGCCCAACAGCTTCTGGCCATATTCACCCCAGAAGGTGAGGGCAGAGCTGCGTAGCTCTGCAGAGAGCAGAGCTGCAGGGAGCCGGTCGGCCGAGCGGACAGCACGCTGGACTCGTGATCCTGTGGTCCTGGGTTCGATCCCAGGCGCCGGCGAGAAACAATGGGCAGAGTTTCTTTCACCCTATGCCCCCGTTACCTAGCAGTAAAATAGGTACCTGGGTGTTAGTCAGCTGTCACGGGCTGCTTCCTGGGGGGTGGAGGCCTGGTCGAGGACCGGGCCGCGGGGACACTAAAAAGCCCCGAAATCATCTCAAGATAACCTCACCAATGTTCTCACAAACACTGGTAGAGTAACAACTCCAGACTCGTGTGCTCTCACACCCACACTCCCACCAGCTGTTCAATAAACCCTTGAACTATATGTTTAACACATACATCTCTAACCCTGTCCATGGAGGACAGAAGAAAATGTATATATGCTGGTTAGCATTGTAAATGTGTGGCCACGTCTGTGGTAGAAAATGATAAAAAAAAACTCCCACCAGCCTAAACACAATCTTACAGAAATTTGGTAAATCGTAGACTAATAATAATCAGGCTTCCAGAACATCAACCAGGTACTATCCAGGTGAAAGAGCCAGGACGTCTGGCTCTTAAACATCTCGCATTTCAATTTCATTTTTATAATAAAAAATATACAATTTAGTTTTTGTTTTTACTTTGTTAAATATAAATCGCAAAAATGCGAACATCTGAAATTATGAAATCGTAAAATTGAACGTTTCTCACAATCCACAAGTCATTGAAATCTGATAAAACTCAGATGTTCCAGTAAAAAAAAAAATAATTTTGAATTTTCCCACCAAAAAAGACAACATCATAAATCCTAAACAATAACTTTTAATTATAGAATTAATTTTGTATATAATTTTCAAGAATTTTATATTAGTTAACTTTAATACGGGTTTCATATAAAAAATCAATAAAACTAAACATCATTTTACAATTCTCCATTAGTAAGACATCTTTGTGCAAGCACAACCAACTAAACCAGGAGGAGCTGCTGCTAGTCGTGGAGCTAACATAGTGGTCAAGGCGGAGAGATACTAGCAGTAGCAGGAGCCTCGCCACCCTGATTAACCCTCACTTGACCCGCCACCACCACTACACACCAGGGGGCGGTGTCTCTCACAGTTCACTTGCTTTGGCGCCACAGCCATGCCACAGTGGCGTGGGGCTGCGGTTCTATATTTTTGGTAAATCCTGACGCACTGAAGTACCACATCATTACCCCTCACTTCCCAACACAACCCCTCCCGTTTGACAAAGTTATTGCACAAGAACTTATCTCAAGTCCATAATTAATAGAGTAGGAAGTCTGATAGATAACGTCTTTATGTACAAAATGTATATATCACTTGTATCTTCTGGTCTTAACTGCAAGCCAAGGCCGGGCCAGCTACTGACGACGCCAGTCATCGCAATGCACCTTAAAATCGGGGGCACTGTGCACACTTGTGCTTTTATAACCCCAAATTTACTCGCACGATTACCTCGTGTTGACTCGCGGACTCTGAAGAAAAATAAGGTGGACAACATTTCCACCGATTGGAAACGCAATCTTGTTAGAAAGTCGTTTTCACATATCCATATATTAAAACATTGATTGTAACCATGATATATATGTGCTTCAGCCTACAGTTTAGACCTATTGTCTTATGTATGACCCTCTGTCCTGCGTGACAGTGAATACCACCATTATCCTCACTTTAATAAGACTATCAAAATCCTTAGATTAGGCAAAATTGTAATTAATTGTCAATAACGATGTTAATAATAATAAATTGTTTATCAGAGCTGTGCTATTTGTGCGAGACTAACGGGTGTTGAGTTATCTGGAAACATAATATTCATCATTTACATTATGCCCAAATTGCGTGTCTAACGCAGTTAGAATCGCCGATTTTGCAACTGGACTTAACAGATAATATCTGGAACCTCAGTATGAGAATTGTTGTATGAGAAATTGATATTAGGTACCTCAGACTCAGTCTGAGGTACCTCAGTGCTCTCAAAATCAACCTTACCTGAGCAAAGGCTAACCTTAAGCATGAAGTCTTATGTTTATGAGAGGCAGTGTTGCAGTAACAAAAACTATTGATACAGTGCGGTTGCCACAGTGTCTCATCTAGAATCGTTGCCAGGGATCCAGGGATTCAGCAGGTTCACCATATTATTTAACGTTGGCTGATAGTGTACATATTCAAGTTCAGCTATTATAAGAAGTTAATAGAGATTAAATCAGGGTTTAGACAAATCGGCTTCATTAAACAAAAGGTTTGACATTAAATACAGGAATTTCTTTCACCCTGAAGCCATATTCACCTAGCAGTAAATAGGTACCTGGGAGTTAAGACACCACCTACGGGCTGCTTCCTGGGGGTGTGTAACTAATAGGAGGCCTGGTCGAGTACCGGGCCGCAGAGACGCTAAGCCCCGAAATCATCTCAAGATAACCTCTCAAGCTGAAGGCATAGCATTTTCTGACCTCAGGTGAGGTTTGGCACATGTCAGGATGGATAAACCTATATGTTGATCCACATCCACAATTTCCTCTCCTAAGCATATTTAGACATTTTCTTGAATGATGGTAGATGCATTGTAATCCCTTTCTATTTACAGATTCTCTGTCTGCAAATGTCCTTTACATAGAATTTGTAAATGTCTGTCCTTCTGATCTGACTCAGTCTATTGGAGACTGTTGAAGTGTCCGCATCTAACGAGCCGTCAGTCACACTTTCTAGTCTACCGTCATCTGTATCCGAACATACCGAATCAGAATTGATAATCTGAATTTTTATTTCAGTTTCCTGCCTGTCTATAGCCTCGGCTCCTATTCCATTATTATTTGTTTCCCACGCTTCCTGGATGGCTGGTAGGCTTTCAGTTAATGAAATGTTTCGTCATGGTATCTCATTTTTTTTTAAATATATTCCAAGTTGGCAAATCATTGTTACATACCCACAGTAAACCTTACCTTGCCTTGGGGTAATGGCCAGTTTTCAGGCCCGTAGTGTTGCTCACTTCTTTTACGGGCTATTCATGCCCGTGCCACCTCTTGGGTGGCTTAATCTTCATCAATCCAACACTTCTGTACAAAGTGAAATCTAGTGTTACATATGTAACATGTAATTCCCGCTGTTTGTGTCTTAAGATTTTGTTGCAGTGACCACAAGTTATTTGTTTACCGCCATGTTGCCTTGTTTGCTGTTCTGTTGTTTGTAATGACTCGCCACAGTTCCCTAATACTAAGACATTTCCTCCCCGTGTACAGCCATAGCATTCTATGACCCCCCCCCTCCCCGTCCCAGCTATTCTCTTACACTATCCAGTGAAGTAAACATCCCGGGATAGGAAACCTCGGGGCTGCTTGCCACCTGAAGTGTTCAGTCAAGTTGACTGTAAGTGGGAGCTTGATGGTGAGCAAGGTGAGGCGCCTGGTGTGGACATACTGGATGAGCGCCGCCCCACACCGGGCACCTGGGCCACCTGGGTCATCACCATTCATGCACCAGTGACCAGCTCAACAGTTCCCCAGGCGGGATATTATTACACCATCTCCTTTTCCAGCTTGCCTACTGGACTACCTCAAGCACCACCCAAAATTAATTTATGGAGTTCGCAGCAGGTGCAGCCCCTCGTCTTAGCCTCGGCGTGTGTTACATGTGTAAAGAAAGCTCAGAGTCTGCGCAAATACCTGCCAGAGTATGTGTCCGGAGTATCACATGACACATCATAAACGCCTCATAGTTGCACGTATAGGTTCAAAGACATACTCCTATGTTATGGTGATGTTGGCCGAGGGTATTGTAGGTTTTAGTTTCTGAACCCATTATGTACCTCTGTAACCCTTTCCACCACCGCCGACGGCATGGGTATGAGGTGCATAATAAAAAAAATTCAACAATTCAGTGAGAACTTGCTGCTTTACAATTTAGCCAAACACGAGAGGTAATAACCCTACGGAAATATGAACAGCCTCTAGTGCTACTCTGCTCTATGAACCTTACTTTAATAAGTGACTGACACTAAAGACCGGTGACATTGTAGTGACCAAGAGCTTCAATGTGAACAAACCCTAACCTAACCACCTCTTACAAACCTTTACCAAACGGTCCGGCTATCACTAGTTTTTTTTTTTTAGTTTATTTTCTACCGCAGACGTGGCCACACACTTGCCATGCTAACCAGCATATATATATTATTTTCTGTTCCCTCTATGGACAAGGATAGAGATATCTAGTTCTTCATATTGTGCAGTATGTAATTTAGCACTACCACAGGTGGTAATTAAGGTGAATATACAAGCTCAAGTTATAATTACATCATATATATATATTACGCATTTGGTACATAGTAAACCTTTGGTACAGGTGCAGTATATCATCAAGTATTCCTGTATTCAAATAGTATTTACCCGAGTACAGGTTATTCAACACGGGGGGAGGGGGGGGGGGGCGGAAGTCAGTCAATATCAGACATTCTACAATATGTTCATGGCCTGGTTGATACCTGGTTGATGGGGTTCTGGGAGTTGTTCTACTCCCCAAGCCCGGCCCGAGGCCAAGCTTGACTTGTGAGAGTTTGGTCCACCAGGCTGTTGCTTGCAGCGGCCCCCAGGCTCACCGCAGCCCGGTTGGTCAAGCACTCCTTGGAGGAAACTAGATAGTTTCCTCTTGAAGATGTTCACTGTTGTTCCGGCAATATTTCTCATGCTCGCTGGGAGTACGTTGAACAACCGCGGACCTCTGATGAACGCATGGCCACGCATGTTTTCTCCTACACAAAGTTGACACACTGTACTCGACTAAGAGTTTAGAGTGTGCTGCCAGATACGCTTGTGTTCCGGCCAAATTCTGGCGACGTTCCATAAAGCCACATTCAAGGGGTCTGCAGGTTGTCAGAGCACGCTGTCCCTCCCCCTCCGCCACAATCAGTTGTTTTAAAAATAGCAGTGTGGGTTAGGAGCGAGTTTGGTCTTTGTATAGACAAGCTTAGCAGTGTAAGGGAGCACACCTTGTAGCTACTGCCAGGGTGAGGCCACTCTTCCTAATTTTTTACAAATGTATAAATATTAAGTTAAGGTACCGAGACTTTTCAACAATCTCCCTATAAATATATGGGACATAACTAGTCTACTTTGTTCGTTATTCAAGAGATTTTTATAAATATCTCTAAGGGGAACGTGATCAAGCAGGCTGTTACTTTTACTGGACTGCACTGGAATCTATTGAACTGTCAAGTCTGGCCTCGGGCCGGGCTTGGGGAGTAGAACAACTCCCAGAACCCCGTCAACCAGGTGTCAACCAGGTATGCAGTAGAGCCTTTAACAGCCTGACTGTCTAGACTAAAGTATTAACCAAGAGACCTGGTCAGTGACCGTGTGGATATTGATCCTGTGAACCATGTCAAGGTATTTTCAAGAGTATACGGTGGGGGGGAGGGGGGAGTGAGGGGGGGGTGAGGGACGCTGAGAGTGGGAAGATCACGGTGAAACACTGACCCACTAACACGCATCACCACCCACCAGAGTGGTTGACAAATGGAATGCATTAGGAAGTGATGTGGTGGAGGCTGACTCCATACACAGTTTCAAGTGTAGATATGATAGAGCCCAGTAGGCTCAGGAACCTGTACACCTGTTGATTGACGGTTGAGAGGCGGGACCAAAGAGCCAAAGCTCAACCCCCGCAAACACAACTAGGTTGAGTACCAAGTCTTGTTGGGTTACTGTGGTGAGGGGGCGCCTTTGTCTGTGTCAACTCATTACGAAGTGGTGCCGGGAACACAGGTCATCGCCCCGAAAGAAGAGTATCACCACCTCTCCATCCACTGATCAATAGCTGGAGCCTGGCCGCCAGCCCCGCCCTGTCTGCTCTCTTTACTCCGCCACCCTCCACACACCACCCATACTCCACTACCCGCCACACATGTTTAAAATTTACATTTTGCATTTGCACCAAACAAATGCAAGGAAATACTCGTACTAAGTACGGGTGGGTCAGCAAGTGGAAAGTACTGAAAGTAGCAGCTGTGGAAGTCACCTCCTTCCAGCCAGACTGGAAACAATTCAAACGCCAGGAAGGTCGTTTTTGTTTACAAGGCCAGTATGAGAGGCATAAAGAGCTAGACCTAACCCCCTTAGTCACTTGTGTAACACCGCCTCTACCCCCGTCCACCTCCAAACCACCACATTTGGTACAATCACTTTCATTTATCATATTTTATTGACACGCCAATGAACGCGTCTGAAGACTGACTCTGTGGCAGTGTTTATTTTAAATTAATTGGAGCCGCGTGGTTTCTGGACTATTTCACCACCGGCTTGTAAACAAATTCATTTACCCCCAAAAACCTCCAGTCAATTCGGGTGGGGGGGGGGTGTGTGGACGGTGGGGTGAGGACGGTGGGGTCTGGAGGGTAGGTTGTGAGGGGGGGGGGGTTAAGGCCCTCGGTATGTAAATGTCACGACCAACCCGTCCTCACACTAGGCTGGTTAAAGCAGCGGCCGTCCTCCCCAGACGCATTCATCAACTTTAACATACTGTGCATTAAACATTGGTTTATTATCATATATAAATTACTATTATTATACATAAAAATTATATGTAGTCAGGCTTAGGTTAGGTATTTAGTTTTTTGGGGCGATTGTTTGTATTTGTAGTACGTGGGTGAAGCACTTATAGAATTGTGGGCTTCGAACACAGGACGTGAGCGAAGCACTTGTTCTGGAAGTGTTCGCACTCGTTAGCTGAGTCGCGTGTACACCGCTTTTCATTCATAAACAGGGGATTTGGCGGCTGGATTAACGAGCTTAGATCTTTGTATGCGAGGACGGGCTGCAGCGACAGGGTACACATTAATTAATGGCCACAAACAGTTTGGAGCTTGTTGCAATTGTAGCACCTAGTCAATTATGGAAGCTTACCCCATCCCTTCACCAGCCTGAAATGTAAATAAAGAAAAACTCGGCGTTCAGGTAATTTTTTGTCGGCGGGTGTGGCAGTGGGTGTGGCTAGAGGGACGGGTGGTGGGGGAGTGATGGTGTGAGAGGGACGGGTGTGGCTAGAGGGACGGGTGGTGGGGGAGTGATGGTGTGAGAGGGACGGGTGTGGCTAGAGGGACGGGTGTGGCTAGAGGGACGGGTGGTGGGGGAGTGATGGTGTGGGAGGGACGGGTGGTGGGGGAGTGATGGTGTGGGAGGGACGGGTGTGGCTAGAGGCACGGGGGGGGGGGGGTAGTGTCTCCACACAGCGTCGCCGCCAGCAGGAGGCAGAAGTCGTCTACTCCATTCACCACAGTGTCAATATGGCACATTATCAATATGGCACAAGCGACTCCTTTATCTTATAAAAAATTATATACCTGTATATTATACAAGAGCTGAGGAGTAATTACAGAAGTGTTATAATTTATAGTGTGTGTACACAATGTTCTTGTCTTGATGGAGGAGAGGGGGGGTGTAGGGGGGGGAGAGGAGCGTGCCATCCTTCCTGACCCTCCCTCCCCCCCCCCGTCGTCCTCTACTTCCTGCTTGTCCAGGCACTAGTTGAACACTCTCACCCCCCCTCCCTCCCTCACCCCCACACCACCCGTGCTCTCTCACCTATTATCTCTTTCCTTTGTCGCCTCAAATACAGGTTCAGAATTGTTTCTCTTTCTTTACTAAACTATGTTTCTGGCCAGTAACCCTCGTCTATAGAGAACATATCTGCCTGGTAAACAACAGCACACCTTGAGTTGCCCCCCCCCCCACCGTCTCCTGTACTCACCTATTTCTACTCAGCTATTTGTGCTTGCGGGGGTTGAGCTTTGACTCTTTGGTCCCGCCTCTCAACTGTCAATCAACTGGTGTACAGATTCCTGAGCCTACTGGGCTCTATCATATCTACACTTGAAACTGTGTATGGAGTCAGCCTCCACCACATCACTGCCTAATGCATTCCATCCGTTAACTACTCTGACACTGAAAAAGTTCCTTCTAACGTCCCTGTCGCTCATGTGGGTCCTGTGGCAGACCTCTCAACATGAGGACACTATGTTAGGATGGGGGCACATTAACTACCTTCCACTTGAATTGATAGAGTTGCTGCCTTCAACTCAAGTGCCTACTTAACGAAACTTTTAAACGTTTTTTACCCACAGTGGATTATTGCCAAATTTTAACTGAAGCAATTACCTGTAGTAATCTTCAGTGTAATTTGCATCACAACAATCTCAACGACATTTTTATAATGTCACGTCAGTACCGGTTAGGGCTGAATACCTGCTTGATGGGGTTCTGGGAGTTCTTCTTCTCCCCAAGCCCGGCCCGAGGCCAGGCTTGACTTGTGAGAGTTTGGTCCACCAGGCTGTTGCTTTGGAGCGGCCCGCAGGCCCCACATACCCACCACAGCCCGGTTAGTCCGGCACTTCTTGAAGAAAACTATCTAGTTTTCTCTTGAAGATGTCCACGGCTGTTCAGGTAATATTTCTTATACTCGCTGAGAGGATGTTGAACAACCGGGTGTTGAAACTACCATTTCATTAAATAGTCTATCATCTTTTAATTTGTTATTGTGATATAGAGAGACGATGATAACAAGAGAATGACATTACAAGAGTAATATTAGTCATACAAACGAGTGGCAAAAGCCAAGTGTGTAATCAGTAATGAAGTTGACATTGGGGATGAATGAAGTTTGACTTCAATGACCATGAAAAGCCCCGCGCTTAACCAGGCAAGCAAGGCATCCAAGAAACTTACAAGCCTTACGACGTATCTCATACCTTCTTGAGAGCTGGGGCCGCAAAACCTTGTAGAAAGTACAAACTCGCTCTCATCTTGAGTACGCACAGTTGAGACCTGTGAGAGAAGGCTCATCTCTGTGTTAGTCGTTCTGACTGAACAGGTCAGTACATCAGAGCCTTCAAAAACGTCGAGATTATTGCAGATTTACCGTTACGTACAAGGCCAATGCTCAAGGTTCTGCACCTGGCCTAACCTCGTGGATAACCAGAAGTTGGTAATCATAACATAAGGCGCTCAGCCGTCAAAAACCTCGTGCTAACTGTGCCATTCTAAGAACATCACTTAATCGACCACTCATTCCTAGGCTGACGCGCATCTCAACACCCAGGTACGCGTAAAATCAAGTTAACCAACTATATGAGTGCTACAGGGCACCGTTGGTTCCAGGTTTATCCTGTACCTTACTTAGCACTCCTTAGGAATAAAGTTAAGGGATATAAATACACTCATCAAATAAGTGAGGTTCAAAGGATGGGCTTCAGGTGAGCTAATTTAGGACAACAGCTCTTGGCGTGAAATTGAATCAGAAAGGGTAGTGGAGGGTACATGCGGAATGTGAGAGTAGAGGAGGAAGAGTGCAGGAGGAAGGAAGAGTGAGGGAGGGAGGAAGGAAGAGCGAGGAGGAGGAAGGAAGGAAGGAAGAGCGAGGGAGGGAGGAAGGAAGAGCGAGGGAGGGAGGGGAGGGGAAGGAGAGGGAGAGCCAGCAGACACAGAGGCACTGGCCGGCGCCTCACCCGGCTCTCTGCCAACTCATTGTCAACACTGCTCCCTCAACACCATTCTCACCGTGACCTTCACAAATAAAAATTAAATCCTGCTACGAAATAATGTTTTCCTTAAATGTTCAACGGTGTGTTAATTTAAATGTTCAAGTTGGAAATTAGGTTCCTCCAAGTGTACATGGAAATGCTTACAGTTTCAGAATTTCTACTTCAACTTTATTAAAAAGGAGTTATGGTTGTGTCTAGCAGGCTCCAGGAGGTCTAGTTGCTTCACCTCTGGCGTCCACTCTTGCTTCACTCAGCTCGCAACTTGTGCCAGGAATTAATGAGCAACATTTTGCGTCGTGCTAAATGCATGTTTGCGCTCAAACGGACGGAAGACATACTGTCTGGAAGGTTCTATACCTTTGTTATACAAGGAAACACAAGAGTTAGCTCCCTCCAAGACCAAGTGCCAGTGAGAGGGCACCACGGTGCAGTGTTCCTCATACACACTACACTAAACCACCGTCCCACCCCCCAGGCTATAAACAATTAATATTCTGAATCTTGCTGTATAAAACCTTATTTGTGGGAGATCAAATCTCCCCCATGCCGGCCAAGATCCTATCAGATCAAGTCTCTGATAGGAACTACACTGTATAACACGACAATCATAACACTGCTGTAACGAATACAGTGGCAACAGGGTACTGTAATGAACAGGGAGGGCGGCGGGGTACAAGCAGGAACATGAGCCACAATGACAGCTACGTTCAAGGCATCATAACCACTCCTGGCCTCGTCACAGCTTGGGGGTAATGATTCAAATCTGTCGTGCATTAATTGTCAACCTTAACCAATCTAATGGCATTAAAATAATTTGTTCCTTTATATCAGCTTTTACTACAGCTTACCTTGCGGTGATTTCGAGGATCAGCGTCCCCGGGGCCCGGTCTCTGACCCCGGCCTCCTGGTTGGTAGTCAACCAGAAGCTGTTAGGAGCAGCTGGTCGCAGTGTGACGTATGAATGACAGCCTGGTTGATCAGGTAAGCTTTGAAGGTGTTTATCAATTATTTTGAATGTCTTGAGAAATTAGCTAGTTATTGCCAGTAACTAGCCAATTTATTAATATAAATGCTACTGTTGAATGTCTGTTGAACGGTCTTGGGACCTTAGTGTCGAGTTCTCTTTCAGCGTACCTATTGCTCATCTGTTTTTCAAGAGGGCTATTTTGCACACCCTGCTATACCTCCTGGTCTCGCGTGGAGTTATTTCTCCAGCAGATTTGAAGCCAGCCCATTTAATATGTTCTCTCCTGCCTGCACGCATGAGAAAAGATTTTAAAATGTTATGCGGTCCAAACAATTTAGATGTGTTGAGTGGATTCGGGCAGTAAGAGATGTTTGCACGTTCTCCCAGTCAGAAATTTCTCCAGCTTTACTTGGTGCTGCTACTGTGAAACACTAGTCCTCTCAACTGAGCACTAGTGGCTTAAAGTATTATTGGCGTGGCATCTTAAGAATAAATCACCTTTATTTTGTTCTTTAAAAGGTCTTCTGACATGATTTATCCAAATTCATATATACTGCACAAGATCACTATAATCATTTCTGAAAATAATAACGATTTAATTTGGCAATGCAAAGAAAATTGAATCCAACTAAAATCTGTACAAATTGTAATGAAAGCAATCTGATATGATGACTAGTAAGTGCATGAAGAGGTTCTTGGGTCACACCCACGTGCCACCAACGAAAACACTGGTTGGTGTACACGTGTCATGATGGTTACTGTGGTAGACGAGTCCTGGTGTGTTAAGCCTCGACTCGGTCACTATGTACCTTGTGCCTGGAAGCTGAGAGAGCCAGAATGCCAGAGATCATTCACATTATGCCATCCCGACCAGGAGACGGGGCCCGGGGACACTGTAGATGACGGGAGCATCAGTACAAGGGAAGGTGGGAAGCTGGCACTTAGCATCTCGTCCCTCATCCAATCCCTCACTGTCCCCACCTAACTGGAACACCCGCAAGGTCGTCCCGTGGAACCCAGTGTGTTCATTAAGCAGATTGATTGATGAAGATTAAGCCACCCAAAAGGTGACACGGGCATGAATAGCCCGTAAGTGGTGGCCCTTTTGAGCCATTACCAGTGTCAAGAGCTGATACTGGAGATCTGTGGAGGTGCGACTGCACCCTGCGTGACGGGAGATGTCTCCCGTGTCATTAAGATAAAGATTAAGCCACCCAAGAGGTGGCACGGGCATGAATAGCCCGTAATGTCATTAAGCATTGGTGTGCCATCTTGTATACCCCGGGCTCTTCTCCCCAGTGTGAGCCACCGCTGGAGCGCCTCACCTGTGTGGTGTGTCACCCAGTAACACTGAGTGGGTGTAGGTGTGGGAGGGCCCGCCCAGGTCTAGTGGGGGATATTAAGCCCTCCTCATCATGTTATCCTTGTCACAAAAAACATTACACGTGCACGTGAAAGCATAGTACTATCTGACCAGCTCTTGTGTCTCATGAAAATGTCATACTGGTTCTAATGTCTTGTTACCTCTCGCCAGGTAAGGTACCTGTAGGGTGGAGGGCACGCCACTTCACACAGGCACCTCTGGACTTGTATATTTACTTATGTTTTTGAGCTCATTCGGGTGCTTAAATTTCCATGTGCTCTTGCTTGACTGCCAGCCAGGTCAAATAATTTATCCTCGCCAACCCTGACAATTACCCCAGGTACCGTGTAGGCTGTGATGGTGTAGGCTGTGTATTCCTGTAATGTTCGAGAGCCGCCAATAACATTAACAAGAGTCTCGAGGGCACAGTGCCACCAGCACAGGCGTGGTGCCAGTGCAGGAACGTCTCTGGGAAAGGCAGTCATTACCGCCCACATTCTTTCGCCTGGTTCCCTCGTCCTTCACCTTGCTCGCCTCTGATGGAGCACGTAAGTGGCTTGGACCATAAGCCAATCTCTCTATCACACCCGTTCTCATCTATCTTTTACGTATAACAAGAAAAAGCTTACCATTAACAGCTTACAGAGGGGCTGGGGTTATACAGTGCACCTCACCTTGCCTCTGGCACTAACACTTCCCCTTACACAGGCTGTCTGTGTGTGTCTGTGTTTGTCTGTCTGTTTGTGTGTGTCTGCTGTCTCTGTCTGTGTCTACTTGTGACGTTGGAAATCAAGCAACTTTATTATTAACTTCTCGTCAATAAACTACTACTATTAGTAAACATTTCATAAGCTCTACCATTTCAAAAGAAGGCTTCATCAGAGACCGGGCCGCAGGGACGTTGATCCTCGGTACCATTCGTAGGGGTAAAAAGAGGATAGAAAGGGTAGGAAACTCTCAGGGGAAAGCGCCAAGCCATTACGACTATATAGCACTGGGAAGGGGTCAGGATAAGGATCTGGGATGGGACGAGGGGAAGGAATGGTGTCCAACCACTTGGACGGTCGGGGATTGAACGCCGACCTGCATGACTCAAGACAGTCGCTCTACTGTCCACCCCAAGTGGTTGGGTGGATAGAGGATAACGAAGGGGATGGTGGATGATGATAACGAAGGGGGGGGGGGGAGGGGAAGGCGTCAGGCAAGTGTCATCTCAGCATGCAGACATCCCCCGCCACTATACATCAGCTTGTGGTGGACGGTAGAGCGACGGTCTCGCTTCATGCAGGTCGGCGTTCAATCCCCGAGCGTCCAAGTGGTTGGACTTCCCTTATCGCCCTCAGTATCCAGGCAAGACTTCATACCATTGAAAATTCTCACATGACCCCCTTACTTGCCCTATAATATTACCCGAACACCTTCCACCCTAGGTTTTCGACGCAGCCCGGCCTCCTAAGGTGTCCCAACGTCAAGAAACTGACGTACTAAAGTTCCGTTATCCTAACCGACCACAGGACCCAAACAGAAAACGGGACAGTATCTCAACTACGCGAGCCGCTACCATCCTCTAGTACGACGATTTTGGCTCTTAGGTATACGTCAAAATGCGACGTTCTATTAGGAGGACGGGTTGCTCGAAGCCTATTCTTATTAAGTTTAGTCGAGAAAATCCACTTCAACCGAAATTATTTAATAAATAGTAAATTTATAAGTCTGTATTTTTTGCCTGGCCTACAAATATATATTTATTGACAGGTTATGTTGATTAATGTCAAAGTGTTCCATGCGTCTCCCAAGCCGCATTTCACACCCTACGTTAATTATTAAAATTCTAATATACCACTATTTTAAAACTTGTACAAGTATGTTATTATACAAATATAACGTTGCGTGTGGTGTATAACGCAGGGTATAAGTACTACAGTATACAGGCGACGAGTCACAATAACGTGGCTAAAGTAAGTTGACCAGACCACACACTAGGTGAAGGGACGACGACGTTTCGGTCCGTCCTGGACCATTCTCAAGTCGATTCACTTGAGAATGGTCCAGGACGGACCGAAACGTGGTCGTCCTTCACCTTGTAGTGTGTGGTCTGGTCAATCTACTACAGTATATACAGTGTCCGTGTAGGAGCGTTAGAGAGCACATTTAAGAGAGAGTAAGAAGCAGTATGAGGTGGTGATGAGCGAGGCGGTGTTGGCATGCCAGCCCGCCCCCGGTACTCGCTACCTGAATCACTGATACCTAATCTGTGATAGCCAATCTCTACAAGACATAATAAAAACACTATCACTCCTCTCTATGATTCATAATAAACATACCATCTAAAACAATTTTTAAAACAACGTCGCAAGACATTTAATCTATCAAAATTATTTAAGCGTGTGGATTTTATTAGTCTATTAATATTAAAATCTTATTTATACGAGTCATTTTCATAGTCTGCCTATCTATAGGTATGAGAGAGAGAGATAATGGGTTTACGTTAGAGAGACTAGGGCCCCAGGCCTCAATAATGCGCATGCGGGGTTATCTGTGGTGTAGGGCGGCTGCGATAGCAACTACCAGAAATGTCACCCACACCCCCCCCCCTCCTCCCCAACTCTACCCTCATATCTCCACAACAAACCCAAAGTCATGTCTTAAACTTGCCGTAACTTGCATCAATCTTCGGCCATCTTTGTTTTTAATTTAACGGACACATCTATGCGGAGAAGAATAGGTGCGCTAAAACTGGCTATAATAAAAGCTTTAGCAGGTGCTCTCATGGCCACGAACTGCACCGCTCCTGTGCCAGGTAAGTACACTACGGGCTCACCATAGCCCGTGCTACTTGGATCTTGTTCCGAGTAGCTGAATCTATAATAATAACAGTTCATGTACCTTGTGGAATACCTGTGAACTATTTCGATAATTATTCTATAGGCCGGCCGACAGGAGGACGAGGTCATCACGTCACTGGGTGTATGGGATCACGAGACGCGTACACTTGCTGCCTTCTCCATCTCAACACCGTAATCACCAGTCAGGATTTCATGCAGCAGGTGGCAGACGATTGGCAATCACCAGGTGTAACTGGTTGCCCTCACTGCTACAGTAACCACCACGTCACACGCGGAATTGAAGAGAAGGCATTATTGTGCGCGAGCTGCCGTGGAGAACTTGTAATGGTTTATCTAAACCTTGCCCAGAGAACCCGGTTGATACCTGGTTGATGGGGTTCTGGGAGTTGTTCTACTCCCCAAGCCCGGCCCGAGGCCAGGCTTGACTTGAGGGAGTTTGGTCCATTAGGCTGTTGCATGGAGTGACAACGGGTGACACTTCACACTGATGCCTAACACAAATGTTACCAAACATTCCGCAAATAAAATCATTCCTCCAGGTTGATTTCGAGAATAAAATCATAGACTAGTGTTTCTTATACCATCACAACCTGCAGCATGTCTCAATTTCATTCGTATTGTACTAGAACAATGTGAGCGGCTCGCGAAATTGACAATTTCCGTTTTCTGTTCGTAGTAGGTTAGGATAAGGAACTTTAGTTCGAGTTTCTTGACGTAGGAATGCAGGCGAGAACGGGCTGGCCATTCACCAACTTTCACAGCCACCTGCTTCCTGTCCTTAACTGCCTTACAACACACACGCCTTATAAACATCCTACCATACAAACATATGTTTGTTCTGCACCTAACATTTTCCACCGATATAAACACAGGTTGTACTACCTACATGAACATTTTTCCAAGAAGGCACGACGTTTCCCACTCGTCCAATGGGCACTAATATGAAAACCAAAATATATATACCACATTTTTAGGGCAATATTAAGCAAACATTCCTTGGATATTGTTAATGAACCTGTTTCGTCATTCACAAATGTCTGCAGCAAAAACCAGGCTTTTGCCTCATTCATGAAAATAAGAGGTGAGTAGCGTGAGCGTGGAGGCGGGCGGCGAGGGCGGGAAGTGTGTGGGTTTTGGTCAGTTGAGGTGCGAGGCGCTGAGTCACTCCACCAACGACATCATTATTCTCAAATATTGCCCCCAAGGCCAACCACCGCCACAACGCTCTCGCCTGCTTCACCAGTACACTCCCACACACCACACACACACACACACACACACACACACACACACACACACACACACACACACACACACACACACACACACACACACATTCCTCTCAATGTTTGCTGATGACTCTAACATTATGAGAAGGATTAAAAGATAGGACGACAGCAAAAGAGCGGCCATAGAATCTTGACCTTTACTGCTAGCCTCCACTGTAAAACATCTAAACTATTGGGACCCACTAAAATCCTTAAATCTGTAGTCTCTTGAGCACAGGCGGGAGAGGTACATAATAGTTTACACGTGTAAAGTATTAGACGGCCTGGTCCCAAACCTGCACACAAAAATATCACACGAGACCAAAAGGCATGGCAGGATGTGCAGAATACCCCCGTTGAAGAGCAGAGGTGCAACAGGTACTCTGAGAGAGCTCTATGAATATCAGAGGCCCGAGACTGTTCAACACGCTTCCACTACACGTAAGGGGCATAGCTGGCTGACCCCTCACACTGTTCAAGACAGAACTCGATAAGCACCTACGAAGGATACCTGATCAACAAGGCTGCGACTCATACGTCAGGCTGCGAGCAGCCGCGTCCAACAGCCTGATTGACTAATCCAGCAACCAGGAGGCCTGGTCAAGGACCGGGCCTCGGGGACGCTAAGCCCCGAACCATCTCAAGGTAAGGTAGTGTGAGAGGAGGTCGAGGGAGTGCCGGTGTGGGGTACAAAACACGGTATAGGGGCGGGTAGGTTCAAAAGCGGCGTATGTGTAAGGAAAGGTTTATGTTAACGGTAAAATTATCTTTGATATTACACAAGGCTAAACTAAGCGTATAGAAGGCGAGCTTCCTAACGTGTAGGATACGAGCCATAAACGCCTAAAATGACAACTGGTAAATGACTAACACACATATGCATGAGCAAAATTTAGTGTTCCGAAATACAGAATATGACACAGCCTGAAATATGACAAATGACAAGGTCGACTGTCTCCAGTACCTGTCTTATCTATTACGAACCATGCTAGCATGGTCTCAACACAAATATTTTTAAGACCAGACTTCACTATGAAGCAAACGACTGCAGCTGACCTCAGTAGACTGAGTTTACACAAGTAATGTGTGCAACACATGCAGATAATTGCTGCGGGGCGATACTGGCGAGACCACAAGGTGCAGCGTGCAGCTCACTCCAGTATTAGCAATACCCCAGAGTGGAGCAAGGCAGCCTTGGGCTGTGTGACACCACCACCACAAACACCACCAATTGGACTGTCCCGCTTCCATTCCCCCGGGTCTTCTCCGCTCATCTGAAAAACCTCACTTAACTCTTTTAAACTGTCTCTCATCGCTGGCCCAGATGGCCCCGTCTGAGCCCACACGGCTCACGCTACACCCAATTACACCCCCGCACGCCACCCACTCCCAAACCATGCCACTGACCTGCCTCCCAGGCCGTCTATCAACAATGTAAAACGTCCCCATCATTCCCAGCAATTTAACAGGCGATTCACAACTTCCACGACGTCCCATGGAGACTGCCATGCAGGTCTAACAAGACACCACCCCGCTAACGTTCAAGACTCGTCTGGTCCAGGACGTGTCCTCGAAGCACTCGCTAAATATGCAGCTTAGAAGTAATATAAATAAAAATTGTTCTTCATTCTTTAAAATGGACAAGCAAATTTTGGATAAATTGTTAGGATGTCGTCCAGAACACCTGAGTCAATAAAATAGTTACACAGTTGGTGGTACAAGAGGCCAGGAGGTCTAAAGTCCTTTACGGTTTCACATTCATCAATATAGTGTTCTAGTGAATGCATTAAAGTTTTTTTTGTAAACTCTGTGATAATTTAATTTTATCAATAAAGATGTTAATAATAATAAATGCTAAATAAAAATGATGGCTGATGGATATCTGGATTGTACCTGGATGACGTTGTGGGAGTTCTTCAACTCCAAGACCTACACGGTTAACTTCGTGCTGGGTCCGAGCTTCAATGTCCTCGAGGCCCGGTCTCTGACCAGATCTCCTGTTGGTGGTGTGGTCAACTAGGGCGATACATCAACCCGTCCCTCTTAAAATTACGTCCCGTTTGGTTCGTATGCCCCAAAATGGACGTAATGTGAAATGAAATCGGCTCACGAAAGTGATGTACTGTCCCGTTGGCGTTTTGAGTCCTCCGACTTACTTGGTTAGCTTAGGAGAGGAAACTTTCAATTAACGGCTTTCATGACGTTTTGAAACTAAGAAAACTTCCTCCCCTCCTAACCTACCTTAACTTGCTGTTTTGTGGAAAAAATCATAAATTTATTTTCAATTATTTTTCATTTTCAAATTACGTCCATTTTCGGCCACACGGACGTAATGTGTAAGAGGTCAGGTTGAACTGGGAGGTGAAATCCTGCAAGGGTCAAATAGAGAGAAAGATCTGGGGGTTGATATCACACCGAATCTGTCCCCAGAATCCTACATCAAAAGGATATCATCAGCGGCATATGCTAGATTGGCCAACATAAGAACTGCCTTTAGAAATGTGTGTAAGTAATCGTTCAGGACCTTGTATACCACTTATGTCAGACCAATCCTAGAGTATGCAGCTCCAGCCTGGAGTCCATACCTAGTTAAACACAAGACAAAGTTAGAGAAGATTCAGAGGTATGCCACCAGACTAGCCCCAGAACCGAGAGGTACGAGCTACGAGGAAAGACTACGGGAGCTAAAGCTCGGGTCTCTGAAGACAGAAGAGTAAGGGGAGCCATGATAACCACCTACAAAATTCTCAGCGGAATTGACAGGGTGGACAAAAACTATTTAGCATGGGTGGAACACGAACAAGGGGACAGGTGGAAGCTTAGTATTCAAATGAGCCACAGAGACAAGTAAGTTTTTAGTGTCGGAGTAGTTAACAAATTGAAAGCATTAGGTAGTGATGTGGTGGAGGCTGACTCCATACACAGTTTTAAATGTAGATTTGATAGAGTCCAATAGGCTCAGGAATCTATACACCAGTTGATTGACAGTTGAGAGGCGGGACCAAGGAGCCAAAGCTCATCCCCCGCAAGCGTAACTAGGCGAGTACGGGACTAATGATGTACTTGTGCCGTGCCTCGCCTCCTGGGCCCTTAACTTGGGTTAAGATTAGTGTGCTGGTGTAGGGGGGTATGGGCTCAGCACCTCTATCACACTAAAAATAAACTTTAGTAAGACAAACTGAACACCACAGCTTACAATTTGGGTGTAAATATTGACTGGCAAATTATAATGTAGTAACAGAAGTAATAGCCTCTACCCTCTTGTCACACCCCTACAGTATGTACCGCCCGCACCCTTCCCCCCCCCCCCCATCACCCACTCCACTATTCACCAGCACTGCCACGCCCCTATACCATTTTCACCCCCCCCCCCCAATTTCTTCCATGTCCTGTGTATTCCTTTTCATGAAAGCTTAAAGCCAAGCAGGATACGTAACTAACATGCCAACAATTTCGCCATCTGTCAACATTTCCAAGCAGTTTCCATGACGAACAAGGCTATTAAACCAACACACTGAACAACGAGGCACACCAGAAAATGTAGCCTTCATAACTATAAAGAAAACACAAGTAATATATTCAGTTAAGTTTCAAGAAAGCACTGGTTGCCATCCTTGCCTGACCGTCGCTAGCCACCGACTCCCGTGTACACTTCATACCCACTACTACACTCCTCAATACACACTACACAAACTAAACAAGAGGTGGTGGGTAATTCCACAACACGCAAGCAATGTCACACACATTACCTGTTAGCATATTCCAGGGAGGGAGCGGCATTATAAAGATGCGCCACGTGTACAGTAATGTGGTGCATGAGACTCCTTCTCCTGCACGGGTGGCTCCCTGAAGGTGCACGGGTGGCTCCCTGAAGGTGCACGGGTGGCTCCCTGAAGGTGCACGGGTGGCTCCCTGAAGGTGCACGGGTGGCTCCCTGAAGGTGGTGGCTGCACACGTCTCTCCTCCACCACTTAGTCCACCTCCCTCCACCTCCAGCGGCCTCTGCTCCACTACCTACGTCTTCCACCTCAGGTTATATCAAATACCGACGGGAAAATGTTATTGTCACCGGAGAATACGTTGTGAATCTACCAGCCCGCTGTTGACACGACGGAGCGCCCTCTTGAGACACCTCTGACTTAACTTCACGTGTAATTGCAACCAAAGCATCAAGCACCCATCTAAGCTTTCTGAACATGAAGTGATAACAGTGGGGCTACGAGGCCAGAAGCCAAAAATCTTGCAGAATACTGCCCCGACTGAGGCAACAGACAGCGGTTAAGACCACGGGTGACGTCAAGGGCAGCCAACGGAACAAAGGTGGGTACAACACACTGGTACAAGCACACAAAGCTCCTCTCATGCACCACAAAAGGTTTGTGGGTGCTCCACAATGTTATGAGACTGACAACTGTGGCCTCAATAGCGTGAATAAAGGCAGCTGGTGCAGACCCGCTCTCCTGACCTTCCCAAATAATCCCAAAGCTTATTTGCCTTCCCATTATGAAGAAAAAGGTTTACTGCAAGAAGCTTCAGTGCTACTTGCCGTCTCTTTACCACATTACACAAACTAATGTATTATGGTGACCACACACTGAAACGCAATGCCTCTGTCTAGCTCCTTCTCTCCTCCATTACCTGGATCTTACCTGGACAGGGTTTCGGGAGTTCTTCTACTCTTTCTCTCTTCCTTCCTCCCTCCCTCCCTCCCTCTCTCACTCCTACCCCCAATCCATCCAATTTATATCCATTCTTTTGTGATCTATGTTTTGATATATTTAATACAGTATCTTAATATCTCCCTGGTTGTGCCCATTCATCCACTTGTACACCTAAATCACGCTACCCTTAACTCTTCACTTTTCTGAAGAATGCAAATTAAACTTGTTCAGCCTCTTCACGTGGAAGGTTTCCAATTTGCAGGATTAAATTATTCTTCCTACGCTGGACGAGTTCTAAGTGAGTTTATGTCCATTCTCTTCTATGGCGACCAAAACTGAACTGCATAACCTAAATGGAGCCCTAACAAGAGCAGTGTATAGCTGAAGAATAACACGTGTATTTCATTGATAACGCTTCTAGAAATAAGATTCCAATGTCCTATTTGCCCTATTTCGTACATGTATTTTTTGGCTTTAAAATCCTGCTAATCAAGTCTCCTAGATCCTTTCGCAAACAGACTTGGCAATCTCAACACTATCCAGCTGATACCCTGCAACTATCATCGTTACCAAGCCTCAGATCCTTACATTTATCAGCACTAAACCTGTATCTAGCGATCTTTTGACCAGTTCAAAACCTTATCTAAATCGTCTTGAAGTGACTTCGAATCTTCTTCGGAGTTAATTTCCCTCAGGATTTTCGTATCGTCGGTAAGTTTGCAAATGTTGCTACTCAATCCGGAATCAATCATTTATATATATTGTAAATAACAGACGTCCGAGGACAGAGCCTTGAGGCACTCCTCTTATAACAGTTTCTCACTCTCACTTAACTCCATTTATACTATGTTTCCTTTGATATAGCCATGCCTTAATACAACTTAAGATATCACCCATCAATACCATGGGCCTCTATCTTTTTAATCAATCCTTCATGTGACACTGTATCAAAAGCTTTGCTAAAGTCGAGTTACACACATCAAAACCTTACCACTATCAACTGTCTCAACTAAGCTGGAATAAAATGAGAGCAAATTTGTTAAACATAAACGGCCATTGGTAAAACCACATTGTGAATCATTTGTTAATCTACGTTTTTTAAAGATGTGGACTAATGACTTTTGCAGTTATCGATTAAAGCAATTTTCCCACAGCCTTTTACCTCAGACCCAAACTATTTTCCTTATGTTTAGCACAACAGAGCCTTGTCCAAATACCTTGCCTGAGAATTCTCAACACCAAGGCTTTCCCGCCTTTTTTTTCAGCGACCCGTTCACCTTCAGGCCCAGTTGTTAGCGGCAGTGAATGTGGTGGAAGCAGACACCATGCACAGTTTCAAATGTAGATATGATAAGAGCCCAATAGGCTCAGGAATCTGTACACCAGTTGACTGACAGTTGAGAGGCGGGACCAAAGAGCCAAAGCGCAACCTCGCAAGCACAACTAGGCGAGTACTTGTCACTACTGTGTTGAGAATGACACAACCATCAACACATCTACTCGACCGCTCACAACATCTAGTCAGCTTACTACAGTTCCTTGCCAGCTTGCTCTGTATTGCTCTGCACCAGGTTCCTCTTACCTGCAGTATACACAGCTTCCACTGCAGATAGTCGCGTTGCTCTCAGTAACCCACCTGTAAACAGAGAAACTGCTTAACATGGATTTTCAGTCTGCCACAGCACACACAAACCCTGGCCTGCTACTACAACTATAGTACAGTAATATAATACAATATATTAAAAACTGAAAGTTGTGAATTGTAATATACAAAGCTGACAATGTCAAGTAATACGAAAAGCTATGTTCAATAACATTATTAAAATAATGAGCTATACGGCCCAACGAATGAAAGGAACCCTAATTTAACGTTAATAGCCTTAGTTAACTCTTGAATTGTTGTTTGTTCCACCTTTGTTCCGGCAATATTGTTAACGCTTGCTCGGTGCAATTGGGTTATCGGAGGGGAAATAGCTTCTCTTCCAATGACTTAGTTGTCTGGTGGTCAGTTGGTCAGAGTACTGGACTTGTCAAGGAGTTCAAGGCCCTCGTCAGTCATAGGTTTGAACCTTTCACCATACATTATTATAATTATATATATAATATATTATATTATATATAATATTATATATATATATATATATATATATATATATATATATATATATATATATATATATATATATATTATATATATTTGATACCTCTCGTCTCCTTTTTAGGAAGTACATTTTGAGAGCTTTGAGACGATCCCAATAGTTTAGGTGCTTTATCGTGTCTATGCCGCATATTTTCTCTGCATTCTTTCTATTTCAGCAATCTCTCCTGCTCTGAAGAGGTAACTGTCCTTTCACTGTCTTACATTTGTATCTTAGGAGATATATATTTCGTCTTCATTCCAAGAGTAGAGTTTGAGTGCTTCGCGTCAGTCCCAGTACTGTACTTTAATGCTTAAGTGATTCTAAGCGCGCAGTGTGTGATCACACTTACCAGCTCTGCCCCCCTGGCCGGCCAGCAGCCTTGAGAGACAATGTGAGGACGGGACAATGTGAGGACGGGACAATGTGAGGACGGGACAATGTGAGGACGGGACAATGTGAGGACGGGACAATGTGAGGACGGGACAATGTGAGGACGGGACAATGTGAGGACGGGACAATGTGAGGACGGGACAATGTGAGGACGGGACAATGTGAGGACGGGACAATGTGAGGACGGGACAATGTGAGGACGGGACAATGTGAGGACGGGACAATGTGAGGACGGGACAATGTTCCACAAGTGCTCTGAAGGAAATCATTGACGTTGCATCCCTGGTTTTTCAACATTCGTTTTTTTCCATGGCTGTGGCAATTTTTGCTACACCATTATTCTAAGATCCTCGACTCCGTCGTTCTTACATATCTAACGTTTATCTTTTACTCTGTTGCAGTTTTCCAGTACCCAAGCCATTAAAATGTACCATAGTTGAACATCGTATTATATATTCGTTTCCAATTGGAAGACCATGCTAATATGTTGTAATTTGTCTGCATCTTAACGAGGCAATTAGCATTTTAACTTTGTTGTCAGTGAAGGATAACACGAGATCGACTGATATTCATGTCTGTCTTCACGAGGATGAGGAAGGGGAACAATGAGAGTACTGTTCCTTGTGGAACAGTACTTTGTACCATATTCAGGCTCCATTTTGTTAGGTTCTACTGCCAGTGTTTGTCATCTCTTAGAACATTTAAACCCGCCTCCCTACTTTACCGGCTGTTGGCTTAGACCCATTTGTACCATCAAATGTACCGACTCATTTGATGGGTATGTACCGACCCATCTGATGCATCTGATGGGTATACGCCTTCGCCTTGCCCCGGCACCCTTCGCCTTGCCTTGATCTTCTTGACCAGGGTCAAGATATGGAAGGATTACTTAACGACTATTGTAATGTAACAAGTTACAGTGTGTAGTCATAGTTAGGATATATGTACATGAATATTTTAATTGTTAATGCGTGCATCCATTCCGTGCCCAGTGTGTAACTAATCGTGAAGCTGCCTACACATTAATGCTTATTCCATAAGAATAATTAATGCAATTACAATAATTACTGCAACGTGGAGATCTAAAGAGATCATTGTGAGCGCCACCGGACACCACAAGGTGAGGCAATGATTAATCATCACATGGTGTTCTTGAGGTGGTAATAGTAATGGTATTTATTCTGTACGTCTAGTCCAGCAACCCCTGCAGCCGTGGCTGTAGGGGTTGTAGGGGGGGGGGAGCGAGGGCTGATGGGGAAGGGGTAGGGAAGTTGTGGGGAAGGTTGCTATAAACAGTTCTAAATCTACCACAGTGACACATATGGAGCCATCAATAAAACAAGCACTCCTTGCACTATTGTGTGTACAATACAATAGTGAATGATAGTGAGAGGCAGGCACTATCCAGAGATGACAGCCACACACCGGATAGCACTAATGGGCGGCGCGAGGCTGACCTGCACTTGTTCTTGTCCGGCGCCCTCTCTCACACACACACACACACACACACACACACACACACACACACACACACACACACACACACACACACACACACACACACACACACACACACACACACACACCCCACACCATTATATCCACTCTCCTCCCCCGCACCACCATCCACACCTCCTTCCTACCTGCTGGATGGGGTTCTGGCTGTTGTTCTACTCCCCAAGCCCGGCCCGGGGCCAGGCTTGTCTTGTAAGAGCTTGTTCCACCAGGCTGTTGCTTGGAGCGGCCCGCAGGCCCACATACCCACCACAGCCCGGTTGGTCCGGTACTTCTTGAAGATGTCCACGGTTGTTCCGGTAATATTTCTTATGCTCGCTGGGAGGATGTTGAACAACCGCGGACCTCTGATGTTTATACAGTGGTCTCTGATTGTGCCTATGGCACCTCTGCTCTTCACTGGTTCTATTCTGCATTTTCTTCTATATCGTTCACTCCAGTACGTTGTTATTTTACTGTGTAGATTTGGTACTTGGCCCTCCAGTATCTTCCAGGTGTATATTATTTGGCATCTCTCTAGTCTTCTTTCTAGTGAGTACATTTGGAGAGCTTTGAGACGATCCCAATAATTTAGGTGCTTTATCGCGTCTATGTATGCCGTATATGTTCTTTGTATTCCCTCTATTTCAGCAATCTCTCCTGCTCTGAAGGTGCAAAGTGAGTACCAAGCAGTACTCAAGACGGGACAATACAAGTGATTTGAAGAGTACAACCAATGTGATGGGATCCCTGGATTTGAAAGTTCTCATAATCCATCCTATCATTTTTCTGACTGACGCAATATTTGCTTGGTTATGCTCCTTAAACGTTAGGTCGTCGGACATCATTATTCCCAAGTAATTTACATGCTGCTTTCCTACTATGGGCAGATTTGATTGTGTTTTGTACCCTTGTATTATGTTTAATAAGATCCTCATTTTTACCGTACCTGAGTACCTGGAATTTATCATTGTTAAATCATGTTATTGTCTGCTGCCCAGTCGAAAACTTCAGTAATATCTGCTTGTAGTTTTTCAATGTCTTCAGCAGAGGTAATTTTCATGTTGATTTTTGTCATCTGCAAATGATGATACGAAGCTGTGCCTTGTATTTGAGTCTATATCTAATATGAGAATAAGGAAAAGCAGTGGTGCAAGGACTGTACCTTGAGGTACAGAGCTTTTAACTGCGATTTTACTATTATATTTGGTTGACTAACTGTGTTCTGTGCGACAGAAAATTTAGTAGCCACCGTCCTACTTTACCAGTTTATTCCTATTGACCTCATTTTGCGTGGTATCACTCCATACCTTCATGGTCACATTTATCGAATGCCTTTGCGAAATCCGCGTATACCACATCTGCATTCTGTTTTTCTTCTAATGCCTCAATGATTTTGTCGTAATGGTCAAGTAGCTGTGAGGCATGATTCTGCCGCCTTAAATCCATGTTGGCCTGGGTTGTGGAGGTCATTGGTCTCCATGAAACTGGTGACTTGACTCCTGATCACTTTCTCAAATACTTTTATAATGTGGGACGTTAGTACAACTGGTCTATAATTCTTTGCCAATGCAAAGAATTATACTTCTTTGTGTAGTATAATTGTAGTATAACTACTTCCCTTGTGTAGAGGGGTTATGTCTGCTGATTTAAGCTCATCTGGTATCTCCCTCGTGTCCAAGCTCTTCCTCCACACTATACCGAGTACCCCAACATGGGTACACCCACTCCTCCACATGTATGAACGCACAACGAAAAGAAGTCCAACATATACAACAAGGCTTGTTTCAGAGTTGAGGGACCGGGTCATGGAGACAGTGAGGGAACAAAGCTATGAAGAAAGACTGAGGAAGTAAAGGTCGCCACACTGAAGGAAAGAAGTAGAAGGGCAGAGATGATAACGACACAAGAGTAAACAGAGAAGCAATGTTCAAGTGAAGGAACATCAGAACGAGGCGATATAAGTGAAAGCTACACACGTTAATTGTCACAGGAAACTACTTCAGTGTAACGCAAGCAAATTAATGAAATAGATTAGTTGAAGTGGCTGTGGCCAATTTGACAATGTTTTAAATTCAAATATAAAAAATACGAGTGAAAAAAACACAGGGATATTGATGGATTGATAAAGATTAAGCCACCCAAAAGGTGGCACGGGCATGAATAGCCAGTTAAAACAGGAAGAGGATGTCCTTGTGTTGAACTACTAATGGTTGAAAACCTCACCCCCCCCCCCTACCCCCATGCAAGCTTTTTGAGTAAGACCTTACATTTAAGACTGTCCCTCGTGAAAGACTTACACATGAGATGGAATCTCAGCTTTGACCAAGTGGGATGACTACTGGATTAGTGAGTGTGTGACATTGTAAACAGGAAGGTTGTAGTGGGAGTAAAGGTCAGGATGGCGGGCACGGCAAGCAGGCGCCGCAAGGCTCTCTACTTGCACCAATATTAGTATTGTTGTTTAACATTTGCTACTTTGAACAAAAAGTTCCAAGTAGCACGGGCTATGGTGAGCCCATAGTGGACTTAGCTGCCACAGGAGCGGGGCCTGTAACTTGGTACTTGCACCAGTTGTTGTTGTTGTTGTTGTTTTTTCAGATTTAGCTACTCAGAACGAAGTGTGCATGTAGCACGGGCTATGGTGAGCCCGTAAACTTGCACCAATACTGTGGTTAATATAAATGACCAGGATGAGGATGAGGTGGGATGGTAACATGGACAATATTTGTAGATGATGCTAAACTGATGAACAACCCGGGCAGACAACACAGTGCTGCACGAGGACCCCGGCGGCGGCCACACACATCCACTACAACCACACCAACCGGGCTGTGATGGGTATGAGGGTCCTGCGGGCCGCTCCAAGCAACAGCCTGTTGGACCAAGCTCTCACAAGTCAAGCCTGGCCCCGGGCTGGGTTTGGGGAGTAGAACAACTCCCAAAACATCACTCAACGTCAACAGCAAGTATGAACTGGGAAGTCAGAAGATGTGCTTGCACTACACAATAAATACGAGCTCCTGGGGCCAGATTCACGAAAGCACTTACGCAAACACTTACGAACCTGTACATCTTTTCTCAATCTTTGTCGGCTTTGTTTCCAATTATTAAACAGTTAATGAGCTCCGAAGCACCAGGAGGCTGTTTATAACAATAACAACAGTTGAATGGGAAGTTTTCTTGCTTGTAAACTGTTTAATAAATGTAACCAAAGCCGTCAAAGATTGAGGAAAGATGTACAGGTTCGTAAATGCTTGCGTAAGTGCTTTCGTGAATCTGGCCCCCCTGGAACGTTAACCGTGCTTGTCATACACAAGCCAGCGCGTGCGCTCTCCCCCGTACTTCATGACTGGCATGTCAGCCACCTCCTCCCCACTCACTGTAACACTCCGACTACCTCTAAAACAACCCTCTTTCACCACCTTCACAACCACCCCATTAACCCACACTCAGCCCTTTGTTTACTTCACGTGGTTCACGCCTGTCTGCGCCCGTCATCGTCCACACTGACTTACTAAAGCCCTGTACTCTCCCTCCCTCTAAAATATTTTCCCAAAAGTAGGTGACCAATTACCCATTTGAGTGTCCTTAACCTGAGTCTAATACACCCCGTGGTGTTCATGGATCTTTACTGCATCTATACTTTGTGTTGTCATGCACTCAATGACGCAATCAATGTTCAATAAGATAAAGTGTGTCATTGCACGAAAAGTTGTGTTCATGTGCTCGTGTGCACTTTTCTAGGGACGGGATCCATACATCATCAGATTTTCAAAGGAGTGAGTGACTCAACAAGACCAAGAACGGCCGCTATAGTGTGTTGAAGGTGGTGTATATACAGATGATAATGTGAGATGATCACCAGCCGTGGTAAATGGTGTAGGTGTAAGATGCGTCAGCAGGAGATGCGGGCGGGAAGAGTGCGGGATGAAGAGCTTCAGTCTACTGTGTGGCTGAGAGCACCAGCTGTGGTAGGGTGACTGAGTCAGCCCACCTCCCCCAAGATACTAACTTAGTCGGGTATTATACACCCACACCAAGCTATCATCCTCGCCCCCAACCCCTACAACTTGCCCACAATCATTCCACTTACACTGATAATGCTTAACATTCCTCGCCCTCCCAACGCACTGCTCTACTCATCTGTGGCAGTACTCATAGCGGCGTCACTGTGTGCTGGTGTAGGTAAGAGCAGTGGGAAGGCTGGTGACGTCACCCTTTCCACGCACCCCCCCCTTTTGGGTTTTTTTTTTTTTAGTAAATAGGAAGGAGAGGCATAGGTGAAGGGAAAGTTTTGAAGTGGGAAATACAGTGAGTTATGAAGGCAGGCGGGCTGTCCGCCTTGCTGACACGATGTGTGGGTGTTGGCAGCTAAGCTACGCTTGCTCTCTCTCGTCAGGGAGCTGTGAGTGTGAGAGGTTCTTCACATTTTCCCCTTTCCCTCTGCGGCCATCCAACTCTGCCGCTTCCCACTACCTCCCTCACTCCCACCACCATTGTCATTACTACTATGCCAGCCCCCCCCCCCCCACCTCAGCACACCCGCCTCCACCCCATTTCCATTTTTCGCCAGACAACACGTGTGGAGGGGCCTGGTAATTACTAATGGTGACACCTGGTGCATACGGGTGGCGGCGGTGTGTGCTGGAGGGTGCGATATCCGCCTCATCTCACACCACACTTGCTCCAGTACTCGCCTAATTGTGCTTACGGGGGTTGAGCTTTGGCTCTTTGGTCCCGCCTCTCAACTGTCAACTGGTGTACAGATTCCTGAGCCTACTGGGCTCTATCATATCTACACTTGAAATTGTGTATGGAGTCAGCCTCCACCACATCACTGTCTAAAGCATTCCATTTATTAACTACTCTGACACTGACAAAATTATTTCTAACGTCTGTGCGGCTCATGTGGGTACTAAGTTTCCACCTGTGTCCCCTTGTTCGTGTTCCACCAGCCCCTCGCTCCCCAGGCTGGAGCACCACCACCACGCCATTCAAATACCCGAGAGTATGTAACCATAACCAGTTGTTGGCCTTGTTACCTGTAACACCGTCCCTCGCCATGTTGGGGAGGTGGTGGTGGCGAGGGCCACAGTAGGGCGAGGAACAGCCTACACTGACAAGTCACCAGCCTCGCCACCGACAAAGGGAGTAAGTATTGTGAAAGCGGCGGCCCCGGCCAACCACAGGAGAGACACGGCCGCCGTCAACGGTAACCCTGGCCAAGGTTCTCGCCGGCTTCACCTTCCCTCTCACATTGTCTACACTACCTCCGTCCCCCAGCTCTCCCAGACCCGCCCCCTCACTCAATGCCACCCCCCCCCCTCCCACCTCTTTCAGTCAACGCCTCCCCATATGATACCTGCTTGATGGGGTTCTGGGAGTTCTTCTACTCCCCAAGCCCGGCCCGAGGCCAGGCTCGATTTGAGAGTTTGGTCCACCAGGCTATTGCTTGGAGCGGCCCGCAGGGCCACGTACCCACCACAGTACGGCTGATCCGGAACTTCTCTTAGCTGACTAGAAGTCCCTCCCTCGTCCCGTCTTAAATAATAGCAACAATACCGTAAGAGAAACCATCAAAACGTGTACATAAGCACCGGAGTGTGTGTACGTGAATGGTACACAGTATTCATCTAATAGATATCCATATGCTGAAACACACCTGAGAAACCTAAACCCCCCTCTCCCACACACACACATCCAGGATATCTTGATCTAATCTAGTTGATTGACAGTTGAGAGGCGGGACCAAAGCCCCAGAGCTCAACCCCCGCAAACACAATTAGGTAAGTACACAGAGGGGGGGGCCTGACTGGCTGAGTGGACAGCGCTCTATACTCGTGGACCGAGGGATTATGGTTCGATTCCGGACAGCCGGCGAAAAAACAAATGGGCAGTTTCCTTCACCCTGATGCTCCTGTTGTAAAATAGTTCATATTTTTCACACTTACATTGGAACCTGTGTTTTGTAATTCCAAGTTTCCACCGCCTGGCTGCCACTATTATGTTACTAGTAGTGAACATATTACTAGTGTGAGTGTGCCAGACGTCCCTGTGTTTATACGCTGGTGTTGGCGACCGGCTGCCTGGGGGCCACATCTAGCATTACCATCATTTTTACACTGGTCAATAATTAATTTCCCACTTGAAAAATGACATGGGAAGAGCGGAGTGTGCAATAGAGAGAGGGAGAGAGCGAGGTGTAACTAAAGAGAGAGAGAGAGGAAGTGCGGGCATTCCACAAGTTGTGCATCATCCTCTCAAGTGGCGTCCCCAACCGTCGCCATGGAGACCGGTCCTGCCCACACCTGCCCGACCTCCCACTCCCGCCGCTCAAGGTGCCGCTCAAGGTGCTGCTCTCCTCACACTGGCCGCTTCCGCTCCCCGGCACCTACTGACGTTTCCTCACCTACCAGCAACAACTGCTCCATATTCCCAGGGTAACGTTTCGTGATTTATCCGGCTTATCATTCTTATTATCAGCACAGCTGAGAGCCACTAGCCAGGAAACTTTTTTCCTTGTGTGTTAGTGTGATAACAGGTTGTTGCCCGCACTGACAAATGCTTAATATAAATGGTTGAAGTGCTTCCACAATAGTTACTGTTACAGGACACTTATCATGACAGTAACATATCTGGCAAAACTACAATTAAACGAGAGTAAATAAAGGGGTAGTGAAAATCTGGGCATGTAAGCACGCAGGAGGTGGGTGTCTCATTACATGTGTGGCCACGTCTGTGGTAAAAATTAAAAACAAAAATACATGCCGGCATCCTACTCAACACACGACTCCCAAAGGGAGCGAGAACACGGCTGGATGTACGTCCTATACACCCCTCGACCCATCAATTAACCAAATCAGTGAACGACTCTCCCCTTCATTCCCCCCCCCCCCCTCTCCTCTCAGTAACTGTTGCAACACGTGTGTAGCAGGACACGCCATGCCTTAAACAGGTGTGGCAGCCGTCGACCACACACACCACTACTCGGCGCCATCTGTGAAGGGCCCCCCACACTAGCGTCCCCGAGTGCACGGCTCCTGCCACCCACGCCACCTTCCAAAATATGCACCAAAGCAGCCCTGCGGGTAAAGACTAGCCTGTGGAAGCAGGACGTCCACCCACAAGGTTTTACCATCACCGTCCGCCCACCAAGTCACGAGGTCAGCTCTGCCCACCTCGCCCACTGAAGTCCACTAACGAGTTCCACTTGTTGACAGCCAGAAGATACCGGCATATTAATTCTTAACAAGAGCTCGGGTGACAGCTGTCCCCGTCACGCTACGGGGCAATGCTTCATCACAATGACGTCAAGTGAGGTCACTGTGATCAAGAGATATCTGGTAAGTGGTATCTTTCAGTGCTGCAAGATACCAAACAAAATATGCATAACAGACCGAGTCGAGATAAGAGTGTGACACCAACAACAGGAACATTTGAAAACAACAGTGAACGGTAGCAGGTATGGAAGGAGGGAGGAAAACACGAGGAGACAGACAGATGGCCACAAAAATAAGGGCTCGTGTAAAGGTAAAACTGGCAAGTTGTGGAGGTGAACCGGGACTCTCACCACAGCAGGTAACGCGTGGCGACCAGCGTCTGGTAACGCCCAAGAAAACTGCACCGGCCAAAATTATAATAAATATAACAAACAAGAGTGTCTTGGAGGGAGACATTATAATTAAGGGAGAGCTTGCGGGTGAAGGAAGCAGTGTTAGGCTAGGAGAGGGGGTGAGGCACCCGGCCAGGAGTGTGTTGCCACGCTTCTCATTAAATGTACACACATTTACTCCCAAGAAATTAAATAACTAGGATCGTCACACTTTTATGCAAAAAATGAAACAATCTCCAAGGTTTATACTCACTTGGGTAGGTAAATATATCATAGGCATATGAGGTGCATGAGAACGGGAATGTACAGTGGAGGGAGCCCACTGTGGGTCAGTTAAAGACTATTGTGGACACACAGGCTATGTGCAGCCTGAGGCCAGTCAAGTACACAACTGGAGCCTTCCCCGACACCTTACAACACTAGTACAGCATCTACAGCTCAAACAACCGCCCGCCTGACCTATACAACCTGTACAATCACAAAAAAATGAGTGAAATATTGAGGCTTTAGTACGATACTGTTTTCAGCGAACCCCTGACCACATTAAAGATCAATGACCCACATGAACTCCTCATGAATGTGACACCAACATCAGATGTCACACTAACCCCACTGAACTTTGAAGTAGCCATAGACAGCATGTCCTTGCACTCTGCACCAGGCCCAGACTCGTGGAATTCTATTTTTTCCGGAATTCCCGATACAGTATATAAGAAGAGAGAGAGACAGACAAGAGGCACTGAACTACAGGCCAGTGTCCCTAACTGGCACACACACAAGATGATGGAGAAGATTGTAAGAAAAACTTGTTGAACATCTGGAGAGCAGGAACTTGTACCATCACCAGCCAGCCAGTTCTTCCTAGCCTTCCTAACGTCACTAAACTGTTGTACTAAGTTGGCCGAACCTAACCTCCACAAATCCACAAACAAAAAACGGGACATGACGTCAATTTCGCGAGCAACTACCTTTTAAATACATCAGTTTTTGACCTTAGGGTCAAAAACCTCTCCTCTCACAATTGCTAGATCACTATGACCTGACCTCATGTGTCATGGAAGATAAACAAAATGCAGATATAATATACACAGACTTTTCACAAATGTGACCATGGTGTTATTGAGTACAATATGGGTAAAATGTCTTTCAATGAGTAAAATGATATTTAAGGAAGACAAGTTACAGTTCCTGGGCTATGGAAAAAAAATACAAGAAGGGAAACGACATATAAAACACAATCAAATCACAATATAGAACGAAAAAACAATGTAAAGTATCTAGGAGTAATCACGTGGGAAGACCTTACCCTTAAAAATCACACAGTAGCTGTCACGATCGCAAGAAAAATGACAGGTTGGACAACAAGGATCTTCTAAAAGAAGGTATGATACGTCAGGCTGCGAGCAGCCGCGTCTAACAGCCTGGTTGATCAGTCCAGCAACCAGGAGGCCTGGTCGACGACCGGGCCGCGGGGACACTAAGCCCCGGAAGTACCTCAAGGATACTTTTCAAGACACTAGAGCTCTCTAGGGTAGATGTTGTTGCAAATTAATAGCCCTATACAGAGCAGGAGAAATTGCCGACCTGGTGAATGTGCAAAGCTCCTTTACTGCTAGAGTCCGCTCTATAAAACATACAAATTACTGGGACCGATTAAACGCTCCAAATCTGCATTCTCTAGAGTGCAGGCGAATTACACACACAATAATACACACGTGGAAAATATTAGAAGGATTGCTTCATAATCTGCACACTGAAATAATAACATACGAAACCTTGCCCGTGGCAACGTAGATCCCCTAAGCCTCTACAAGGGGCTCCAAAGCCCCTTAAGCCTCCCAAGGAAGGAAGGGAAATTATACGTCAAAATACGACGTGCTATTCAGGAGAAATTGCACTAACACGGGTTCAGAGATGGCAAATCTTGCATCACAGGTTTAGTAGAATTCTATGACCAGGCGACACAAATTAGACAAGAAAGAGAAGTTGAAGAAGCCAGCAGGAATGACAGAATGTACTCCAGTGGATAAGGGAGTACCTAATCTGGTTGATGGGGCTTCTGGGAGTTGTTCTACTCCCAGCCAAGCCCGGGTTGACTTGTGAGAGTTTGGTCCACCAGGCTATTGCTTGGAGCGGCCCGCAGGCCCACATACCCTACCACAGCCCTGTTGGTCCGGCACTTCCTTGGAGGAATAAATGCAGTAGAAGACAATGAGTCACTGAAAGGGGTTAGATGAAGGAGTGAAAGGAATATACTCATTCCTCTCAATGTTGGCTGATGATCGCATGGTGTTATAACTAAAGGATGCACGTGTGGAAAATATGATGCAAAACGCCTATTTCACCGTCTTCAAATTTTGTTGTTGTTGTTATAGATTCAGCTACTCGGAACAAGTTCCAAGCAGCACGGGCTATGGTGAGCCCATAGTGGACTTACCTGGCACAGGAGCGGTGCCTTCAAATTTTATTCTCTAACGAATATATACAAATTAAGACAGTGACCACAGGGGAATTCACCACACCACCTAACCCCCCCCCCCCAAAGATACCAGGCACCACTTCTTGCACGCTCCAAAATAACTTTTAACGAAGTTTCATATTGCCCAAAAAAACGACAAAAAAGTATGCTCTTGATGAAGAGCCCCGTGTGTGTGTGTGTGTGTGTGTGTGTGTGTGTGTGTGTGTGTGTGTGTGTGTGTGTGTGTGTGTGTGTGTGTGTGTAATACAACTCTCGTTAGCGCAGATCAAATACGTGTTCGTATAATTCGTTAAGCAAGTAGTTGCAGCCACAAAACATGTTCCACTGTTCCATCCATAATGTGCATAACTTTTTCTTATTATTTTGTCAAAACCAGACGGGCAAAAATCTAAGAAAACAACATATCTATTTATTAAATCATCATCTATCTTGAGGTTATCTTGAGATGATTTCGGGGCTTTTTTTTTTTTTTTAGTGTCCCCGCGGCCCGGTCCTCGACCAGGCCTCTACCCCCCAGGAAGCAGCCCGTGACAGCTGACTAACACCCAGGTACCTATTTACTGCTAGGTAACAAGGGGAAAGGGTGAAAGAAACTGCCCATTGTTTCTCGCCGGCGCCTGGGATCGAACCCAGAACCACAGGATCACAAGTCCCGCGTGCTGTCCGCTCGGCCGACCGGCTCCCGACCGATCTACCCCGGGGAAAGATAATACTGATATCCTGAAACTAAATAATTCATAGATTTATATACAACCGGAAATCTTGGATTGCTTAAACTTAATAAGACAACGTGTAGTGTGAATGTAATATCCATTTGAGGAGAATGAACCCCGCCCATATGTTTAATATCTGTTGACTAACCTGCGGCCTTCCACGAGTCATGGGTGCCTCCAGGCTCGCTCTCTCATGTCATGTAAATAATGACAAAGGTGGGAGATAATGGCTTGCTGCGACTGTTACTCCAGATGAGCCAGCATCGACTACCTGGGACGTGTGTGGACGAGTTCCCGTGAGTGTGGAGCCGGTGGTGCAGAGTGCACTTCCCCCCGCCTACACCCACCATCACCACCACACCCCCATCACCAACCCCCCCTCCCCCCACACACACTACCGTTATCCTTAAAACAAGTCTCTTGTTTTCCGGTCGTCGCCATCAACCAATGCAGCGGAGCGGGGGCCGAGTAGTGCCGTCTTCCTTCCTCCTCTACCAATGCCCGCCCCATCCTCCACGCCTCGCCACCCTCCACCACCCGTCATACAACGTTGTAGGAGAATACATCCATACCTTTTCCCTCTTTGACACCGCGGAGCAATTATATATCTTATGGTTTAGCTGCTATAGTTTTAAATTAATTAATAAGTGCTGGTTGTACCCGCGGAGCCCTGGTCCCATTACCAAATTAAGACATTTCTGGTGGTGAAAAAGTTACTAACAAAATGGGCTTAAGAATTTAACCCATTCATTCATTTGATTACATTGTTAATAGTACTAACGAAAATTTTAAGAATTTGTTAAGAGGCTGGAAATAGACGATGTACAAGTTTAATTAGTTTATTGTAAGCCCAATACCAGCTTTATGCGAGTCTCGGAGGATAAACGTTATAGGCAAAAAGTTTGTGAAGATGAAGGCAGTGAAGAGAGCCAGCCGGTGAGCTGAGAACGGCCGGCATTAAGACGGAGCAGTGCACTTGAAGGATTTACTGTTGGTTCTCTATACTCTATAAACATGGTCTTAACTCAACGGTACTCGGGTTACCAAGACAGCAGCAGGCAGGAGGCAGGCTGCGGGCAGCAGGCGAAGCACCACCACCACATGGACACCACCAAATATGCACCATGCATGCACCACCACCTCCATGAACCTCAAAGAGAACTGGTTACAGAGCTTGGCCATAAAAAGATGTTAAGCCCCCTAGCCGGGGCCACGTCTTAAGCATCCAATTTTTATTATGTGCGCTTCATAAAGTTATAGACTGGTAAGGCATTATGTCAGATAGGTTTACCTGCGGACAGCTTCCATAGTTACTACAGCAGCCGGACCACGAGCCAGTATGTCCTGGTAATGACTTCATCGGCAAGGCTGCTGCTGTTGTTGGCAGCGGGTCCATGGCCCGTACAGGCACCACAACTCTCCTGACATGGCACTTTATACAGGAATCTGTACAAGTCACGCTTGAAAACTTCAGCCATTGTTCCGGCAACATTTCTTAGGCCACGTTTGCTAGCACAAGTCGAGTATGAAAGTAAACATCTACCTACAGCTTACAATATAAATGACTTATCACCATAATCGAATCTTGTTAATAGATGGTGTTATGATAGAGTAGAGAGCCGATGTAATAACTGAAATGTCACCATTGTAACGATCACTGACAATCAAGTACTGCTCTCATTGTACAACAATGGTAACACTAATGGTTTCTCTAACTGTAACTAACTGTTTCTCTAACCACTTTAGGCTGTAATAACCGCATGATAAAATCCCAAAGAACTGGGAAGAGTCCGCCCTCCCAGCAGAAAATAATCACACCAGTTATCAGAGGCAGAGGGAGGGGGGAGATGACCAAGGTGTTAAAGATATCTTGATAATTCTTACATCCCAGATGGCAGGTAAGGTTACTCAAACAAATAATGCCCCCACCACTACTCCTGGAACTTTGGCTGTGGCACTCTCAGCCAGCCATGTCTGGCCCTTGTGTCCAATGACAACAACAAAACACCAAGAAGACGGGTTTCTCACCAGGCCTCCAGATACTGACCTATAGGTCCCAGCCTAAGACCCGGGGGGGGGGGGGGGAGACACGTGACCCAAAGCTGATGATATCCAGGTGGGTGACTCGTCTGCCTCCAACAGTCAAGAGGGAGGCAGAGAAGAGTGGGGAGAGATGATGGCTCCAGTCTGGGACACCTACGACAACATTTATTATTATTAACATCTTTATTGACAAAATTAATTACAATTTTGCCTAATCTGAGAATTTTGATAGTCTTATTAAATTGAGGTTAATGCTAGTATTCACTGTCACGCAGGACAGAGGGTCATACATAAGACAATAGGTCTAAACTGTAGGCTGAAGCACATATATATCATGGTTACAATCAATGTTTTAATGTGTGAATATGTGACAACAACTTTCTATTGTGCACTGCCACACAAGGGCAGGGATGGGTTCATAAGTGATGCAGCTTAGAAGTAATATAAATAGAAATTGTTCTTCATTCTTTAAAATGGACAAGCAAATTTTGGGTAAATTGTTAGGATGTCGTCCAGAACACCTGAGTCAATAAAATAGTTACACAGTTGGTGGTACAATAGGCCAGGAGGTCTAAAGTCCTTTACGGTTTCACATTCATCAATATAGTGTTCTAGTGAGTGCATTAAAGGTTTATCACAGAGTTTACAATCTGAATATTCTGGTAGTGGCTCAGCCTCACTAACCTGCCAGATGTGTCTATAGCCAAGGCGAATTCGCGCAATTACTACATCACATTGCCTGGTCCGGTTACTGTGCTGACCATACAAATACCTATTATTACAGAACTTGTCATAACTTTTAATACTGCAGCTTTCAGGTCTCTGTGCATTTCTTAGTTCTTCTAAATCTGAATTAATTTCTTTAATTTGTATGTTTCTAATAACTGCATTAGATAGTCCAAAGTCATAATCAATGTTTTCTTTCCTGCAAGCCTCATTGGCCAATTGATCTACAAAGTCATGTTTTTCAACTCCAACATGGGATGGGATCCACACAAATTTTATACAAGAATTATTATCATTGGCAAAAATTACATTCCATTTAATATTACAAGCTACTTCCGACATACATTGTGATGGGTTATTTAAGGACTGCAGAGCACTTTTAGAGTCACAGAAAATAACTCCACCACCATTGAGCTTAAGGTATTCAGTGGCTAGATAAATACCCAAT
Source organism: Procambarus clarkii (assembly GCF_040958095.1). Taxonomy (NCBI): domain Eukaryota; kingdom Metazoa; phylum Arthropoda; class Malacostraca; order Decapoda; family Cambaridae; genus Procambarus; species Procambarus clarkii. The sequence continues at coordinate 28,500,145 of NC_091167.1, forward strand.
AGCTCGGTCTGTGTCGTGCTTGCCCAGTTGTTCAATCTCTGTGTACTAGTCATGATCATTTCATTCCCTTTATACACTGCACATGCACAACCTGTTCTACCAGTGCCTAACTGCACAGAGCCATCAGTAAAGGCATAGGATTCAGTCGGTTTGAGAATTTGAAGATGACTGTCAATAGCTTCTAATGTTACGCAACAGAGCAGGTAGCAGCACAAAGCAGTGACAGACAACTCAGCAGCCAGGAGGAGGGTTCAAGCAAGCTGCACTAATGAAGAGGCATTATCTGTCTAGGCATTAACCTCCATTTCAGCACAAAGACACTCCATGCCACTACCTTGCGATGATTTCGGGGCTCAACGTCCATGGGGCTCGGTTCCAGACGAGGCTGGAGGGGGCGCGGGCCCCCTGCAGTGGAGACCGGTTAACCCGGTACATTATCAGCCTCCAGCCTCCTCCGGTGACTGACCCACTGCATCATCAACACAATTGTACCGAATGTACCGAATTTCACCTTTGTACCGAATGGGTACAAAGGTGTAAATATGTAAGTGATTATACCTCACTGGGCGTCTCTGGTGGTCACGTGGCAATACTGCTATTGACGATGACGTAGACATTCATCAGGTCACTGTATGGTGGGGGTGGCAGCGTGGCACCGCCGCCTCAATACACACACTCGACACGCAGCTTGTGGGACTCCCTCAGCCCCACCCAGGGACAATCTGCCAACATCCTAATCACACCCAATGGGAAATGATAGCCAGAGTAACCTCATGATAGCACAATGATAGGGAGTTATCACGATGACAAGATCGGCGGGTGGGAAATGAGGAATTCTAAATGAATGCAGCTGATCATACATGGGAATAATAATGAAGGTCGTAATGCGCACCCAGATGAGCCACATAACAAGGAGTAAACAAAAGTGATGTTACTACAACCCTTCCTACCACCGCCCGCGGGATAGGTACGGACACCACCGCCCGCGGGATAGGTACGGACACCACCGCCCGCGGGATAGGCATGGGGTGCATAACACATGACTGAACTAGAGATAATGAGAAACCCTAGATAATGTTGGTGGCTAGAGCAGGAGGAGGAGGAGGATGGCGGCGGCGGCGGCCAGACACCACAACCACCCGGAACTATCCGTCGTCCCCGGCCACCAACCACAATACAGTACGACCCGTCTGGCGTCGTCGGGTGCAAGTGCAATGTTCTCACAAAATGTTCTGACACACAATACCATCTCCAGCCGCTTGTTGCTGCTGCTGTTGCTGCTGCTGTTGCTGCTGCTCTTCTCGCAAACATCCTCCAAGACTTGTGCTTAATGCCACACTACTTTTACCGCCATCACCAAAAATTGTCTCCAACACTTATGGCCGGATCACCCAACAGGCCAATTAGGCCATGGCCTAGGGTCCACCAGCACCGGGGAGACCCAAAATTTCTATGTCAAAATTTCTATGGAGCCGGTCGGCCGATCGGACAGCACGCTGGACTTGTGATCCTGTGGTCCTGGGTTCGATCCCAGGCCCCGGCGAGAAACAATGGGCAGAGTTTCTTTCACCCTATGCCCTTGTTACCTAGCAGTAAAATAGGTACCTGGGTGTTAGTCAGCTATCACGGGCTGCTTCCTGGGGGTGGTGGCCTGGTCGGGGACCGGGCCGCGGGGACACTAAAGCCCCGAAATCATCTCAAGATAACCTCAAGATATGTCAAGCTGAAAAATTATATGCAGTTATGTCAGACTACATTGTATAAAACAGTTCCATAATAAATTTGTGACCTTACTGGTTGTATTATTATGGCATCAAATAGATCCTAACACAAATATACCTATAAGTAATTAGATAATCAAAATGACGAATACTCTAATTCATCTGAGGCAGTTCTGAAGTAATATATGTCATCCAAAACTATTTAAGTGGGTCTCAGAAAACGTTAATTAACATATAAAAATACAAACAACGCTGGCATATGTTGCCAAACTTTCAGAATGAAATGGCCCTCAGACCAGAGGGTGGAGCCCAATTAACTGTTTTGATCTAGGGTTCAACAAGTCTAATTTGGTCTCGTCAATACTCCTATGTTGTACCTTAACTGAAAAGCCATTTTCCCCCGAAAGACGAACTTGTGGTGTTGCAAGAGTGCTTAACAAAACTGGAGATGAGGTGTGGGAGGTGTCCCTGGGTACGTGGAGGTGGTGAGACCCTCCCGCTGCTCACACATCTGTGCTCATGTAGCTACTCTGGACTATATGAAGTGTTACAGGTACACACACTGTGTATCGAGAGAGACAATCCCCCTTCTTATGGGTCCAGTTTTGGAAGAATAGGTTATGATAGTCAAAACATTATGATCACTAACCATCATCCAGGTAATCATACCTGTACCAAAAGTGTTATATTCACGTCACTTTAAGTACCATGCCCGCCATTAATAGTGGACCTAGAGTAGAGAATCATTCCAGAAGAGGATTCACAATAACAGTGGCTAAATTATGTTGACCAAACCACACATTAGAAAGTGAAGAGACGACGGCGTTTTGGACCGTCCTGGACCAACATCAAGTCGATTGTCACAATTGACTTGATAAATCGCTTTTGTCAACATTTTTCTAGAGAATCATTCCCCCATAGAATGATAAGCCAACATAACGAAGAATATTCAGCACCGCGATGGGGTGATTATCTTGAGATGATTTTGGGGGTTTAGTGTCCCCGTGGCCCGGTCCTCGACCAGGCCTCCACCCCCAGGAAGCAGCCCGTGACAGCTGACTAACACCCAGTTACCTATTTTACTGCTAGGTAACAGGGGGCATAGGGTGAAAGAAACTCTGCCCATTGTTTCTCGCTGGCGCCCGGGATCGAACCCGGGGACAGGTAGTACGCAGGTAGTTGTAATTTATCAGTACATTACTATTACTCTCTCACGTGTATCTCTTCAAGACACCACCACTGTGGCGGGCATCATGCCCATATACCCTCGCCTCCCACCACACCCGGAGGTTGTGGGAGGAGCAAGGACACTTTCACCACCCCGCACCCACCGCCCCCAAGCCCCCACACCACCACCCCACTCCCAGCATAAGAGGCAAACATGGCAGGACGTTGAACCTCCCCTAACTCCTCCTCCTGCTCCTCCTCCTACCTCTCTCTATCTCCTCCTGCTCCTCCTCACAAGGAACACAACACCACCTTCACGTCCCTACTGGTATGACTAAGCCTCCAGCAAGATGGATACTTTAGTATTGTTGCTACTTTCTTCACTCTGGTGGTGTTGATATCCTCACAATACACGGAGTGTTTGGCAGTGCAGACGGCTGGTCACACAGTATGACCAGCCGTCACCTGTAGCCACCTGCCACAGGTGACCCGACCTGAGCCTGGCACCCACTGTGTCGTACTGTCTGGTCCACGTCTCCTGCTCATGTACACTATACACGTTTCAGACCTAAAAAAATCATAGACTAGCCTTTTATACTAATGCTTTCAGGCCGTTGGGATTCTTATCTCTCTCATATCAGACCTAAATGTTTCGAACAATATAGTCTTAACGAAAGAAATGGTGATACCTAGATGTAGTTAGGAAGTGTATATGTTTAGCTCTCAGAATGTTTGGTAATATGTTTATTGTTTGTGATGTGTGTCTATGTATGTATTAACACGTTGTACTGAACGGGATGAGAACAGCTTGAGTTACCTCATCCCTTTGTGTGCATTTTACCTCAATAAACTTATTTCAATTTCAATTAGATGTAGTTCAATTTTATCCGTCACATGCTAATTTGGCTTTGTCATCACGATGGGATATATTTGTCCGAGATGGTAGCCATTCAAGAGAGATTCTAAACACTTAATCTGCCCAGTGAGCAGGTTATTTATAATTGCTATTAAGAGGCTCTTGTCGATCTTGCAAGAGAAGTTTACAAGTGCTTGAAGAGCAGACTTTGAATCATAGAGCATTATTTCACCGCGTGATTTACTTTTACTGTACTGGTGTACTGGTAGTTAGTTTTAGTGCAGCGAGGGTTAGCAATATGTCTACAAGTCATAGTGGCTGCTCCTCTAAAATGTTTACTACATTATTTTAGTTGCGAAACCAAACATCACTAAATGGATTTCTTGTACATTCAAGTCAACTAAGTCTGTTACCCAGAATAATAGAAACACTCCTACTGTAAACAATTATATTCTTAGACCTGACAGCTGAGTGGCCAGCGCCAGGGAGCCGGTCGGCCGAGCGGACAGCACGCTGGACTTGTGATCCTGTGGTCCTGGGTTCGATCCCAGGCGCCGGCGAGAAACAATGGGCAGAGTTTCTTTCACCCTATGCCCCTGTTACCTAGCAGTAAAATAGGTACCTGGGTGTTAGTCAGCTGTCACGGGCTGCTTCCTAGGGGTGGAGGCTTGGTCGAGGACCGGGCCGCGGGGACACTAAAGCCCCGAAATTATCTCAAGATAACATCAAGATAGCGCTGCGGATTCGTAGTGCTGAGGTTCCAGGTTCGATTCCCGGTGGACGCGGAAACAAATGGGCAGAGTTTCTTTCACTCTGATGCCCCTGTTACCTAGCAGTAAATAAGTGCCTGGGAGTTAGACAGCTGCTACGGGCTGCTTCCTGGGGATGTGTAACAAAAAGGAGGCCTGATCGAGGACCGGGCCGCGGAGACGCTAGGCCCCGAAATCAACAACCTCAAGATATGATCAATAACCGTTGTCTTATAAAATGATACTGGAGCGGACATTTAAACTCCGTGGATACATTAACAAAAAACTGGAAGTGTCGGAAGTGTGAGTGCGAGACAACTGAATCAACACCCGAGGGCTGGTGTACTGGAATAAATTATCTGTGTTTAAAAACCATGTAAAACGGAACACATCTATCATATTATCCAATCTATCCATTCCAGCGAAGAGCAAAAAACACAGTACATGACCACCAGAATTAATCCGACATTTACCACATGATCGCCAACGCGGCTACACTTGTCATCACTTTTTGTACCTCGTCTTCGACTGGTTTCTGGAGGCTGGTGTAGATGTACTGGAATAACCTTTACACACGCTAGCCCTAAATTACAAGTGTCCCAGTATTTCGTATATGCATGCATCACAAGTTACAAAATATATTTGCTACAACAGGGTCCAACATTATCATGTGAACTATGTTTAGTAGTCAAAATAGCGAGTGTGAGCTATGCTAACCTTAGCACCACAACACAGCAGGGCGCCATACCTGGTTGATGGGGTTCTGGGAGTTCTACTCCCCAAGCCCGGCCCGAGGCCAGGCTTGACTTGTGCGAGTTTGGCCTGCATCATTGGACAGCCTATATTAAAATCTAAGTGTGGAAGGATTGTGTTGGCGACTGTATCACCAAATGTTTACAATTTCCCCTGTATAACAATGTGTAATGTTTGTATGTCAAAATGTTACCAGCGGCAACTGGGGTTTAATAAACTACCTTTAAAACCTCTTGAACTATTCATCCACAGTATAATTGGCGTCGGTGGGCGTAGACAGATGGCCTGCTTCAGTGTTTACCTGTGTAGGTAATGGAGGGAGGGGTAGAAGGGGGGAGGGAGAAGGGAGAAGGGGGGAGGGAGAAGGGGGGAGGGGGGAGGGAGAAGGGGAGAGGGAGGGAGGGAGAGGGAGGGAGAGGGAGGGAGGGAGAGGGAGGGGGGAGGGAGAGAGGTAGGTAGGGAGAGATGGAGGGAGGTACAAGTAGGGGAACGGGTCTCTATTTACTAGTCTGGCCAGCAGAATCGAGCTATTAGCTCTTGGACCCCGCCTTTCTAACCGATCTAATTTTCCTCCAATGTCTAGTACATATTGTACTAATCCACGCGCTCGTACACATCCCCAAGAAGCAGCCCGTAGCAACTTAACTCCCAGTTACTTATTTACTGCTAGGTGAACATGTGCCTCAGGTGACAGAAACTCTGCCAAAATAACAGAAAATTTGTTAGTGCCTCGGCCTGGATTCGAACCCGGGCCCTAAGAGTACGACCCCCGAGCACTGTACACTGAGCCGCGAGGCCCCGCATGCGTGGGTGGGTGTCATCCCGTCCCTAATATGTTGCGGCACTAGTGTAAGAACCGTGTACCAGCGTCATTACTTTGTGTGTTGTGAATGTCAAAGATCACAGCTGGGTGTGGAGGCGCTGCGGCCCATGCGTGCAGTGTTAGTGCGGCGGCCACTGTTAACGAAACATTACATGCTTCCACGCCAGTCATCTGTGCGCCTTTTATACTTAACGTGTAATTGTTGTATGGTGTGGTCAGCTGGCATACTCACTCACCTTCCATATTGTTAAATGGATGAAAATGAGTTCACAGGCATCATTACTACTATAAATGGAAATTGTTTAACCTAATTAGACCAATTGTAACCAAACTTAACAGCGTGTACTGATCCTTAGCAAATAGAAAACATGCTGAACAAAGCAGGACGTTAAAGTGAACATTGTGGTCTCGTACACTACGTTTTGTTCAGTAGTGTGAATGGTTACCCTAAGCCACTGAAGTGCAGTCTTCAGTCATATTACTGGTTTTCCAGTACAGTTCTTACACACAACACACACATCTCTTCCCGTCTTGCACTAGACACAACCACATGCACTCACACGGAGAGGCTGAGGGAGCTGGACCTCACAGCACTAACTGACGGAAGAAATAATGCCATTTAATAACGACGTGATGATTAACAAGAAGTGTCGGTAAGTCAAGGTAATGAGGCAAATAGATCAGGCTGCCATAGACAAACCACGGCTGGAAAGCCAGGGCCCAGGAGCTAGTACTCGAGCCCTTGCAAGCAGTGAGTACAGAACACACACTACAGCTTCCCCGTCGTCTGTCCCTCCCTCCCTGCCACCAATTGTGCAATCTAACAGGACACCATTAAAGGTCCAACAGTACTTGATTGAATGACAGAGAGGATGAGGGATGTGTTACCACAGGTGGCTGGCTGGCTGGCCACTTCAGCCCCAGGGACCACCAACACAGTACTACACTCCAACCCCATTCTGAGCTGGACAGAGTCGCCCAATCCATTTCAACAACGCCAAAGCGTAATACTTGAAGCAGTGCCACCATGCCGAGGTCAGAACAGTGCCGCCACACCCAAGAATGGTGACTGGAAGGACAAGGATCAATAGCAGAACTACCACAAGCACAGTAGTAGTAGTAGTAGTATTAAGCCCCAACATGTGTAATGTATTGGTAAATGCCGTACAAATAAATGCCGTGCTAAACTATGCTGATGATATCCTTGTAAATACTAAAAACCCACCACGAAATTAAAATAATCTTAAATTGCGCTACATGCAGCTTTCGAAAACTTTGGCCATTTAATCAATGCTGAAAAAACTATGGTTTTCAACAAACAAATTAGTAATGGCAAAATGGACCACTAAAACTAAAGATTGATAACATACCGGTCGACTATGTCTCCTCTCTTAAATTACCATGGTGGGTCAAGTACCTTGTACCTTAACATCAGTCACAAGTGTACATTAACAATGTATTGACAGGCTCACAGCTCTCAGAACGAGAGTGGAGTACAGCCTTCAATACGGTGTAAGTATTACTATAGGAAAATTATGTACTAAACATATATAGTCTGACAGACTATCGTGCACCAGCCTTATCCTGGAAAATTATACCATTTGGCATCTTGGCGCCTACACACCCCACCCAGACTAATCATCAAGCTTCATGCTCACCTTAATACTAAATTAAGTACCTTAAAACATATATATAACCTACAAATTAAACAACATGTCCCAGACCAGCAGCTCTCGTATAATCTTGTAATACCACATATCTAAAATAGTTAATGTATTAGTAAAAGACCTACCATCAATGTATAATCATTTATTGTAAATACGTAAATTGTGTAATGAAAATATGTTAAACCAGCCGACATTATAATTATCACGCATGTGGATTAGACGTAATTATGAAAATATTTGAGATATGATTAAGACCTTTTGTGTTGTGTAAACCTTCTTGCGCTAGCGTCCACAGGACGAGTATGGGTGCATAATAATCAGGCCGTCTCCGGCGGCAACAATAACACAGTAGACCTTCCCACCACTGGCACCGCCGTCGCCTCCCACGCTGCCCCGACTAACAACAGTAAATGCCACAATTAGGTAATCTCCCTCAAGCCTGATACTCAACCACCACTGAGCCGCCCCTCTCTCTCCTCAACACGCCCACACCGTCCAGCCCACGAACAGCCTCAGCCCACCACATATTACCGCTCTGCGACACCTCCACACTTGGTGGAGGCCAAGACCGTCAGTAGTTTCAAAGCGCTATATGACAAAGTGCTGGGAAGACGGGACACCACGAGCATAGCTCTCATCCTATAACTACACTTAGGTAATTACACTCGTGGCTACATAATATCACACAGGCTAAGAACGATCGAGGAAAGCATCCGATGCCGACTTCATTGATCAGTCTGTCCACTGGAATTGGCACAACGTTCAGAAAATGGTGTACTGAAACGCTGGAACCTAACCTATTGGCCCGCTCATACAATACGTGAATGTTTGTGAACCATGATACATGGTGCCTCTTTCTGTGTCCGTTTGGGAGTTTTGACGTCAAAATGCGGTGTATTATTTGAGAGGAGAGGTTGCCGGACACATACGTGGAAGGTGTTGGGTTTGGACGACGGCCGCCGTCCAGAACACACCACAAGACCGTCCCCTGGAGTGATGTTTGTTCTTAATGATCAGAAAGAAGCAAGTAGCTATAGTTACTTATGACTGAAGTAACAACTCTGGTTGAGACTGCTTTAGTGGTGGTGGCTGCAATATGGTTGGTGGGTGGCTGGAGTTGTAAGTATGTAAGTTGGAGTTGTGTGTATAGTGTGGAGTATGTGTGTATGTATTGTTTGTATATAAACTAGATATCATTAATTACACGGTTCAAAACTCTTAAGCCCCTGTGAAGCTAATACCCGAGTGCGACTCCAAAACAGTGACCAGAGTCTAACAGTTTCCAATCTCGACAATCACGGAGACTAATCAACATTAAACTACTTGATATTGACATGGTTTTATTTACAATTTTAAAACCCTAACACATATTTTAATCATACTTGCAAGTCCCATTTGAAAAGCAGATTAGCGTACATTAGAAACGCCAAGAGAATTATCACTATCTGAAGCCCAAGACTTCATTCCCGCTTCAATTAAGGACTAAGGCGCATAACTGGCCGACCTCTCACAGTGTTAAAGAGAGACCTCGACAAACCCCTCCAAAGAATACCTGATCAACGAGGCTGTGATTCATACGACAGGCTGCGTGCAGCCGCATTCAATAGCCTGGTTGACCAGACAACCAAGCGGAAGGCCTGGTCGGAGACCGGCCCGCGGGGATGTTAAACCCCGGAAGCTACACAACGTAGACACATGGTAGGTAAGGTTTTGCTGCGCATGTTTAAATCGTACCCTTGATTCATTTAATTTCTTTATTGTGCACCCCATACCCATGCCGTGGGCGGTGGTGTAAAGGGTTATAGAGGCACATAATGGGTTCAGGAACTGTAGCAAAGAATTTGTTTAGCTAAGCAAGTGACAGTCTTGTGAAGCTTGTTACACAATTGTTAATATTACATACATATGCACAAATACAGATGTACTCAATACACATCAATCTTTTTATATCACACGAGGCTCACAACAGTCACTATACAAGACACTTTACATCTGTGGTGAGTCACACAGTTACTAGTCTTGCTCCACACCCACCCAACTGGGCGGCAGCTTTACAGTCATGTGCAGGCTGCACCTTACACAGTAACAGTAAGCTAACTCGGAATACTTCGCTAATCAAGGGAAGTATTTGCTACATATCTTGGACACCACTGATAATCATATTTCTGAATTCCGCGATTTTTGCACATTCTCTTTAAGTAACTCTTGAGTGTATTTTCCTTTGGGCCGTCACGACTGTAAACGAGGTGTTGGAGACCTGCTTGTCAGGTGTTGACAGTGTCTGGCAGGCAGGCAAGGGGACACGTTCATCACCACCTCGCCCGTCACGTGATATTCTGCACCAGAAACTTGTCAAGCCTCCACTAATGTAACCTGACCACCCAGACGAGTACCAACCACCACAACTCCAGCAAACAATCTCCATAATCATATTTTCAGTTGGTTTAGGAGCAGTACTGTAAATCTTGTAAGTACATTAAGAGAGTGGCAGTCAGCCGTGGCTGCTAAACTCTGCCTTCCCCACACACACTTGCATGTAGGTACAAACACTGGGATGCAGTAGTGGGTTACGCATCCACATTCTTAACGTATGTCAACTAGTGGCTAAAAAAAACAAAAACTAACAATTGTTGTTCCTGGATATTGTTATTTTAGGAGTGTGTACGCTAAGACAACTATCAACATCAGAGGCCCGTGACTGTTCAACACTCTCCGCTACATGTAAGGGCATAACTGGCCGGCCTCTCACCACTACTGTTGTTGTTTTAGATTGTTACTCTAACAAAATGTCCATGTAGCAAGGGCTAAAGCTATCACTGTGCAAACAACTCGACAAATACCTCCAAAGGATACCTGACCTACCCGGCTGTGATTTCTACATCAAGCTGCGAGCAGCTGCGTCCAACAGCCTGGTCAGACACTTGGCCGAGGGGACGTGGAGCCTCTGAATCGTTGCGAAGTCTCCAAAGCATAGAAAATAGCTATTAGTCCCCTCAAACTTTGCTTAAGACAGCTTAGGGAAGACATCTTTAAGATACCTGAAGGTTGCAGACTTACCTAGAACTTCGGCTGCCTTCAGGATTCAAGACGTCTTCCTTAAGATGTCTCAGGTAAAAGAGACGCTCAGAAAAATAACACTACCCAGAAATGATACCCAATTAGAAATCACCTCCAAATGATACCTAATTAAACGGACTATGACTCATACGACAGACTGCAAGTAGCAGTGTCCAACAGCTTGCTTGACCAGTCCACCAATAAGGAAACAGGCAGCAGAGACATTGATCCTTTGAACCATCTCAGTATAGGGACGTTGTTAATGCATATCTTATATACTTCTCCATTTAATGCGTGAATACTTTGTATTGGAGTCCGAGGGCTCTGTAGTGTTTCTCAGTGTGTTGAGGTATATGTTGAAATATTTAAATATTGGAATAAGCGTCATGTGTTGGGTGTGGATAATGCCAGAAGGCCTGGGATAGTGGCACTGTGCCTGTGGATAGGTAAAGACCAGTGACTGTATACAAGTAACGCAGAACGCAGCTACTTAGAAAATCATTAATCTAAGTAACAAGTGGGCAAAATGTAAACTGGAAAGTGTTAAGGAAAGTACTATACAGGAAGTTAAAGAAATAGATGGGTGGAGGTGAACAGACAAAGCCGATACTAGTATTAACCCAAGTTAAAGAGGCGTGACAGACTAGGGTGTTCACATTCACAATGAAAACGCGAATGGCCAAGTAAAGGAAGAGTTTGGATTACTGGTAAACAAAGTGAAAGCCTTCATGAAGGTAGCAGTACATGTGAGTGTTAAAGTAGTAACGAGTGACAGGTTTGATATTAATGTGGGTGTAAGTCTGGATTGTGTCACGTCACCATTTTTATTGTTCACAGCATAAGCAAGCATGGAGTCATGAGGAAGGTCAAGGTAACAGTGCTACACGGCCATAAACACACTGGACATACTAAACTGCAGTAACTCCAATATGGCATTTTATGAACGAGAATTATACAACTTTCTGCAGAACCAGACAGAGGCAGGATGACCATAGACAGTGGGGATGAAACAGACTGACCGCAGACAATGGGGATGGAACAGACTGACCGCAGACAGTGGGAATGGAACAGACTGACCGCAGACAGTGGGGATGGAACAGACTGACCGCAGACAGTGGGGATGGAACAGACTGACCGCAGACAGTGGGGATGGAACAGACTGACCGCAGACAGTGGGGATGGAACAGACTGACCGCAGACAGTGGGGATGGAACAGACTGACCGCAGACAGTGGGGATGGAACAGACTGACCGCAGACAGTGGGGATGGAACAGACTGACCGCAGACAGTGGGGATGGAACAGACAGACCAGAGAGTGTGGGGATGGGGCAGACAGACCACAGACACCGCGACACACGCTACTCGCTTCCCTAAATATACTCACCGCCTGCCAACGCCCATACCCGGAATATTGCGGGCCACCCCTCACATCCCGCACCACCACACCTCACCACCACACCTCACATCCCGCACCACCACACCTCACATCCCGCACCACCACACCTCACATCCCGCACCACCACACCTCACATCCCGCACCACCACACCTCACATCCCGCACCACCACACCTCACATCCCGCACCACCACACCTCACATCCCGCACCACCACACCTCACATCCCGCACCACCACACCTCACCACCACACCTCACATCCCGCACCACCACACCTCACATCCCGCACCACCACACCTCACCACCACACCTCACATCCCGCACCACCACCCCTCACATCCCGCACCACCACACCTCACCACCACACCTCACATCCCGCACCACCACACCTCACCACCACACCTCACCACCACACCTCACATCCCACACCTTCGCCACACCTCACCAATCACTCCCTCCCTCCCACCATACATCACACCGCGCGCCGAACAAGTAACAATGCGAAAAATCAAACATGTTTAACACCCTTTTAAACACGATAACGTTTTGTAATGAGAGTAAATTTATGACCGATATAAGGGGACTTAACTATCAGCAATCAAACTATTGATTGTTTGTGGCAACATGTTGTTAGAATACGTCAACAGCAAATCCCTGGTGCGGTTGGTTAACCCTACAGGGGAGCCGGTCGGCCGAGCGGACAGCACGCTGTGCTTATGATCCTGTGGTCCCGGGTTCGACCCCGGGCGCCGGCGAGAAACAATGGGCAGAGTTTCTTTCACCCTATGCCCGTTACCTAGCAGTAAAATAGGTACCTGGGTGTTAGTCAGCTGTCACGGGCTGCTTCCTGGGGGTTGAGGCCTGGTCGAGGACCGGGCCGCGGGGACACTAAAGCCCCGAAATCATCTCAAGATAACCTCAAGATATACACCCCAGCTCAACATTGATGATGCTCCCAAACTTTGAGGCAGCAAAAACCGCCACTCCAATATAGTCAAATGGTGTGTACATAAGGTGTAGGCAAGAGGCGCCTGATGTGTACATCACACAATAATAGGCGACGACTAATCTCTGATAATATTTGTGAAGGCGACGATGAGCAGGGTACGCACCAGCCAGGTCACCAGGGCGAGATATGGCCACCCCACTTGTTGTCAGGTTCAGTAACCATGGTTACAGTATGATACCACTCACACTAACATCGCGATAAGCAGTGGACGCACCTGGCCACGGGTTTCATCCCTCACCACACTTCACTCCCAAATATAACGCCCAACACAAGAGCTAACCATAGCCCGTGCTACTTCCCCCGCTCCTGTGCCAGGTAAGTCCACTACGGGCTCACCATAGCCCGTGCTACTTGGAACTTCTTTCGAGTGGCTGAATCTATAACAACAACAACAGCAAACACACACGGGAGACATCTCCCGTCACGCAGGGTGCAGTTGCACCTCCACAGATCTCCAGTATCATCTATTGATACCGGTATCAATAGATGGCCATCCATTGATACAATAGATGGTATCAATGAATGGCTCAAAAGGTCCTCCACTTACGGCCTATTCATCCCCGTGCCACCTTTTGGGTGGCAGGGGCCATCAGCAAACACACACACACAGCCCCGCTCCTGTGCCAGGTAAGTCCACTATGGGCTCACCATAGCCCGTGCTACTTGGAACTTGTTCCGAGTAGCTGAATCTATAACAGCAGCAGCAAACAATGAAACAGCCCGAGTCAACCCGTCCTCCTAATAACTAATCCTACTGGAATACGCAAAATGCGACGCTCTAAGACCAAAAATTGTACTACAAAATGGTAGTTGCTCGCGAAATTTGAATCCTCTGGTAGATTACGATATGGGACCTTAGTACGACAGTTTCTTGACGTTGGGGCGGACTATAACCTCACCATGCCGACCACGTCGCTACGGCGCTTGCAAGGTTGCCAGCAGTAGCTGACGGTGCAGTAAAGTGGGGTCGTGTCAGCCTCAAATATAATTGTCAGACGATGTTTGTGACATTATTGCTGACGCGTCTGGTTATATACTCAAGCAATCAACTTGCTTTGTTAAGCACGCTCATACACCGCTCTCAAGGTCTAGTGTCACTGTCGATCCTCTCACTCAAACATTTCACAACTGTTTGACCAAATCCGCATTTGGCAAAGATGGTAGACGATTACACTGTTATATATGTTTACAACTTTGTACTTATCAATGTTGAACTATGTGTCACTGTTGATCAGATCACACACTAGAAAGTGAAGGGACGACGACATTTCGGTCCGTCCAGGACCATTCTCAAGTCGATTGTGAGAATGGTCCACAAACTCACAATCGACTTAAGAATGGTCCTGGACGGTCCGAAACGTCGTCGTCCCTTCACTTTCTAGTGTGGTTTGGTCAACAATTAGTTTTCACTCTAAAAATTTAATTAAGTGTTCCTTCCGCGGGAAGTGTACTTGGTCCGTCAGCCTCGTGCTCATATGAGGGCAGGACCAGTACGCCAATGTTCCCAGAAATTACTACAAACGGGAACCGAAAAAAAATGATATTTTAGATTTCACATTTTAATTAAACTACATTTCATCCTTCCTCAACCATGTAAGTGTGTTGAAGGTCCTTACTGGTCCATAATGGCCCCCCGCCCCACAGTCGGGGGGGGGGGGGGGAGAGTGGTGTCATGGCCGCTATCTCCCCCCCCCCTCCTCCTGCGGTCATCACGTAAATAGCTCAAGAGAAGGCCAGGTCTCACCCCTGATAGCTTCTAACTACAGGCTGGGGGTTACGCCGGGGGTAAAGGCAGATGGGAGAGCATTACAAGTCTCTACTCTAAGTGGAAGGTAACTGCACCAATCTACCACATCTGGGAATGGATCTCGTAGACCAGACCACACACTACAAGGTGAAGGGACGACAATCTCCTAGATTGTGAGATCAAATTTAAGATTTCAAAATTTGTAATTTTGAGCAAACACCAAAGCACATGTTAATACACTGACACCGACATCATATGGGAGGGAGACAAAACACACTTGGTTTCAAAATGTGTGTTAGCTCATATGGGAAGCTAACGCATATTTTAAAAAAAGTAAGATTTGTTGAAAGACAATCTATAGTGGTTATGTGAAGCCAATACTAGACAATGCCTATCCTGCACCGGCATGGAACCGGCACATTATGTAGCACACACTAACATTGCACGGGAGAGAAGGAAGAGGGGACATGATCACCACATGCACAATACTACACACACACACACACACACCTACCTCTATCATAATTAAGGCCATTACAATACCAATCTGAAGCCAGAGATATAAAATGCCACTGCAGGTCTGAAAGAAGTTAGAGAGCTAGACAACCTTCCCTTCCACAGTGGTTGATAGATAAACCCCACGTCATCCACCGTCGTTGTTTGTTATTGTTATAGATTCAGGTACTCTGAACAAGTTGCAAGTAGCACGGGCTATGGCGAGCCCGTAGTGGACTTACCTGGCACAGGAGCGGTGCTGTGTGTGTGTTCCGCCGTCATTACATAACCCCGTTACTTCACCACCAACGCTGCCCGCCTCACTCACACCCACGTCAGTTTAACTCTCCACACAACACATTAAAGTTGACATATTTCACACTAAACATTATACACACTATTATATATTATATGAATTATTATGGCATTTATTACCAGATAAATGCTTACGCTACAATAACAGTGGTATTAAAGGTGCTGCATCCTCAAGGTGCGAGGCCCCCCCTCCCTCCCACCAGGTCACACCCCCCCCCAACTTGTTGCTGTAGTTAAAGATTCGCTACCTGGAACAAGAAGTTCCAAGTAGCACGGGTTATGGCGAGCTCGTAGTGGATATGAAACTTGTTGCTACAATCTTCACAAGCTCTTCCACCAGACAATGCTTGGAGCTGACAGGTCTTGTGCAGCTCAAGACACATTGCTCACGGTGTCGTCAAGTTCACAAACTCTCTACTGACTCCCTGTAGGTGGGTGAACCTGATAAAACAGTCCAGGTTTCCTCCGGCACAGGGGGTCCCTGGCAGCTGAGTGGACAGCGTTTTGGATTAGTAGTCCACAGGTTCCTGGTCCGATCTCCGGTGGAGGCGGAAACAAATGGACAGTTTCTTTCACCATGATGCCCGTTACTTATCAGTAAATTGGTACCTGGGAGTTAGACAGCTGCTTCGGGGGTGCTTCCTTGGCGTGTGTAACAAAAAGGCCTGATCGAGGACCGGGTCGCGACGACGTTAAGCCCCGAAATCATCTCAAGATGATCCAAGATGAACCCCACACGCGGTGTTCCCCTCCCATGTCGTCCGCCGACGTCGTCTCTTGATTTCAACATCCTCCCACTTCCTTGCTCGTCCTCAATATTAGCTGGGTGTGTGCACACTTTCACCTGGGAGAGCGCGTATGTATACGGTTTCTTGTATTATTCTCTAAAAGCCCAGGCACTTTTCGGTACATTTTCCCTTAATATATCTTATCATACATTATCTTAACGACCGAAAGGGGAAATGGGCGGGGGGGGGGAAGGTAAGGGAGACGGAGGATTAACGTGGTCCTAGTACGAGACGCAGCGATAAGAGGGATTTATAAGGATTTGAGTCACCATTCATAAGAACTGGTGACTGGTGTGGAACACAGCAGGCACCCCCCCCCCCTTATGTTCCACAGCAGGGACAACCCCCCCCCCCCCTTATGTTCCACAGCCTCCATCACCCTGCCTCCAGTCCTTCAACAACCAAAACCCCAACACTAATTAGTTCACAACTGCCCACCCACTCATGTGCTCAATTTGTCCCCCGAAAGTTAGTTGAAAACAAGTAAGTAACATTGAAGCATCGGTAATACCTGCAGCGAACAAGCGTACACAAAACACACGTAAATAACGATATACGAATAAACAACGAACTTACTCATTCAATACTTGCTAACGTGACCCACGAGTCCGCCGGGACCAGTATTAAGGCTCTGCTTTATAACAGACAAACACGGCCTCAAACATTTTCAAGTCTCAAATGTGTCTTATTATTTAGCCCCGCGCTGTGATTTTTATTCTTAAACATCATCAATAATACAATTATATAAACAAAACGGCACATTAAAACATACGGCTTTTATAAAAGCCGTATGAATGTGGTCTCAAATTTACACGCAAAAATATTTTTATTCGCTAATAAGAGAGAAAATGGGTGAGAGACTCCTGGAGTATGTCCTACTCTGCTAGCGAGCTGAAGCACAGCGGTTCACAATTAAAATGAATATATTATACACGATTCAGGCTTTGGTCTTCATGGGAACCAGTGAACGACTGAGCACACACAGCCCTGTCATGACCCGACAAGTCTGGGATTTGACTGGCTTTGACCTGACCGTACGGCGGAGGCTCAGTAGTGAGAGACTACCTACACATTGAACCTAAAAGGCCACTAAAACAACACTGTTTTGTTGTTTTGTCTATTTTCCTGCTGCCTCCGTCTACCCACCAATGTGGAAGTGTAACTATCAGCGTAACGCTGCTAACAGCTCTTTATCAAACAACGAACACTAACTAAATGACAATATCAGCAAGTTAGTTTCAGTAAACTGAAAAAATGGGCAAACTAATTCACAGCAGGAACACTAAACACACACCAATAACGACCTGGGCCATGAACCACCACAGCATTAAGTCAAAACCTCGTCTGGTTCACTGTGAGCCAGCTTTCTAACTGGTGGGGGCTTCATACGTCCCCTTTAACACACACACACTCCACTTGCCAACTGGGTCATGGCTCATTTGTTCCCTTTCATGAACTTGACTAATTTAAACGATTTTACAATATTACTCGGTCGTGCAACATTAAAATATTACTCCAAGGGTGACGACATTATGGGAGATGACCACGTCCTAAAGCAATAAAGAGCTAAATAATACTAAAGGGATCCATACATTGCGCACGCCTTTTAACAATTACAATTTACAAGTCGAACACTACTGTGTCCACGTTACTTTACCAACATGTAAACACATTAACTTTTTACGTTTATGTTCCCCGATGAATGTGGTCGCTGGTGGCCTAATTATACGACGATTAAAAAAACGAGAGCCTCGAGGAATGCTTCAGGAACACACCAAGCCACAGGGGTGACTAACCTCGTGGGGTGTCATGACAACATTAGCACAGGCTGGCTACCTCCAGCGAGGGAGGTGTGGCATGTGCGGGTAATGTAGGCAGCAGATCAGACCGGGCCAGTCTTGCGGAAGCCAGAGTGGCGGTACACGCCAGCCTCTCTCTCACTGACACCAGCAACATCGTCAGCAACATCAGAGTCACTTGTTACACCGCTCACTTACCACACTACATCACCACAATAGTTTCCTTCAAGAAGTGCCGGGCCAATTGGGCTGTGCTGGATATGTGGGCCGCAACAGCCTATTGGACCAAGTTCTCAAGTCTAGCCTGGCCCCGGGCTCTGCTTGGGGGAGTAGGACAACTCCCAGACCCTTATCCAGGTACTGTACCTGCTTGATGGATATATATACGTGTCTTCATTTGTCAGCCTATTTACGGGCTATTCATGCCCGTGCCATCTCTTGGGTGGCTTAATCTTCATCAATCAATTGTCAGCCTGACAACTCTCCAGCTCCGGCCACTTCACACCACTAACTACCCCAGTTTATATGAACCAGTAATACCATTGTCTCAAATATTTGTACTTTTCTTAAGACTATGTTCAAATTCGTAAGACTGCCAAGATAAGACCATTTTGGTGAGCTTCTAATGCATAAATTAGGAGGGGCAATATTCCGTAAGGAATGTGTGAGTATTAAGCTTGGGATTATAAGGGAATGATCACATATGTGGAGTTGATACATGTTGTTAGTGGTGAGCGCGCCAGGAAGGTCGCTGTACGACTGCACCAACCACACGATCAATACACACACCGGCAACGTCTACATGTGCCCTGCCAGACGCACAAACTGACGCATGGAAGTTACAAAAATTAAACCGGTAACTCTGCTACATATACAATATTTATCGGCTATAAATGAACCAATACTCAACAGCATTGACTATTACAAAACGAAGGATTAGGCCCAAAAAGATAAAAAGTTCACACAGTAGTTAAAATCATTCTGCTTGAACAAGACCAGCCAATGTAATGTCAAGTCTGTGAAGTATGTGAACACGAGACCCGAGTGAAGTAACAACCCTAACCAAGGTGATTAGCCTGCCAAATCAGCCACAAACAAAAGAAAGTAACCAGCACCGCCGTCAAAGCTACCACCACCCCACACCAGCACCAAGAGCATCGCTCCATGCACCACCACCACAACAACCACCACCTACCACCACCACAACAAGGAGGTCAAACTTACTGGTGGGATAATGTTGGGTATCGACTTGAGAAGACAGTGAGACGTCATCATCTTGAGTAGGGACTCGAGGACAAGGAGAGGGACGGGGAAGGTGGGCAACAAGAGCCAGGGAGGTGAAGGTGTGTGAGGGACCAGCACGCAGCTGGCTGCTGGCACCCAGACAAAGAGCGCCACGATGGCTGGTGGACTCTTGCTGGAACACCAGTCAAGTAGTGAAGGGAGCACCAATATTAAACAATAATCGTGTATACGTCGTCATCATAACCAAATTACCCACAAGCATGTAATTAAATTGTCAAATTGGCATAACTGCCGACCTCTCACGGTGTTCAAGAGAACTCTATAACCACATCTGCTTGATGGGGTTCTGGGAGTTCTTCTACTTCCCAAGCCAGGCCTGACTTGTGAGACTTTGGTCCACCAGGCTGTTGCTTGGAGCAGCCCGCAGGCCCACATATCCACCACAGCCCGGTTGGTCCAGCCCTTCTTGAAGAAAACTATCTAGTTTTCTCTTGAAGATGTCCACGGTTGTTCCAGCAATATTTCTTATACTCGCTGGGAGGACGTTGAACAGTCGCGGACCTCTGATGTTTATACAGTGTTCTCTGATTGTGCCTATGGCACCCTTGTTCTTCACTGGGTTTTCTGCGTTTTCTTCCATATCGTCCACTCCAGTATGTTGTTATTTTACTGTGTAGATTTGGGACCTGGCCCTCCAGTATTTACCTCGTGTATTATTTGATCTCTATTTCGTCTCCTTTCTAGCGAGTACATTTGGAGAGCTTTGAGACGATCCCAATAATTTAGGTGCTTTATCGCGTCTATGTCTGCCGTATATGTTCTTTGTACTCCTATTTCAGCAATCTCTCCTGCTCTGAAGGGGTGAGTGAGTACTGAGCAGTACTCAAGACGGGACAACACAAGTGTTTTCAAGAGTACAACCATTGTGATGGGATCTCTGGATTTGAAAGTTCTCGTAATCCACCCTATCATTTTTCTAGCTCTCGCAATATTTGCTTTGTTATGCTCCCTAAACGTTAGGTCTTCAGACATCAAAAAGATACGCGGATCAACCAGGCTGTGATTCATAGGTGAGGCTGCGAGCGTCCAACAATATGGTCGATCAGGCCACCGACCAGGTCAACAAAAGGGGTGCGGGGACGTTGATCCTTGACATCACCGCAACGTAAGACAAGGCATCTGGTCAAAACAAAATATGTAGTTAACAACGTGAAGAGGCAACACCAAGGGCAGTAATATCGACGAGACGACCGGATGCGGTGCAACAACCGGACCGACCGGTGTGTCGAGAGACTGAATTAGTCATGAAGGCGGCTTGAGACTGCAGTATGCCTGAAACACGACCCACACCCGCCACCCTCCATAATTCAAGCACCGTCCAGAGGTTTGCCCGTGTGTATCGCTCCAGTAATGGATATACAATTCTTCGGGGCTGCTGAATTGCCTTGCTTATGAGCTCGTTAATCGAGAACAATTTATATTAACGATTATGTTCCCTGGAAAATAAATACTTGGCGAGAACAAGGAGAGAGTTCAGAGTGTGTGTTGTGAAAGTTTGGGAGTTGAGGGAACTCTCAGTGGAGGTGACAGGTCTTCACCCGCCGGCCCAGCACCGGGCGCCAACACCCGCCGCCCCAGAACCAACACTCGCCGCCCCCCAGCACCGGGCGCCAACACCCGCCGCCCCAGAACCAACACTCGCCGCCCCCCAGCACCGGGCGCCAACACCCGCCGCCCCAGAACCAACACACACTCGCCGCCCCCCAGCACCGGGCGCCAACACCCGCCGCCCCAGAACCAACACTCGCCGCCCCCCAGCACCGGGCGCCAACATCCGCCGCCCCAGAACCAACACTCGCCGCCCCCCAGCACCGGGCGCCAAAACCCGCACGCAACAAGCACAACTGCCAGGAATATCATATAGGGAGCCGGTCGGCCGAGCGGACACAACGCTGTACTTGTGATCATGTGGTCCCGGGGTCGATCCCGGGCGCCGCCGAGAAACAATGGGCAGAGTTTCTTTCACTCTATGCTCCTGTTACCTAGCAGTAAAATAGGTACCTGGGTGTTAGTCAGCTGTCACGGGCTGCTTCCTGGGGGTGGAGGCCTGGTCGAGGACCGGGCCGCGGGGACACTAAAAAGCCCCGAAATCGTCTCAAGATAACCCTATATGATACTCTATGCACCGAACTCTCAAATTAGCATCACACAATTTATTTAGCGAGTGCTGAAGCAGCGAATTAGTCAAATTTGGTTAGGAGGCGGGTTCCAGGAGCTGGCAACCACACTCCTAAACTACCAGGAAGTACATAACACGCCCTCTTCAAACAATGCTTCAAACCCGTGTTGCTTATTCATCATCGATATGAACAAGTTATTTAAGAAAAAGAATAACAAAATAAACCAAAACTGACGTTGTTTTATGTCATTAGATTGACATATTCGTGATCATTTCCACACTTGTCTGCTACAGTTAGGGGTCTAGACCCTCCGGGAGATCATTTACATATATCAGAAACAAGATAGGACCGAATACAGAGCCGTGTGGGACTCCACTGGTGACTTCACGCCAATCTGACGTCACCCCTCACCGTAACTCTCTGCTTCCTATTGCTTAAGTACTCCATTATCCACTGGAGACAAGGGCTCCACAGCCTTCCATTACACTCACAAGGTTTGTTTAGCTTCCTGGGTAGCAAAGTTATTTCCTGATTGCTCATGCCTCCAAAGTATAGATAATTACCATTATTCTCTTCTAACTTTGCTTTGACCTTTGCCTCAAACAGTTAAGGGAAGATATCTTCACGGTATATGAAAGCTGCAGACTTGTGGAACTGTGTCACAGCTCTAAGATAAAGAGTTGGCCGCCTTCAAGTACTTCCAAGACGTCTTCCCTAAGCAGTCTTATACAAAGTTCAACGCAAAGTTTGAGTGGAATAATAGCCATTTTCTATACTTTGGAGGCATAAGCAAAGCAATCAGAAAACAACTTGCTACCCAAAACGAAAATTGTTACATTGTTGTTTATGGAGGTAAAGGCTGCAAGAACACTTCTTTGAAATCAGTTACATGTATATCATCGATCAACTCTCTTGGGAGCAGAGGAGCATGTTAGAAAGATATACTGGATTCTTCCGCAAGTGCTGAGAGCCCTCTAGAGGGGTGACCTCGTTACTGGTAGTGGTGGTGGGAGTCCCAGGAGAGAATCAGCGCAATACAATCCCAGAGTTGAGAGCACAAGATGAGCAAAACGATATTCCTAACTTTCCCACTCGTGCTCCTCCTCAAGACCCCCCCCCCTCCCCCTCCCGCCAACATTGACAGCGGGCAAGGAGGACTGGCGCCAGAATGGGTCAGTAAGTGTTCTAGTGAGGCTGGTGGTAGCGCCATCGACCCGCTGGTACCGAGCACAGTAGAGGCCGGGCGGGTGGCACGTCACCTTTACGCTCCTTCCTCCAGCAATTAGTGCCACAACTGCCGCGCCGTCGCCACCCCTCCTCTCACTTTAAACCAAATGTTGTATTGACTCCTTTGCCGCCACCAGATGTGGTCCGAGTGTTCGTCCGTTGTCGTGGGTAACCACAAGTGGTCTCCATAATTGGCCTCTCGCAGGAGCCGACAGTCTTCACTTGTTGCACGAATATGCCCATCTTAAAATATTTCCTCTCCCGGGAATATTTCTTGTACTACATTTGTTAGGAAACTTCCGGCCCCTGAAGCTCACAGTGTTTCCTGACTTCCTACTAACACCTCTACTCTTCACCTGATCCATTCTACATATTCTACAAAATGTTCCCCTCTATCAAGCTATTTTTGTGATGAACAAAATGGATTCGGTGATGGAAAAAGGTACATGGCTGGGATGTTTGCAAAGATGAAGCTTACAGAAGGCCCGTCACTTTGTTAGGTCTGCATGGCATTTATGCATGAAAAAAAGCATGTCATTAAAGGACAGTGAGAAGTTATGAGTTAGTATTGAATTGGTAGTGTGTTGTGAAGTGTGTATATAGAGAGGAGTGCTTTTATGGGATAATGATGACGGATGATACTGTAGGTCAGGGTTGTGTGCTCTCACCCTGGCCACTCAGTACATGTACGGATGGGCTCACCACATAGACCAAGACAACAATAACAGACGGGTAAACCTGCATTGTATCTGGATGGGGTTCTGGGAGTTACCTGCTTGATGGGGTTCTAGGAGGAGTTCTACTTCCAGAGTCCGGCCAGAGGCCAGGCTTCACTTGTGAGAGTTTGGTCTGCGAACTGGTCGAATTGGGTTCTTGTTTTCTAATCTTAATTAACTATCGAATGAATGGTTAATTAACCATCGGTATAAGATGAAACACTTATAGCTTGTCTCACCTCCTGGCCAATAGGGTCTCTCCTATACTTCCACAGTGTGGGAGAGAACACTGTGGAAGGGTAGTGATCCACGGAGCCTCTCACCCATGTTGTACCACTAGTACACTCAGCTCCTCCAGCAACTGTAGCAGTTAGGTTCACAGCTACTTACCAACATGTCAACATCTGGCTCCTCTGCTCCTCGTGCAAATTCACTCACCTGCAAGAAAGAGAAAAAAAGTTAAGACAATGTTTATAAAGTCGAGCATCAATTCCCGAGTGCCGCCTTTTTAGCTGTCAGGCATTTGAGGCAGTAAGTCTACGCTCTTCATATATATATTGTACACTATGTATGGCATTAACCCAAATTGTCACCTAGTTCATTTCACTAGTTCAGTATACATTAAAGCTCAGCTGGCGCCAATTATCACATACAACACTTGTCTAAGGATATGCATCAACACTCCGCCTGGCGGTTGAGCGCACTGGACTCGTGATCCTGTGGTCCCGGGTTCGATCCCGGGCGCCGGAGAGAAACAATGGGCAGAGTTTCTTTCACTTTGATGCTCCTGTTACTTAGCAGCAAACAGGTACCTGGGAGTTAGTCAGCTGTCACGGGCTGCTTCCTGGGGGGGGGGGAGGCCTGGTCGAGGACCGGGCCGCGGGGATACTAAGCCCCGAAATGATCTCAAGATAACCTCAAGATAACCACATCACATCACTCATCACCCAAAATTTCCAAAGAATTTATCTTTCACATCCCAGTAATTACCCGTGATTGACATCGATGGCTAGTATTACCTAATACGAAAATAAACCTTATTATGCATAAAAGTTGTTAATATTCAGTTTTTGTCGGCCAAATCTGGTTTTTCCTCAATATCAAAAACAGTAAAAAGAGGTAAAAGTGATTAAAATTTCTGGAACTAATATCGGTCTTAGAATTTAATTAACAGGAAATTTTGTAGGCACAATGTAGTATGTGGATTGTTTAAATAATTTAGTTTTCTAAATTTCTTTAATTCATTTTCAAACTCAAATATGTTAGTATTGGCACATATTGGTGTACTCAAGTGATGGATACTTTACAAGGCAACACAAATGTTTCCTCACATTCCCCCAAGGCTCATCACAGTATCCACTTGCTACGTCGCGAAAAAAATTCGCAAGGCTACTTTATGTGGCCAGTTATTGTTTGTCTGTATATTCATCGGCGGCCAGGTGAGGGCGGGCCAGGTGAGGGCGGGCCAGGTGAGGGCGGGCCAGGTGAGGGCGGGCAGGAGGACAAACCAGCCAGAGGTCCAGTTACACGATATTTTGCACCAGTAATCAGCCCTGACCGACCCCTCCAAGGACACTCCCACACGCCACCACCCTCTTCATTACACTACATGCCCCGCACACCACATCTACACCCCCCCCCCTTCCCACCCACCCACCCCATAAGCGAGATATCGTCATCGATACTCAAATTACCTAATATTGACAACAAAGATAAAAAGAAACTGATGAGGGCAAAACAAGTTAATCATACGTTAATCTTAAGTTAATCATAAGTAAATCATAACAATGCAGATGTTCCGGCTAAGTTCCATGTTGACTTGTAACTGGTGAAGTTCACGTAGGATGACTAACATAATCCATCAGAAACGATCATTTTAACGTTAGGAAGTTCCGGGACGCCACACACATCACTCCACTTCCTGGAAACATCCAAAAGTAACCCATTCATATCAAGCCAAGATGGTGGCTCTCTGGGGCAGCCGACCTTCGCGCCTATCTATCCCGCTTTACCCTCGTGCATTCATATGTATGTACTTAACCTAACGAAGCCAATGCCGCTTGGTGTGTAACTTAACCTAACGAAGCCAATGCCGCTTGGTGTGTAGGAACCGCATGTAGCGTACGGAGGCGAAATAGTAGTTATGTAGTATGCATGTAGGTGAAATAGCATACTGATGTGGCGACCCTCAGTCATCACCGATGAAATCTGCCTCGTAACCCTTGCGATAAAGGATTGGAGTGGATTGAGTAGAGGATTCAACTTCCCGAATTCTTCCCTACGAAGATTAAAGACACTCCATGAAAGCCAAGAACAGTGGTATGAAAATACGAAACACAGAGAAGCAACAAAGCAAAATTCCCTAAAAGCCCGACACAAGTGATAATTTTGTTCGAACTGTTCACTTGAGATAGTTAAGTCAGTCCCCAGCTGTGTATGGGTACGAGTAACAGCAACATCCCAGGGTTTTCTTCCTATTTGGGGTCAAGGGGGAGGGGTTATAATGTATGCTATAGCAGAAAGGTTACACACAGGACGAGTCAAGCTGTCAAATAAACTCATTCTTTGACAAAATAATTGACACGACTATACTGTATCCTAGCTCTAGATCCAGTGACTATGGGAGAGAGTATACCTTAGCCCTTGTGAGTGTGCAACACTATCGCCCCCTAGTGATACGAGGTAATTGCATTAGAGGCGTGTTTACTTGCAAAAACTAAGGTAACCACGGGTGGTAATGAACGTGCGGCGGGGCATTCCGGGCCCTAGAGGGAACAATGGAGCATCAACAAAAACACGGACCATCCGCCACCCACAACCACCATAACTTACCACATCAGATGTAAACAAAAAGGACGTGATGCTACCACGTGTGGCAGGACCTACACGCATCCTGGCCATACCTTGAGAGGGTTTCGGGGCTTAGCGTCCCCGCGGCCCGGTTGTGACCAGGCCTCCTCGTTGCTGGACGCGGCTGCTCGCAGCCTGACGTTTGAGTCACAGCCTGGTTCACAGGCTGTGACTCATTCACAGCTAGTTATGGCTGGCTGTGACATACAAGTCACAGTCAGCCATAACTTTATGTCAAAGTATTAAAGTTAAATGTAGCGTATCCGATAAAAAATTAAGTAACTAAGCTGCAAAAACAAAAAATCCTAACTCTTATTACGTGGGCGCCAGTGATGGGACGAAACACAATGTGTTTACCAGCACCAACCCAAGTATACTCCCAACTCCTAACTTGGAGACAAAACGCCACGAGAACACTGCTAATAATGTGATACGCAGACTAGAAAGTGAAGGGACGACGACGTTTCGGTCCGTCCTGGACCATTCCCAAGTCGATTGTCACAATCGACTTGGGAATGGTCCAGGACGGACCGAAACGTCGTCGTCTCTTCACTTTTTAGTGTGTGGTCTCGTCAACATTTGTCAACCACGTTATTGTGACTCCTCGTCTGCATAGTGATACGCAGCATGTGACGTACAGATCTCGGGCCCATTGTCCAGTACAAGCACCACACAACCACTGAGCCAGCTCTGGTGTCAATGGTTGTGTGATAATGTTCCACCTCAGACGGTAAACAGGCTAACAATAATCCCCGGACAACACTGTTGAGCCGGACAAGGAAGCCGTCAAGCTAATCCATAACATCCATGACAACAACAAAACAGGTCACCGGGATAATTAACAGCGAGACACACAACATGATAATGACAAACGGAAGAAAATAAGGTCATCACGCATGCAAGAGGGAGGGACGGGGGTAGGAAGGGAGGGACGGGGGTAGGAAGGGAGGGACGGGGGTAGGAGAGTGAGTGAGTGAGTGAGTGAGTGAGTGAGTGAGTGAGTGAGTGAGTGAGTGAGTGAGTGAGTGAGTGAGTGAGTGAGTGAGTGAGTGAGTGAGTGAGTGAGTGAGTGAGTGAGTGAGTGAGTGAGTGAGTGAGTGAGTGAGTGAGTGAGTGAGTGAGTGAGTGAGTGAGTGAGTGAGTGAGTGAGTGAGTGAGTGAGTGAGTGAGTGAGTGAGTGAGTGAGTGAGTGAGTGAGCGCGCGCGCGAGAGAGAGAGAGAGAGAGAGAGCTAGACAGAGCAAGAGCACACGAGAGTTAGCGAGAGACAGTAAGAGCGCGAGAATGAGCGACTGTGCGTTAATGAAGTTTAATCCCGCATGATAAAGCCAGCGGTGATATCACTCAGGGAAATTAAACGAATGGTGTGGAAAGGAGAAGAAATGAGATAAAGTCACGGTAAAGGAATGTATAACGAAAAAGGTATAAAGTTATGGAAAGAAAAAAAAATGGCCACAGAAGAGGAGCAAAATGCCGACGAGGAAAAGTAATGAAGTACAAAGTAAAGAAAGAGGGTGAAGAAGGAAATGTAGATGATATGTCTTACTGTTACACCCACACAACTTCTCGTGGCGGCCGCAAAAAGTCTAGAAAGCAAAGGCGAGTGAGAGCGTGGGGGTAGTTAAGATCTGGGCCTGTGTGGCAGAGGTTCGCCCTCACTTGCTCCACTCACTGCCACAGTATAAAAGTCAACACAACCTGTTGGTTCTGAGTGATGAGGTCGAGGTATGAAGGGAGGCGCGCTTTGGTGAGGGGAGAGGGAACTAGGTGAATGAGGACGTGCTGAGGAAGACCTGGAGGCACCAAAGGACTATAAGAGACGAGTTCTCGTGTGGGATTATGAAAGAAAACCCGTACAGACTGTAAATGAGTGTGATGAATACAGAAGGTTACGAAGGCATCATATGCAAGGCTTTCCTAGTGAATGTCTCATCATGAACGTGATGCCTCCAGCCCATAAGACAACAACTATATCAACCCGGTTGTTCAGATCCTCAACATTATTTACAGGTAGGAATTTGATTACACTTGAAGATCTTTGTGTTAAAAGATGTGAGCAAAGAACACGGATTTGATAATAAGATGGTACGAGACTGCAGGAAAAGGAACTTGAATGAAGACGTTGAGACCGAAGGAAGTAGTAAGTGTAATACTTGAAGACTGTGCAGGAAGAGGTGGTTGGCGAACGTGTAGAGGGAGGGAGCAACACCAGCCAGGGAGGACTGAAGGATGACACAGGGAGGGGTGGCAAGTAGGGCGTTGCCTCACCCGGCACGGAAATAGCGGGTCCATCTTCCTCCCCGCACACCCACCACCGCCCCCTTTCCACATTCATCACTTCTTGTAATTAGTTTTTTACAAAGGGTTCAAATTCCACAAATTTATTACTTCTTTCGGGCAATTCATCCACAAGATCCTGTGATCAGGCGACCACGTATGGATGGTACCTGGGGTGGGCTCTACTCCCCAGTTGAAGCCCATCCTGTCAATATTGGGTTACAAAATATTAGACTTCCGGTCTAGAATAAGAATGACTTCCGGTTCCTAGTAGAAGGCTTAGAGTTCTCCCTCGCACAGCTTACCTTGTTTCTTACACTCTACCAGTTTTCTATGGAATATAATATGCCAATCTGCTTACAACCAGTGCCTTAATATATGTTGGGTGAGCAGTCCTCGCAAGGGCTCGAACACGGGATTGTGACCAACATATCTTACACTTAATCTTTCACTTTTTTTAAACAGGAATTTGTTTCAAATAGCTTGTGGCCCATAAGAAATAGCATAATGCGTTTGATCTAGTTAATAATTATGCAATATTATTATTATTACAGATTAACACCCTAGTTGCGTTATGGGTGCTGTATCTACATGCGAATGACTGACGAAGGATTAAAGCAACACTGAGTAGATAGGGAAACAAATACAAAAAGTATTTGTGTACGTCTGATACCTTTACGACCATTTACTTGTGTAAATGAGGAATTGTACATGTTTATCTCTCAGAATGTTCGGTAATATGTTTATTGTTTGTGATGTGTGTGTATGTATGTATTAACACGATGTACTGAACGGGGTGAGAATAGCTTGAGTTACCTCATCCCTTTGTGTGCATTTTACCTCAATAAACTTATTTCAATTTCAATACAAAAAGGGCAACTCATTTACCCACCAAAGTGAGTTTTACATGAATTATATCAACGTTAGAGCAAATTGTCACCCTCCCCAAATACTGTATATCGCGATATATGTAGGCATACTAGCCGTGTTAGGGTATAATATTTATATGTAATCCAATGTCAGATCACACAGTTTGAACCGTCATCACAAAATATGAAATCAAATGCGTGACTATACTAAGATGACACTCCTTAACTTTTAATATAAAATTCATCAGTAGAATGATTGCGTGCCCACTTCCCTATATACCCTGTCAGGGTATACAGGGAAGTGGGCTAGGAGCGCACTTGTAACTACCAGACAATTGTACTAGTTGAATTCTAACTAGCAGACATTATAATAAGGTGTGCAGGATAGACGTAACTGACAATGTAACATCTCCGTTGAGGTCTGATACATTGTGAACACATTGTGACCTTTGAGCCCATTGTAATCCTTTTTTGCGCTATATGGGGTGCACAATTAGTCATGCAAATCTATACAAAATCTAAATAAAATTGTAAACGCGATCGAGATAGCACAAATGGCAGCATTTCAGGTGATATACATTTTTACACTTTTACACTTAAATATGTGTAATTTAAAAATACACACGATATACACTTTTAAATATACATACCAATGGAATCAGAAATCCTAAGATAATTAGCCAATCGCACTAAATTGTCCAGCAGAATTTACACGAATGCAATTTTTATACTTGTTTGTGGTCAAGAAACTGGATTTGTCATGAGTGAGTGCTAGCCCGAGATTGAGTGAATTACTGAGAGAATCAAATCAAATGTTTATTCAGGTAAAGTACATACATACAATGTGATATACAAACTGATGGATTTATAGATAGAGCTAGTACATACAAAGCTTAAAGCCACTATAACGTCTATAATGATAATGAATGAATTATAGAATGTCTATATGAAAACGGGGATTTCGAATTGGTCCTACTCCCTTTGTTCTCTACATCAATGGGTGTTGGCCACCTACATCACCGTTCAGGAAGGGCCCCACATTGATCAGGTTAGCTACACAGTATAAACCACAAGCCCACGCAATGTAGCGCTCCAGCTTGTATGTGTACGGCTTCCTAGTGACATTACATAAGCACGCTGCGTTAACGCTTGCAAATTGTAAATACTGTATAGTTTTTAATATACTGTTTTTGTATCATATTTAGTCACATACGTCACCTCACATATACGTATACTAATGTCAAGACTTTAAATAGTAGTTTGATAATCTCAATGTACATTTGTCCTTACACTAAACTCAGAACGTATGCTAAACCGTGTGCTATTCTAGGGGGTTAGAAATAACTCTTGAAGATGGTTTTTGAGAAACATTAAGTCAAGTTGTGTAGACATCAGAAGGCGAAGCGCAAAAACTGTCTTGAAGCGCCGGGAACTTCAACGCTTGGGTTCTATAAACTGCAACATACACATGTTGTTATAGATTTAGCTACTCGGAACAAAAAGTTGCAAGTAGCACGGGCTATGGTGAGCCCGTAGTGAACTTACCTGGTACAAGAGCGGGGCTGTGAAAAACACTCACACAAATCGGGTCGCTTCTTATACCACACGTTAAATGCCCTCGCCACCTTTACGTCTCTTAACCCGGGTAGCCAGTAACAAATGTTGAAATAATATGATTATGGTGGTATACAAAGACTCACCAGGTCACGACTAGTTGCCAATCCTTATCTGTTTGCCTCTGTAAACCAATGAAATGGCTGAACGCCTCGCCAATGAAAACAAGTGGATAATGCTATGGGAAGGGGCAGGCTCCGAGCCTGCGAACAGGATTCAGAAGTCGCTGCCTGTTCCTGTACCCACTTTATGTAAAAAAAAATAGTGTCGCTTGCGAAGCTTTGTCTTTGACTGGATCTAGTCACCCGTCTCCGAACCCGTCTTATACCAGCCCTTCCCAAGGTACTGGTTCTTGCCACCACCTCCGACATGCCGCCAACCACCAGCCTCGACCCGCTTCCCTTGCACAACTACACCTGCCATACCGACTGCCACCATTTCTTTACGTTAAAACCCTTGCCTCTTCCATCTTCCTTTCCCACCCGTATAATTAATACCCCAAGCAACCCTCCTTCCCTGCCTCTAGCCACCATTTTCAATACCACCGCCTCTCTTACCACATAAGAGAGGGCTCTACTACCTGCCTCAACATGTTCTTCCCCTCTACAAGAGAAATGCACCTGAAATATCAGACCTCATTTAATGTTTGCATCCCTAGGATCGACCTATTACATACCTGCCCAACACGAGCACAGGCGTATGCATCTACATTTTACAGTAGTGTATGTATGTAGCAATTATGCATTATATTACACACAAAAGTGCAGTGAGTACACATTATGTTTGTAGAAATTGAGTTTCAGTTCTTGGTGTCCCGCCTTTTTCAACCGATTGATTAACCATGTGCGCATTTTCCGTACTATCTAGGGATGGCGAGATTTAGCTCTGGAGCTCCGCCTCGTTGCTTTTTAACCTGTTTACTCCTAACTCCGGACATTCCAGTACTGTCACTGTTGTCTTTGTAGGTGTGAAGTATTAGCGTGGCCGAGATAAGGCAGGGAAAGACAGTCCGCAGGTGTTTTATGGAAATGAAGTCCACGAAGACGGGGAAGTCTGCTAGTATTTATAGACCTGGGGATGGCAGGTGGTGCGTGTCTCCCCTCTCACCTTACCGCACCACCCACGCCTCCCGACCCACACCTACCAACCGACCCACACCCACGCCTCCCGACCCACCCACACCCCACGCCTCCCGACCGACCCACGCCCACGCCTCCCGACCCACGCCCACGCCTCCCGACCCACGCCCACGCCTCCCGACCCACGCCCACGCCTCCCGACCCACGCCCACGCCTCCCAATCCACACCTACCAACCGACCCACGCCTCCCGATCCACACCTACCAACCTACCCACACCCATGCCTCCCGACCACCATCTTCATACCTTTGACTCGCGGTATTAAGCCCAACATTCCACGCTATTGTCTTCCGAGAACAGAACAAGAAGCGTACCTGTGTAATGTTTAACCCTTGTATTCTTACTGCATAGCAAAAAACGGTAGCCTTGGCCTACAGATATTCTTTAAATAGAGCCAACACCTCTTGCACGGCAGCTTGCTTATCTAAGACTTCATTCATCAACAGCCTATTGGCTAACTAAATCGTAGCTCTTATTATGTGCCAAAACCTTTCAGATAAGTGGGCCAGTATGTGAGGCCATGACTGGGTGGTAGAGCGACAACCCCGGGGCTCTACACACAGCTTGGCACTCCGGCTCCTGGCACGCCCTCTCCGTTGCCAGTCACCCAAAATATCTGTGACACAATGTTCTGTCGCATTCTGCCCCGTACGTCACCACCACCGTCAAATCAGTACAATAACGTAGCCTAAGATATGAATGCTATATCTCAAGCTGACAGCTTTATGAAACTCTTGTACTGTAGATTGCTCACCGACTCATCACAATCGTTATCAATTAAACAATTAAATGGTGTACTACGGCTGATATGAGAGCAAGGCCAACTACCTCGTGTCAGTAACTAATTTAATGAGAAGGACGGGGAGGGGGTGGTTGTCGGTGGTATCGATTACAATTATCGTAGGGGTCTGCTAGCACAAATTAACCCAGCGACAAGACAAGTGATGCGGTGTGTCAGCCCGGCGGCCTCCACGCACCAGGATACATAATGCTGGCCACGATGACACCCACCCCACACGCTCCCAGCCCCTCACACACTTAACCCCGTCCATCAACAGCATAGACACCCCGATATGCACAAATAGAGATTCGCCTCCATTCCCTCTCTGTGATGTCACACCAACTGCCCTTCTTCAAACCTTACTAGAGCAGGCAAACTCCATGTCACATGGCGTAGTGTCAATCTTCGGTAACCTCCCACACAAAAATTTCTTCTTTGCACTGTAAAGAATATACAATTTGTGCGTTTTCAGAGCTGCTATTACGGATTCTACTTGGCCGATCAGTTAGCAACCTGCCAACCTACATGAATGTAAACATGTATCGAGCGGTAGACCGCCGCAGACACTGACCACATAAAACACATTCCGTTCTACTCGTGTTTTTATAGTGGATGGGAACGATAAACTGGAGAAGCGTTCCCCACACACCCACGCCACCAAACACTGGAGGCTCTGTGTGCGGCCACCTCACACTACACAACTTTGCTTTAAATGCACCTTTAGGTTCTAAGAATCTGTACAGTTCAGCTGATAATCCTGATCTGTATGCTGAAATTACACAGGAGGGTGTCTGTGGAGCACGTTGCCTCGTGTTGACAATTACCCCGACCGTTGCCAGCACCTGGGACACACTGCCACACCTAAAACAAAAGCCAACATTCAATTTCTTTTCTTTCTTTATTATGCACCCCATACCCATCCCGTGGGCCACCGGTGGTGTAAAGGGTTACAGAGGCACAACAGGTCAACAGAAACGAACAAGTCCACAAGGGCCGTGATGAGGGTTCGAACCTACGTGTAAAAGTCAACAGTTTAAACAAATATTGATGCCATTTGGTTGGTAACGTTACAAAAACAAACAAGGTTCTATATATTTACAAAAACAAACAAGATTCTATATAGTTACTAAAAAATATATTAATATACGTTTCGTAATAAAATACAAATCATAATTCTGGTATTTTTATACTTTAAAAGATTTCGCATAAAAAAATTTGTTCGGCATTTTAATTAGTAACTTTGTAAACCCTGTTGATTTGTGTTGTGTGAAGTAATCAAAATCAGGTAAAACGTAA
Source organism: Procambarus clarkii (assembly GCF_040958095.1). Lineage (NCBI taxonomy): Eukaryota > Metazoa > Arthropoda > Malacostraca > Decapoda > Cambaridae > Procambarus > Procambarus clarkii. The sequence continues at coordinate 28,534,679 of NC_091167.1, forward strand.
AATGTTCTAGAAAAAATTGCAAAATTATGTTTGGAGATTTGAATATTACCGCCAAAAATAGCCTTTATTCATATAGCTAACTTGATATATACTTCCCACATTACTTTTATTTAATCTGTGTTTTACTCTTAAAAGTTACTACTTAAACACTTGCCAGAATTGACTTTTTTTGTGGGATGTGGTAGTCGACGGCGACTTGGGGGACAAAATATTAAAATACTTACGAGTTGTCTGATTGCTTCCAAATCAAACTCAAAATGTAACTACAAATCTAGACTTTGTTGTGGTTTTAGAAAACATTGACAAATGTAAAAAAACATGGTTTGGTCGCTTAAAAACTAAGGACAATAGAGACGCTATTAACATATTTGAATTCAAACACCAAAACAAACTGCAGAAATCGCAGTACATATAGGTAAACTTTATTCAGTGACGTCATTAGTCTACTTTAAAACGCTGACACAAAGGCGGGAGTAGAAGTGTATGCGAACACAAAGTAAGGAAGAGGTTGGCGTGTTCATAACATACTTCCAACTGTGGTCAGCATGACCACGTAAGGTTGCCATAGAGGGCAGAACCATCAGTCACTAAAACAGCTCATGATCACACAGCCTAGGCTATGGGTTAAACAAGGCATGTCGTGGCTATTTCAAACTATAATCACACAAATCCACTTAGAGGAAAACTCGAAAGTTACAAATTATTTAATAAACCGTTTTTAAAACTCTTGAAAGATTACAACAGATTGAAGGACTTGGCTTGCACTGCAGTCAAAATGTAGTTATTATGAGCATAATTATAGCATATAGTGGCATTCTTATTAGTTATTGTAAAGATACTACTGGGTGTTGGCATGAGGGATCCCAAAGTTTTAATGCTGCAGCAACTGTTGCCGCCCACACAGGGAGGAACTGCGACAGCATGCTGGCTCATGCTTATTTACAGACTCCCAGCACTTTGCCTCTACTTACTGCTACTACTCTCTTCTAACACACACATCACACCTTCACTTATTATACCCGCAGGCAAAACTATATAAACAAGTTGATGCTACAACCGCCTCGCTGGCTTACCTAAGCCTGGAGAGGGTTGCCTGGAGAGGGTTACCTAGTGAAGGTTACATATAAAGGGTTACCCAGAGTTGGTCTACTGCCAATCAACTTGGTTATTTTGTAATTTACGGTTATTTTAATTTGGAGTACAAATCCGTAAGTGTTCATCACATCAATGGAGTGGCGAGATTCTTCCTGTCTTTACCCTAGCAAGACACACGGGGGCATGATGGGGGGTCGATGATACTTTTGCTGATGACGGAGCCTTACAGCCACACAAGGTGGTAAGAGATGGCTCGTGTCAGCTCCCGCACGGACCTTACCATCACGCCACATTTGCCAAAATATCACACTTAACACTTTATATCTTGACGCCTCATGCAATATCTGGAGTGGCATTTAAGTGCCAAGATGATCAACCCAATGGGGGTTTCTTTCTGTTGGTGTTGCACATGCTGCTTGGCGGTATTTTCACTCACAGATGAGTGACTGCCCAATAAACTAGTCCTCTGGGCCAAAATTAAAAAATATACACCAAGAGTGGGTTGTGGCTGTTGCTTGACCCAGGATAACGTAGCACAAACACGACTACATGACTAAAGTAAAGATACACTGGGGAAAAAAATGCAAAATGAAGCTCTCCCAGATTTGGTTGTCCAATAACCACCAAAGTTCTCAGAATGCGGGAAGAACTAAATATACTTATTACCATTCCTGATAGAATATTTGAAATCAATCTTATGATGGGACTAAAGCTTCTGCGTGATAAAGAAAATAACATTGCAGCAGTTGAACTGTCAGAACACATGCGCTGTGGAACTGGTGATTCTAGATGAATTCAAAGAACAGCATTTCCTGTTACCCCACGAGATTTCATTAGACTGCTTCCTTAGATTCTCTTTAAAACAAAACCCGTCATAAAACATCAAATCAACGCATTATAAATTTATAAATAGCCTTGAAACGTTAGGATTTTATCAAAAAAGACAGATAATAGTTTGATTTAGCAAGTGAAGATAGACAATAAAGAGGGCCACGCTCTATTAATTTTAAAAATAACATTTCCATAACCTATATGCGTGGCCTGGGGGAAAGATAGTGTGTATGGGGGAGGGGAGTAGTGTATGTGGGGGTGGATAGAGTAGCGTGGGGGTGGAGAGAGTAGTGTGGGGGGATATAGTGGGGGGGGGGATGGGTAGAATGTAGTGTTGGGGGTGGATAGAGTAGTGTGGGGGGGGGGAGGGAGGGCTTCAGCAAGTGAGGTTTCATCATAACACCAGTTGACACTAGGTTTATTTCTAGAGCACGTAGTGTGGTGAAGGCGTGGTGGTGGTGGCGCCGCACTGCAACATTAGCGTGTATCAACTCTCCGACCTCAGTTATCTTCACAAACTGCCACCCTCGAGGACCTTTCACTCCTCGCCACACGCTCACCCCTCTCCGTGGGCTGTGTTGTTCCGAGGGGGGGGGGGATAGGCTACCAGGATAGCCAAGTGTTCAACTTGCAAGGGGGTTACTGGCTCCTATATTCTTTATAATTGTGCTTCTATCCGGCTCATGAACACTTGACAGCACTTCGGTGTGTATGAGTTGTGTGATTTTTTTTTAGTTCAGTGACTTAAGAGTTGTGCCTCTAACCCTTTCCACTACCGCCCACAAGATGGGTATGGGGTGCATAATAAATGAACTAAACTAAAACTAAGGGAAGAGTTGTCACGAGCTCACATTACAGAGGCCAATATCCAGTTGGTCGTCGACAAGGTCAACCTTCACAATCAAATTGCAATGTTTCAAGCCAAGAGGATAAACGGCTAGAACCACTGTAGGAATAAGCCCAAACGTGTACTGGCCGGCGAGCATGACGTGATAGTGGGCCACTTGAACGGACGCGACCCCTACCGCACTGACCGAGCTGCCGCTTATCCTCGCCGTGAAGGATCAATACGTATCGACTTTACCATTTGCAGTAACATAATCTGGGCTATTTACCTGAGCTCCGCAAACGTCGCAGTGCTCTTGCCATTCCACACCCACCATTACCTGTTTCTTGTCTAAGCTTCGTCAAAACTCTGAACAATTCTTAAAATTCAAATTCAAATGTTTATTCAGGTAAAGTGTGATACACATACAAGGTATGATACAAATATTGATGAATTTATAGATAGAGCTAGTACATACAATGCCTAAAGCCACTATTAGGCATCTTCACTTGTAAGGATTGATAGTTTTTCAAAACTAAGCGGGTCAAAACCATCAGAGTGCGTCCCATAGTGAAGAGTTAAATGTAAAATTCGTGGGCGCGTGAGCCGGGGTGGGTTGTGAGAGGCGCCAGGCAGGCAATGGTGGTGACTCACAGGAAGGGAAAATGACCGCCTCCCCGCCAAACCACTACCTCCACCCTCACCACCCCCTCCCTGGTCTCACCCACCCATCATTTCCACCATCTTTAATTGCATTAACACAACCTGATTCAGTAACGGCATCAGTAATAACCATTTATAAGCTTGGCGACATTTACACTTCTATTGTTGATGTATACGATTAATTAATAGCTTATTTTACATAACTGTATTTGTAATAAAGCCTCATTATCGCATTGCACAAGTAAAAATGTACATCTACCTCAATTTCAGAATAAAATCCAAACTCTTCTAACAGAGGAAAACATCAAGAAGCGCTGTACATAATTAGGGAGTGAAAGTTGTGACCTTCACACTATTTAGTCATCAAGTCTCATATGCTCTTACCGGGTAAGTCTTACATACCGGGTTTATGCAGTATCTGCACACAATAGTACCATCCTTCTAAATATTACGCACACACTTATGGCCATGAAGATGTCTTCAGAAAAAAGTTAAGCAATATTTCCTCTTCTATAAGTTCGTTTCCATGACGCCTCCACATTGTAATGGCCAAATTCACATTTATTCTGATGTACCCCCATAAATTGTACATTTTATCAGTGTCTTAGTTTGTGTAACTACACCTTACAAATGTAGCGCTTCACCTAGTCCTTAAACCATAAAAAATCAGTAAATCCTTCACTCCACATTCGCCTTCCGCTGATTTTCTCTGCTCTTGACAGTAGCAGAGAATCTCATAGTTTTGTTGCCCATCCGGGACAAGTCTCTACCACCATGCCGAACTCTCAGCACACCACCTCTAAACGCCATCCTCCTCAAGCCCAATAAGTTAATATAAAATACCTGGAACACCACCACTGAGGAAGCAGGAGGACAAGGACGAGGGGGAATTGCGGAGGAACAGACACTAACAATTAGACCAGAGTTCCGCCTTCCTTGCAAACTGACAGACATCCTCTCTTGCTGGCCCTTCTTCAAATGCCTACTACACACCATCCTTAACCTAAAATAATCGATCATGGAAAGTTTCAGTTACTCATGAGCCCCATGCCTATGCTGTGGACGATGGTTTAAAACTTGAGGCACACAGCCACCCAACCAAAACGTCTGAAAAGAAAGGAAGTGACACTTTGGCACGTTCTGGAAAGGTGAAAAGATAAGTAAACGGTTAACATAAGAATAATGGACACTGCCGAAGACCTAATGACGAAGAGGTGGTGAAATAAAGAGCAAGGAATAGAACAGAAAGAGCCTAACGGGACAAAGAGCTGTCAGATCACGTTTGCCAAGTTAGACCATTTAACCGTCTCCAGAAAAGCAAGAGTCAACTGCAAGTAAGCCAAGATGAAGGATCATGTTGGGCATGTGTATGAAAGCCGATTCTACAAGATGGTGTTTGTGAAGAAGAGGAAGGAACGATTAATTTGGACAGACTAATCTATAGGATGATTAGTCCCTAACATGACAGAAGAGAGCACTGTTCTTGTCTGCAGATTTTCAGTCAGTTTTGTGACTTACTATCTGCTTAAGTCACAATGGGGGTTCAGCAATTAGAGCCAAATATTCTTATTTTTTAGCAATTTACATTTATGGTGGAACTAGTTATCAATTTTCATCTGTCACCAGCCCTCAAGTAAAGACGGGCCCCGTAAACATTTTCTTCCTGTGTTGGATTTACAATGGACCATGGTGCAGTGTTGCGGCTCAACCAGAGCCCATAAATAGCCCCCTCATACTAAATAAAAAATATTAATATAATTATAGTATGCTATGTATCTTCAAGGCAAGAAAGCAATGGAATAATAGTTTTCTTTCATTATAAAGTTTAATGAAGCACATGTACAGTATTTGATGGTTGACCGTTGTTGTTTTGAATTACATACACGATATGTAGGGATACCATAATCTTTTCAGTACTTAGGGTCTCTAAAGGGTCTTAATCCGGCCGTGTCCATCGTGCATGTCACACCATCTATGGCGGTGGGAAGGTTAGTCACCTGCATGCACCATCTACGGCAGGCAAACTTGGTATATTTAGCTATGATTTCTGGTAGTGAAGGGGAACCGTAAGTGTACATGTACACTGCAGGGCTCTTGTAGTTGGTGATTTTGGAGCTTAGCGTCCCCGCGGTCCGGTCCTCGACCAGGCCACCTTTTTGTTACACATCACCAGGAAGCAGTCCGTAGCAGCTGTCTAACTCCCAGGTACCTATTTACTGCTAGGTGAACAGAGGCATCAGGGTGAAAAACTTTGCCCATTTGTTTCCACCTCCACCGGGGATAGAACTCGAAACCTCAGGACTACGAATCCGAAGTGCTGTCCACTCAGCTGTCAGGTCCCATCAAGTCAGGGGCCTGGGTGTCGGGGTTTCCCAAACTCTAGTCATTACCCCTTTCTCGTATAGCGTGCTTATTACTGGCCCCTACACTCGGTAATGGCCCCCGTCTGGTGTCATAACATGCACACTGCATCAACTTATGGCCCCCCAAATAGCCCTCTCAGTTTGGTAACCAGTGAATTGAACAGTATATTATTTGAGTGTGTGTACTGTGAGCAGAGTATCCATCTGGTTTAAGGACGCGTAGAATTCGGAATGGGTAATCTCTCACGGAGCACGAAAATGCCCTTCTTGTCCCTTTTGATAATGACAGTGAATCTGATTAATAAAACTATAATAATCATTTTTAGGGTCACTAGAACTTTTGTACAATAGTTGGGGTATACTAGCCTAAGCATATTGATACTACTGTAATGTAGCATGAATTATCCTAATGGATTTGAGGCACTAGACTAAGCAGAGGTGCAGTGCAGTCAACTCGAGTCATTACATGCGAGCTATTGTATGTAATTTTAGCAATTCTGGCATTGATGCCATACTACCATAGTTTGTATGACTGCCCAGCCGTTATCAAACTCAGCCTCTATATGGTTACAAGGCTCCACAGTGGGTGGCACCTGTACTGTATTTAAAACAGCGACTATCAAAATATAACACTTGTAAACAAGTAAAATCTAATGACTGTATATATATTATTTTATTGTCGAACACATGGACCATTCTGTCTACTTTAAGAGGGTCAAGTGCGATTGATTTTTTCCATGGTTGCAGCAAGGTCCCCAATTGAAGACTGGCCAACGTACGACCACGCGGGCGGCCTTCCCAACCCTGTGTCCAACACCTAACGATTACTTCGCGGTTAGTAACAAGTCAAACCCACGAATAATTAAATACTAATCAAGACGAGCCACGCACTCAATATTCATATTTACATAGTACAATAGCAACAGTGAAACTGACAGGCGTTCACGTTGCCTGCCGGCTTGGCCACGCCCAGTTTTGGCCAAAGGGCAAGCCTTCACCTTAGGATGGAGGAACGGATATATATGATATATTTATTTTACATCCTTACACAAATGCAAATGTAATAATTTTTGATGATCATCTAACGTTAAGGGCTTTATGGCCCAATATTCGACACTATCAACGGGGTATACTTCTGAACAGGCCAATATCTTTCTTAAACAAGTCTGCATAAACGTTTTCCAACAAACAAATAACTGACGAGAACACAAGAACACAACACTTTTGTAGGCATCATTGCCTATAAATACAAAATTCTCAAGGAAACAATACATGTAGCACCTGCTTGCCTCTCCTGCTCCCTCTTGGTCCTCTGGCTCCCTCTCCCTGGCCCTCCCTCTCAGGCTCTCTCCTTCCCAAATGTTTATCCTGAACCCTTCCAAGTGCTATATAGTGGTAATGGCTTGGCACTTTCTCCCGAGTTCCCTTCCCTTCGCTCTCTCCCGTCCCTCCCTCTTGGCCCTGTGCGTCTCTGCCTCTTGGCTCTCCCCGTCCCACCCTATTGACCCTTCCACTCCCTCTTGGAGCCCTCTCGCTCACCAATTCCATCTGCACCCCTGGCGTGCTCTTCCCGCTATAATATACCCTCAGCCAAACGTGCAGATCACCCCTCATAAAATACTATCACCAAAATTGGGGCCAAAATTGTTCTAACGTTGCCATGGGTCAAGAAGACCCATGGCAACGTTAGGTAGGGGATGTTGGGGGTTTGTGTTCCGCTGTTACCTTGTGTAGTGACAAACGTTGCAGGGGCTGGTATGCAGGCCGTGGTGGGCGGCCGCTGGGGTGGCAAATGTGGTGGTGATTCAACACCGACCCGCCACCTCTCACACCCCACCCTAAACTCCACACAAAATAAAACTACACCTAAATGCCTCGCACCACGCGCGGGACGCCGGTCACGCTAAATATCCTCATAAATGAGAAAATTGGCAGTGGAAGTGTGGCGCTCACGCCACCGAGAGAGAAGGACGGTATCAACACACACCTTCCACAACGACTGACTCAACACTGGCCCCGACCCAGGCCGGCCCTCACAAGGAACGCCGCCGCCGCCGCCACGGTCGCCATACCGCCACCAACCTCACATTCAAACTACTCCTCTCCTCTCATCATGCAACTCATTGGTCCTCTTTATGCCACGGCCAACACTCTTCCTACAATTCCCCATGTATACATAGTACATAAGCACCAAGCAAACATTCGAAATAATTCTATTCAAATGGAGTTTGGAGGTATTTGGCAATAAGCCTTGATCTTGGCAAAGGGACTGAACTGCCCCGCCCTAAAGTACGTCAACTTACCACAATCAAACAACACAGTACGCTATATTTATTTTAATATACATATTAAATAACATCAATTACTATGTAATCGCAGACGCTCTATTCTGTTTTTGATAATATATTATGATTACATATAGAGTATATATAAATATATACTCAAAATACCTACGTCTGGCACGCTGGGACTCGACGGGTGGGTCGAGTCCAACTTATCTTACCCACCAGCACGCAGACGCACAAAACCCAGACAATAAGGTATGGTTAAACTAGTTCACTTAATAAAATCCCCTACAGATAAAATGATAAAAAATTAGCATGGTATTGTATTTTCCCTTTACGTTAATTGCTTGTATTAGACTGTAGTAGCATAGTACGGCACTGCATTTGTTGGTGAGAACATGCGCCAAAATTTGCTTTCCCAAGGCGAATGATAAAAATATATGTTTATGTCATGTACTATTTGGAGTCGTTATTTAAGTAACAATATACAATGTAACCTCCTGAAATGGCGAAACTTCAAACAACAATCACATAACAAGCACCTTAAACTCTCCAAGGATGCTTACACACTTGCAACACACTTAGAAACGGCAACTGAATTTAATAGCTTCTTTTCTGTTATTGTGTGCCTGTTGCATGAATGATCAAATCCTTGTTCAATCTTGTGTATTTCCCCATCTCCTCCCGTACTTTTGCTGTTTGTGCTCTCTCTATTTTGTTCCGCTCTGCTTCTGTCTGCGCATAAAAAAGTTCAGAACTTTGAGTTGTCGTCTATCCATCGACAACATTCACTACTGGCATGGAATTCTGAGCAGTTGAGGTCCTATTTCTTGCCAATCGTCAATTAAGAACTTACATTATGGTGAAAATACCTGTACCCTCTCTATGTTCCAAAATTACATTTTATCTTTCTAAGCAAATTCATGCATTTAAAGGTGATATGATATCTACATTTTGCACCTTCGTTTTCATTTCTGCATATTACCTTTGAATAATATTGAACCCTTGAAATGCGCATAAGATAAATCAAATTCTCTCTCTCTTTAGAAACAATATTTTAATAAGTGTCTTCCTATACTGTATTGCAAAAAAAAAAAAAAAACATGCCTTGACTTTGATTTTGCTTATTATAAACCTCACACCCAGTCTGTGGTGGTGGTGGGATATATTAACATACAATGGGGTCAGCATCTTAATCCCAAAATTAATTTAACTAAGCAAGTTACAATCTTGATAAGCTAGTTACACATCTAAATATACAGTAGCAATACTCTTTCATAGCACAATTGGTTCAAGAAATGGACCACACCACTCTCTAAGCTGAGCAATTTACACCTTCGTGAGCCATTTGCATATGGTGTAATTGACTAATCATGCACACCACACCCATCCTGTGGGTGGTAGTGAAAAACATTTCCACTGGTGCATGCACAACCAAGTACTATAGGAAAATGTACAAAATATTAATCTAGTCACTTTTCAAGAGGCCTCTTATATAAATTAGGAACTCTGCATACTGTACCTGTGGGAGTTTTAAAAGTTTCAAGGTGCTTAAAAAGTCTTGGGATGATATGTGCACCATGGGTTGATCTTGTGATAATACAGTATGCATATTTCAAGTGGTTTGAAGTTTTATCCTTTGGGGTAAATTTGCCAGACACTAACTACATCTGCATTCATTTGTCAAGTTCTGTTTACTGATTTTTCTAATGTAATTTGTATTTTATCCACCTGTGTAGTTTCCTTTGGAAATATGAAAACTATTATTGGGTGTCTTGACAATATTGTTATTACTGCATTTCATGAACATACCCATAACACCCCTCTCCCTCCTCCCATATTTTTATATAATACACACTGTATATTAAGGGGTCATCTTGTCTCTCCCAACATATCTCGCAACTATTTTCCCAAACCTGCTTCATCTGGACGAGTCACTAATTCCCCAAGTTTAGGACTTTGCAATTAGCAATGTTAAATTTCATCTGCCACTTTTGTGCAACATAATGAGGTATTTCTGGGTTTCAAGAGTCCTTTTTCGAGTTTATCATCCCATTTTCGTGTCATATAAACTTGGTATTACAAGCAGTTTCCAATTTTTTAATACTTATAGCAACAATTGGGGGAGTGTACAAAAAAAGGGTAGTTGCACCCCAAGCAAGTCCCTTTGTACTTTTAATTTTGAACAAACATGAGGAAAAGTGACTTTACCATTCAACATCTAGGTCACTGACATGAAACAAGGCCCCAGTACAGACCCCCTTTGGGCACACCACTAAGTCTTTCTCCACTTGACTTCACCCCTGTTAATGCTAACACTGCTTCTGTCCTTCAACCTAGCTCAGATCCAATAGAGAACTTTCCCTCCACTATCAAATACTTCAACCTTGCTGATCAGCCTCTGATGGGGTAGTGTCAAAGGCCTTATTAATATCAAGATAGACAACGTAACAAGTTATTACTGTTGACGGCTTCAAATATGCTTCTAAAGAAATACTGTATACTGTAACGTATGGGAGATAAGATCACCTTTGCAAGAAATCGTGCAGTATTTGTGTGTGTCAAGGCATTTTCTTATTGAATTTTATATTATAGCCTCAAGGATCATTCCCACTATCAACATCAGGCTAATCAGATGGTAGTTCAAAGCTAGGGTTCTGTCCAGTTTTTTAACATCGGGACCACAGTGCTTTCACTCCTGGCAGTAGGGACTATTCTGAGTAAAGTGATTCACTGAATATTCTTATTTGTCGGTCAGAGTTTCTCTCTGCACTCCCCCCTCTAATACTCTGCTAAACATCTCATTTAAGCCTCAGTTATAATTTTTCAATTTAATTTTAACAGCTTTATGAACCTATTTTAACAGCTTTATGAATCTAAATATTACCTAGTTTATTTTCATTGCCTTCCCATGTACAGTATTGCTTCTATACGTGCAAAGGTTAACAAGGTCTTAGCTGCCAAACAACGAAGCAAATTAGCTATTCAGTATACAGTATTTCTCACTTCTGTCTCATCAGTTACCAGCAGAGGGAACATTTTGTTTTTAATGGCCATCTTCTCCACCACTTTGTTCTGTTGAAGCTGGAAAATCTTTAGAATTTCATTTTTGCATTTTGGTTACCCTGGCTTCATAAGCATTTAATATCCTCTTAATTTTTCTAACTGGTTTAAAAGCTGGGACTTCTCTTTTGCATCTATGTACAATTAAGTGCTACAACTTCCTTAAAGGGGCCTGAATCACATTTATTTTTATTTTTAAGGGTAACATTAAAAACATCCAGTTCTTATGAAACTTTATTTACAAAATCTAACTTATAAAATGAACCTCCAGCTCAAATTTCAGGATTGCAACCTGAAACAGCCCATCCTCATAAACAAAGTCCATTCCATACACCTGCCAAACCCCATTTATGAATGAAAAACGGTTTACATACAACTCAACTGATAACATTCGAACACTCCTCGAACAAGTGCTTCACTGATGACTTTTGTTTGAACTACAACGTAGTAAATGCTTCACCCATGTACTACAAATACAAAAATAATCGCCAATTGGTTATACACCTAACCAATTTCTAAATACTGTATGTACAGTATATAATAATATTAATTTATATTTGAGAAAATTCCTATTTTGATTGAACAGCATGATAAAATTGATGAATGCATCTTTGGGGTCAACCATTGGATGAAATGGACTTGGTCTGAGGATGGGTTGCCCGAATTTATTCCAAATTATTCCAGTTAAGAAATGAAGAACCAATAACAGGAAACTTTAGAATTCTTAAGGCAAGCTTGACCTCTGCCCCAGGTCTCAATGTTATCACAGTTCATACCCCATATGTATGGGAGTGGTCACAGTTCAAGGCTATACTGGTCAGGGAGTGTATAATGCTGTCCAAAATGTGGCAGAATGTTTGCTACGTCACTTTTCTATTCGCGAGTTTTTGGTTAGGTTCAGAAAATTTAGTAAATCCTTTTTTTGCACTAACTCTAGAGAACAGGTTGCACCAAATACTGGTACTGTATCTGAAACTCATTTCAACACTTGCAACTGAACTCCCCCAAACTTTACCAAACCAAGTAGAAAGCTATAATAGTAACATATGCTTTATACCATATCAACACCATTGGGGGTGCTATATTAAGTTGGATTAGGGCATGGCTATACCAAAGGAAACAGAGTTAGTATAAATGGGGTTAAGTCAAAGTCAGTCCTACTTATACCATAATATATAACATTGTGACTTGTTGAGTTTGAAACCGTTGCTTCTTGTTTGTGTTACATCTGTTGAGGCAGTTGATAGTGGTAAGGATTGTGATGTGTACCTTCACTTTAGCAAAGCTTTTGATAGTGCCACATGAAAAACTGAATAAAAAGATAGAGGTTCATGGTATTGAGGGTGCTATATTAAGTTGGATTAGGGCACGGCAATACCAAAGGAAACATAGTATAAATGAGGTTAAGTCAAAGTGGGAAAATATTGTAAGTGGAGTGCCTCAAGGCTCTGACCTGGGACCTCTGTTGTTTATAATATATATAATTGATTTAGATTCTGGTTTGAGTAACAACATTTGCAAATTTGCCGATGATACAAGAATCGGTTGGGAAATTAACACAGAAATCTTAACAATCTAAAAAGAAAATTAACAATCTTTCATTTGAGGAAAGATTAACAAAGCTTAAATTGCATTTACTGGAAAGGCGAAGAGTTATAGGTAACATGATAAAGGTTTACAAGTGGATGAATGGACATAACCTTGTTCTTATTTTCTTATGTAATACTGTAATTAAAATTATTATATACAGTATTGTGAAAACAATTACAAGCCTCGGTAAACAACTAATGTTACAAAAAAATATAGAACAGTAATAAATATTCCCATTGCCAAAGAAGGGACGACTGTGCATGTGTATACAGAACAGTACTTTAAACTTGTATTTTGGTGTCCCAAGGTCATGCTGCTGACCTTCTCTAGGATGTAACCCCAGAACAGTTGCCCAACTCCTTTTCCTGCTAGGTGAACACCGGCATTAGGTGAAAGGAAACGGTGTCCAACCATTTCTGTCCCACCCGGGTATCTAACCCAGGATTCCCGAGCAAGTACAGTATGAATGGAAGGTCGTAAACCGTGACGACTATGTAGCACCGCCATCCCTGTGTGACTCGAGAAGGAAGCCACCTTAGTTCCAACCGTAGCCATGATTGACTGCACATGTGATGCCCTGGTGCCCTAAGACAGCCCCACAAGACACGTGTAGACACGGGCGAGCTTAGGTACAGCTTGGGCACTGTGGTGACGACGGCGCCAAGTGTGGGGGAGAGGAGCCAGGGGCCCGCCTCACCCCAGGCCTCCTGGCTCACATGGCCCTCACACCACCCACACCTACACACGCACCTCACCCCCCACCAATATTCTCAGACAACTCCCACCAGACATTGTGGAGCAGAGCAGGTGATGAGAGACGACGGTGAGAAGCGGTAGTGAGGGTCGACACGCCCAGGACCCAGCCCACCACCCGCCGTCTTGCCCATCCCACCTCACCGGGTTATCCTCCCTCCTTACCCACACGCTCACCCACTCTCTCCTTCCCACTTACCTTTTACTAGCTGCACCAAGGTAATAGCTGCCACGAAAAAGGGGGCGTGTTGACGGTGTTCACTATATTGACATAAACATTAGGCTAGCACTAGGCGAGCAGCTCCCCAACCTGCGAGTCAGCTATGAAACGCACCCACCTCAAAACACACTTGACACTTGCACTCACCTCTGACTCTACCCGCTCCTCACTACCTCTACTCTACTCCTACTTACCAAATACTATTACCATTAACAATGCCTTCCTCTTAGTTTAAACACACCTAATTATATCACTTGTTAAATCAGTTTTTGATATATTAAATTTTAAATAATTATGATTAATGTATTATATATAGCGATATTAAGGCCTATATCACTATGTTATATATAAGATTTTATTAGAAAGTTTATTCATCTTTCAATCTTCAAATTTTAAATGGAATTAAAGGGAATAAAAACATATATTGCAAATTATATCGACAAATCAAATTTGCACGGCTGCATTTTCATATCGTGGTCCAACGAATGTTGAACTATTACTACAGTTGACAGTTGTCTTTCTGGGTATACCTGAGTTTACCTCAGCCACCCTACCTACTCCCTTAGTTATGCTTGCAGAGGTTGAGCTCTGGTTCTTTGGTCCTGTATCTCAACTGTACAGAATCAATAACCTATATACTGCGCTCTATCATATCTACATTTGAAACTAAGCCTTGACGGGCCTGTCAAAGGTCCCTTCATTTATATATTATACTCCTCATGACTTTTTCAGATGGATTTTGAATTGGAGTTCTGTTTAGATAGACCTTTAATAGTTAGTTTAGTTCATTTATTATGCACCCCATACCCATCTTGTGGGTGGTAGTGGAAAGGGTTACAGAGGCACATAATGGGCTCAGGGACTGAACCCCACAATTCATCTAACTAAGCAAGTTACAATCTTGATGAGCTAGTTACAAAATTCAATACACATCGTCACATCATCAATGGGCTCGAGATCGACCACAAGTACAGTTTCTTAATTAAGCAACTGACATATGAGGAGAGCTAGTGTAATAAAAGCAAAAAGATAGACCTTTATAGATAATAATAATTTCTTTGGAAGAAGGTACAATGGGTTGGTTAGATTATATAAGATTGGTATTTTTACATTCATGTAAATCGACTAACACGCATAGCGTTTTGGGCAGGTCCTAACTGCCCGAAACGCTTTACGTAATATAGTGGTTTTAGGCATTGTATGTACTAGCTCTATTTATAAATCCATCAGTGTTTTGTATCTCACCCTGTATGTATGTACTTTACCTGAATAAATATTTGATTTGATTGATTTGATCAGGTAAGATGAAAAGGTACATTGTAGCAAGGTTTTATATCAACAAATGACTACAATATAAGTTGATGGGTGATTATACTGATAAGGATATATGTCTTAAGTACTAATATTGGGGAAGTGGGTAGTTCAATATAAATGTTTTAGATTCAGCTACTGGGAACAAGAGTTGCAAGTAGCACGGGCTATGGTGAGCCCGAAGCCGACTTACCTGGCACAGGAGCGGGGCTGTAACTGGGGGACAAGATAGTGTGAGTTTGAAGTACAAGGTAGGAAACTATGAGGATTAAATTAGGTACTTTTTGGTTTTACTCTTGAATAGGGCATAGGTTGGACAATTTTTTAATTCATCAGGGAGCGAGTTCCAAAGACTAGGCTCTTTTATTTGCATGGAGTGTGTGTGCACAGTGTTCGCATATTTGACTGCATTATACCTTGAAATACTGCTACCAAAATATACTAATATATATATATATATATATATATATATATATATATATATATATATATATATATATATATATATATATATATGTATGTATGTATGTATGTATGTATGTATGTATGTATGTATGTATGTATATATATGTATGTATGTATGTATGTATGTATGTATGTATGTATGTATGTATGTATGTATGTATGTATGTATGTATGTATGTATGTGTATATATATATATATATATATATATATATATATATATAATATATATATATATATATATATATATATATATATATATATATATATATTGTATATATAAATAAATCAATAAACTAAATGTCTGTACACCACCACTACCAGTGCACCTCCACCCAGCCCGAGAGCCCCAGGCAGGTGTTCAGCCCCCCCTCCCCCAGACTCGTGGGGCCCTCGTTACGCCAATAAACTGCCAGTTACGCCGCCGGTTCCTAGTTCCAAGCCTCGGTGACAAAGGATGTGACGTCACCATCATGGGGTATAAATACCCATGACCTCGGTCAGTTCGTCACGTCACTCATCGTCTGACTCTCGCAAGATGGTTTACTCTTGAAGGTCAGCCCCACTTCTGGACGTAGTGGGTGTATTGGTGACACCGGAAGGTCTTCTTCGGTAATGTGAATTGGCGATCGGAGCACTACCCAGATAGAAAGCGTTCTTCCATTGGCACTGCGACCCGTTGAGGCGGTGTCAGCTGAACGACTCGGGCTCTGTCTTCGCTCCTGGTGCTGGCCAAACAGCACCATGCTCTACCGGATCAAGGTTCCGTTCCGAGAACATGACACCAACTATAACGCAAAGTCCGAGATTCTGGTTCTTTTGACGTCGAACTCAGAGGTAGCTCCCGTCGACGTCATCATGGAAGAAAAGGGACCGCAGATTCTCTTCAGTAGTGCAGTGGCGCTCCAAGGTCTGTTCTACCCAACCACACTGGCAGCATTAGAGGCAGGAAACCTGATTCCTCGTACCACCCTATCAATATCAAGATGTGAGAAGCATATTCGTCCGCCGAGTAAGTAGTTCACTCGGCGTGAACTACTTACTCGGCTTCCGTGATAAGTGCTACTTATCAGGGAATAACCGATCTCCGAGATCAAGAGTATTAACCTACGGAACCAGTCACTAACCGCGGTCTCGGCCACACTCATCCAGCAGGAGGAAAACCACAGGCCCATCCCTGAAGGTCACCCTTAAGTTTCTAGCAGAGGCCACCCCGGCCTCGCTGCCGACAACGGCCTCAAATGCTTTGGAATGGTCTGCACACCCCATCAGATCTCCAAGGCAAGATACTTTCCTCTACACCAGTGCTTCAGTTGTTACCAATACACCCACTACGTCCAGAAGTGCACCAGACAAGAGATCAGCTGTAGCATTTGTGTAGGAAATCACTACAGGACCTGCACAGCAGGGTACCAGCGCTGTCTACTATGTGAAGAAGCCCACACCGCCGTTTCACGGCACTGCCCAGCAAGAAAGGCAGAAATACAGAGCATAGTCGACCCAAGACAAGCCTCCGCCACTCAGATCGACCAAGCCATTCAACATCCAGGGCTGAAACCTTCCCAGCCCTAAAAATGTTGCCCCCACACAACAGCGCAGTTACTGGACATAAGAACAAAGGTAACTGCAGAAGGCCTACTGGCCCATACGAGGCAGCTCCTATTTATAACCACCCAATCCCACTCATACTGAGGTCACGACCTCTCCGTAGGGTGCGGTCGCACCTCTACATATCTCCAGTATCGGCTAATGATACTGGTAATGGCTCAAAAGGGCCACCACTTACGGGCTATTCATGCCCGTGCCACCTTTTGGGTGGCTTAATCTTTATCAATCAATCAATTTATTTATTTATTTATTTATTTATTTATATATATACAAGAAGGTACATTGGGATTGTGAGGATACATAATATAGTAATTACAATCTTGTAAAGCCACTAGTACGCGCAGCGTTTCGGGCAGGTCCTTAATCTAAAATTTTTTAAGTAGGTAAATACTTGCAAAATTTATAAAAAATGATAACAGTTACAAGGCAAGAAAAAAATTAAGGATGAGAGAAAATTGTAGGTATATTAAAGCACATAGGTAGCTCAGATTGATTGCAATGACAATCTGGGTTTGTACAAGTAAGTGGAACAAGAGAATGTGTGGAATGAGTTTGTTTAGGGATTTAAATAGGGAGCTGAGTGTTGTCTGAAAACAGTTTGTTATTGTTATGATAGGAAAAGGGAAGCAGATTTGTGCTCTGTATATCTAAGCATGTTAAAATAAAATACAAAATGCATATTAATAACATTTTAGCTATCCAATCATTATTCCATTACAAATTTATTATATTCTCACATGTTCTCCTCAAAGCTTACAAAAGCCAATATAATTTCTTGTAAATTATTATAATAGTGTATACAGTATAATAAAGTAATTAATAAAATAGTGTATCAATATATTTTAGGCTCGCATGTGAGTGCTGAGAAGGTAAACAAGAGGCGGGACACGTGCTCCGCTACAATGCCTGTCACACAACACCCGACAACGTATACAATTTAAGTAAACTGCAATTATCCTCGGTCCAAATATCCACAGGTAAGGCATCAGGTGAGGCTGAAATTTCGTGAACTCAAATATATCCCACTAATTGTGTTTACCCTCGTAAACTACTTAAACCTCTGCTAGTCACATGGAAATACCTCCCTTACAGCGGAGGTCTACCATCATTCACTTTCCCCAAACCAGGAAAAGACCCAACCCAACCTGCCTCATACAGACCATTACTATCTTGCCTCAGTAAAGTCACTGAAAGACTCGTGCACCACCGCCACCAATGGTACCTCGAACACAACATCTTCATATCGCCATTCCAAGCCAGGTTAAAAATGGAATGTTCAGTCCTTAACCAGATACTCTGCCTTGAGCATGAAATAAGCGCTTCACTTCAGAACAGTAAATTCTGTATTATCCTCTACATAAACCTCAAAGGGGCCTTCAACAGCATTCCTTACACCAGTCTACTAGCTAACCTCACACAGCTCGGTATACAAGTAAAATTACCCTCGTGGCTAAAAATCCTCTCACACAAATAGAACCTTTTAAAGTCTACATACAAGGTGGCGTCTCGAATAATTTTCCAATCCGAATAGGTATACCACAAGGCTCCATTTTAAGTCCAACCTCCTTTGTTGACTTCCTGGCTGTTATACCAAATACGAACTATTTATACCTCTAAGCAGATGGTCTAATGTTGTATTACTCTTGACAATAGTCTACCTAGCACAGCATCCACAATGAAAACCACTCAATCTCCTCAGTACCCCACACAACAGTGGGGGGTTACCTTGAGATGATTTTGGGGCTTGGTGACCCCGCGGCCTGGTCATTGAACAGGCCTCCTCGTTGCTGGACTGGTCAACCAGGTTGTTGGACACAGCCTATTCGCAGTACTAGAAACTAGTACAAATAAAGCTAGTTTCTAGATTAAAAAAAAAGTTCTTCAAATGCCATCCCTAATGATAAATAATATCATATGAGAACACATAGTTAAATACTATGACATGCACTTTGACTCCCAAATTTTTGCCTAGTAAACCCTCATAAAACATAAAAAACAAAAAATCTAACCAAGATTCTTCATCCTAAAAGCTCTCACTGGCAGCACCTGGGGAGCATACCACAAAATGTTGCTCCACTTCTATACAACTTGCATCTTGTATACTTTTTAGAGTCCTGGTAGTACAGTTGGGTTCATTCTCGACTCACAATCGAATTCCGGGTTTGAATCCTGGGTGGCACAGAAATGTAAATTCTTACATTCTTGTAAAGCCACTAACTTTCATAGTGTTTTGAGCAGGTCCTTAATCTTAATTTTATCTGAAATATGATGTGCTAAATCATTTAACAGTCAGGTATCCGTTGACTGCTGGGTAAACAGTGGTGTACAGTTAAGGATTGGCACCTGGTCAATCCTTCCCAGATAGGACACGAACCCTGGCCAAATTGCTCGCGAAGTGTGAGGTGAGTGTGTTACCACTATGCCATGGGGACTGCGTGGCCCAGCCCTTCTTTTGCAATATCATTTTACTCTCAACATAGTACACGGTAAGATCATCTACATACAAACATGTCAATAACTACAATATATCGTTATCACAGTCCATTTCTACATGTGCTGCAGGTGTTCTTGGCAATTAATAGGCGACTGATTGTTTTACTAATAGTCACCCTATATATTACTCTGCAACATATTTATATTATCTCTGTTCTCTCTAAACTGTTAGGCATTTTATCTATTTTTTGCAGATACAGCACTCTATAAGAATTATACATGAAAAGACCATTCCATCATGGGCATTACAACTCAGTACCTTCGTTACGTACCTGGCTCACTGTTTGGGTTGATTGGCACTGGCAGATGTATTCGCTTTGTTACAAGGTTCAGCCAAACAGCAAAATATGTGGCTGTGCCTGCTTGTGAACATGTTTTTGTTTGGGATATTAGAAGAGCTGTCAAGGTACAGTATTTCATATTATAGTTCTGTATATTATGTGTGATGAAGAATTTTGTTGCTAATATTGTAATAAGATTCTGCCTGTAAATGCAGATTAAGCTGTTCATTTGTATACACAATTTAAGATGTAATTATGTATCTAAAGATACTTTACTATGCAATACTCTTGAATTTTCACAGCATTAGGTATTATTAACTGAAACATTCATTGCTAGTTTTGTTGTTGACAAAGAGCATCAAATGAGTATAGTGTTTTACACACATGTTTAAATCCTGATTGGTGCAAAATGGTCCAACTGCAATTCATAGATGTCAGTGTGCTACTTAGCAGCTGCTGGAAGCTACATTTTCACTGGCTTAGTACCTTGACATTCATGATTTAAGGTAGAAATGACATGACCCATGATTTATACAATCTTCTTATAACCTATGTATGTACCTGTATATATTTTTCCTTAAATAACACAATTATTATTGTATTATTATTATTATTATTATAGAATATTGATCAGCAGTTAACACTTATAGGGATTGGTTCAGTACAGTACAGTATATGTTATTTTGTGGGGAGCCCCGGCAGCCCACCACTCCCGTTCTTTAACTGATGTGGTGACTATGGATGCATCTTCCGAGCCCGTTCTCACCTAGTGTGATGCTAATGGTTGTTCATTGCCCCTGCCTCCGTCGTGCTGCCTGTTTGGTCGGTGACACCTATGCAAAATCAAGATCAAAAACCACATCTAGTATCGGGCCCCTGCGAAAGGGAGATGGAACTTTCACCGATGACAACAAAGAAATGAGCGAGCTACTGAGGACGCAGTACGACTCTGTTTTCAGCGAGCCATTAAACACACGAAAGATTGATAACCCAAATGAATTTTTCATGGATACGATACCAACATCAAATCATATATCAGACGTCACCCTATCCCCACTGGATTTTGAAGAAGCCATAAACAGTATGCCTATGCACTCTGCACCAGGCCCTGATTCTTGGAACTCCATATTCATAAAGAACTGTAAAAAACCACTATTGCAGGCCCTCCACATTCTGTGGAGACAAAGCCTAGATACTGGCGTTATTCCTGATATACTAAAAACAGCAGAGATAGCACCACTTCATAAAGGAGGAAATAAGGCAGAGGCAAAAAACTACAGACCGATAGCACTAACATCGCACATCATAAAATTTTTTGAGAGAGTGCTAAGAAGTAAAATCACAAAATACATGGAATCACAGCAACTCCATAACCCCGGACAACATGGTTTCAGAACAGGGCGCTCTTGCCTGTCGCAGTTGCTGGACCACTATGATATGGCATTAGATGCTATGGAAGACAAACATAACGCGGATGTAATTTACACAGATTTCGCAAAAGCTTTTGATAAATGTGACCATGGTGTTATTGCACATAAAATGCGTTCAAAAGGAATTACCGGAAAAATAGGCAGATGGATCTACAATTTCCTGACCAACAGAACCCAATGTGTAATAGTCAACAAAATAAAATCCAGCCCATCAACCGTGAAGAGCTCAGTCCCCCAGGGTACTGTGCTTGCTCCAGTACTTTTTCTCATCCTCATTTCGGACATAGACAAGAACACAACCTATAGCACTGTATCGTCCTTTGCAGATGACACTAGGATCTTCATGAGAGTAGGCAACATAGAGGACACGGCGAACCTCCAGTCAGATGTAGATCAGGTCTTTCTATGGGCTACAGAAAATAATATGGTGTTTAACGAAGATAAGTTCCAGCTCATGCGCTATGGAAAAAATGAAAATATAAAAACGGAAACCACGTACAAAACTCAGGCAAATCATAACATAGAACGAAAAGGCAATGTAAAGGATCTGGGTGTACTCATGTCGGAAGACCTTACCTTTAAAGAACACAATAAAGTAGCCGTCACAACTGTAAGAAAAATGACAGGTTGGATAACAAGAACTTTTCACACTAGAGATGCTATACCGATGATGATACTTTTCAAAACGCTTGTGCTCTCTAGAGTGGAGTACTGCTGCACAATGACAGCACCTTTCAAAGCTGGAGAAATTACTGACCTGGAGAGCGTGCAGAGATCCTTTACTGCTAGAATCCACTCAGTAAAACATCTAAACTATTGGGACCGACTAAAGAGCCTAAAACTGTACTCCCTTGAGCGCAGGCGGGAGAGGTACATAATAATTTACACGTGGAAAATACTAGAGGGGCTGGTCCCAAACCTGCACACAGAAATAACATCACATGAGACCAGAAGACATGGCAGGATGTGCAGAATACCCCCGTTGAAAAACAGAGGTGCAACTGGTACTCTGAGAGAGAACTCTATCAACATTAGAGGTCCGAGACTGTTCAACACGCTTCCACTACACATAAGGGGCATAACTGGCCGACCCCTCACAGTGTTCAAGAGAGAACTGGATAAGCACCTCCAAAGGATACCTGATCAACCAGGCTGTGACTCGTACGTCAGGCTGCGAGCAGCCGCGTCCAACAGCCTGGTTGATCAGTCCGGCAACCAGGAGGCCTGGTCGACGACCGGGCCGCGGGGACGCTAAGCCCCGGAAGCACCTCAAGGTAACCTCAAGGTAAGGTACGACCTTGAGTCTTGTGGGATTTGTTCTCCGCTTGTCATTCAGTGTACCCATTCTTTGTCTGAGGATGTTAGTGGTCAGGTAGCGGCTTTGTTGCATGCTAGGTATTCTTTATTGCAACAAGCCAGGTTGGTTGCCCGGTTGGAAGCCCCAGAGATGCCCTGCTTGGGTTTTAGGGACCAGGATTTAGAGTTGTTGGTTATTTCAACTGTGGTTCAGTCCACTGAAGCCCTGCTCCTTTCCCCCTGCCCCCTTTCCCCTCCCCCTCCTGATTCCGGCTCCCAAACGACTGAGGGTTCGCGCGCGGCAGCGGTGATGTGACATTTGCTTGTATCGTGTTTCCTTGAGAGTTGGGAGTTTTGCCTCCCTGTTCGGTTTTCGGTTGTACTTTTTTTACCAAGTGTGGTTTTTGTTATGCCTTTCTTTCTGGGTGCCTAACCCCGGTCGATGGCAGACAATGAATACCCTCAACCACAGGGGGGGTTTTCCAGAGGCCATTGCTTCCTTGCCTCTCTGAGGGTGCCAGGTTCTGGCTCGTGGTCCCCTTGTAGGCTAAACTCCATTGACTAATGCTCTAGTCTAATATATTGCGTATTAGCCAGATAGCTCCAGGGAGCCTCTGGGGCTCACCCAGAAAATGGCGTTTCATTACATTCAATGCTTGTTTTTTATCGCCCGACTTTTGCACCCTTCTCTACAATTCTACTCTTGATTCTGTGACTGCTTTCTGTGTTGCCACACTGCAATGTTAATAAAATATATGACTAGTGGTGAGCGATGTACTTTTTGACTTCGGTGCAGGTTGTATCTTTACAGTACAGTACTGTATTTACTTATGATAATTGTGTCATGAAATCGTGAAACTTTTATAGATACTGTATGCTTCAAGTGACTGTTCATGTTGGATTTATAGAAAATTTATAATTTGTAGAAATGTTTTCATGCCATTTAATGATGCTCTACAGGTTTTAACTTTGGATGCAGAAGTGCGAGGAAGTGTGACAGTGGTGGAGCCTCGGCCTCCTGCCCCCGGCTCTCTTGATAACACTCACCTGGCTGTAGGATACACTGATGGGTCTCTTGCTGTCTTTGACCTAAGAGTTGGTCTGCCATTAAAGTTTACTGGTAATACAATATTAATAAATGTTTATTGGTAATTTTGTTCTTTTACAAATTATTATTTTTTAAAAACTATAACAGATTTGGAATATAAAAGATTCTCTCAAACATCTAATCATAAACTTCATCATGCATCTATACAGTATATGAGTCATAGTTTTTGTTTAAGATGCATGTTTACATGAGCTAAATATTACATGCTGCACTTGTTGTAGCTGACACACTTAAGGAAGAAAGAAAGAAATAATATTAAATAAGTAAATGCATACAAAACCACAGGATATTCATACCATCACACTATTAAACTTCCATCATCAGCTTCTCAGCTGATTAACCCTTAAAGTGCAGTTATTGTCATCTGTTGATTCACAGCGTAATGCAGTTATCATCATATGTAGATTTAAACTATTATTGTCTGGGTTTTATACCAATGATGCTATATGGGTATAATAGCTCTATATGGATGAAGGTGTAGTGGAGTTTACCATGACCAGTGAAAAAATCCTGATATCGTTTCATCGTTATCTTACTATTCAAATGAAGTTATCATTGACAATTTTACTATGCCAATGTGGTAATTGTCATGGTATAAAATTCCATTACAATTACATATGTACACCAGTTATGTTCATATGGTTTTCACAACTCTGTATGGCTATAATGAAGTATTTCAGAAGTATTCGGTTTAATTCTGCTATTCCATACATTTTGCATCCAAATTAATTAAGAACAAAAGTTGTTCTGTATTTTTTTTTTTTTTGTGCAAAGGTGGACAATCATTCAAATCCATAGTCAAACTTTAGGGGTAAATAAACTAGGTGTAAGATTTCCACTGATAGCTTTTAGTGTTAAATCATTTGGCATTAATGAGGTGCTTCCACGCAATCTTGTTTATTACCATTGCTTGTTCATACTCACCCTTATGTTTTGTAAATGTACAGCTCTGGTTGATTATTCCTTTTATTCATTTGATTCAATATGTTCCTACAGGTCACCGTGGAGCAGTGTCAGCCTTAGCATGGGATCCACAGGGCATGAGAGTTGCATCTGGTAGTGACGATGGTGAAATAGTAATATGGGATGTGGTAAGTTATGATAAATTTTCTCAAAACATTTTCTGTTATCTGACATTAGGGTCTAGTAGAGTCTTGTACTATAGCTGGCATTTCCCACTCCTCTCAGTATAGATATTTATTGGAGAAATCAGCATGTGTAATTACTTCAGCTTTTCTGTGGGGAGCCCTTCCGGCTTCCTGGAGCTATCACTGATATGTGCTATATTAGTCTGGGGCATCAGTCAGTGGAGTTCTGCCTACCAGGGACCATGAGCCAGAACCTGGCCCCCTCAGAGAGGCACAGGTAGCAATGGCCTACGGAAACCCTCATGTGTTTGCGAGCATTCCATGTCTGCCATCAACCAGGGTTAGGCACCCAGAAAGGCAGGCATAACAAAACAAACCCCACCTGGTAAGAAATTGCAACTGAAGACCAAACAGAGAGACAAATCTCTGCCAAAAACATAAGCAAACGAGCAAACGTCGTTCATTGCCACTGTGCCATTTGTCTGCGCAGCCCTCCCCTCCCCAGGAGGGGTAGGGGGAAGCCCCAGAACCCCCACGCCAGCTACTCACACCTCGGTTTATAGGCTAATGCACTCTTGGGTGCGGTCATCAACTCTGGATTCGATTTCTTGGTGGAATTAGTGCCTTTGTAGTGTTTTCTGTGCTTTGTGGTGCAGTGGCCAGGAGTAACAATCAGTGTACTGTGGCTGCATGTGCTTAGGGCTGCCTTCCTTAAGCACCCTGTAAGTACTACCCTTGGGTTTTAGGGTTGCCTTCCCTAGTCTTCGGGACTCCTTCATTAGGGGGTTCTTGCTGTGACGGTATGTAATATCTAAACGGGAGTATGGGTTGAATTATCATATTGTAGGTTGATTTAAAATGAATGAAAAAGAAGTGAGCTCAAAAATTATAGGATAGAAATACTTAGAAAATTTGTCAATTTACTTTTTAGTTGTTAGCATTTTTGGCTTACTAGCAGTAAGTTTAATATACAGTATTGTATTACATTCCCTGGTTGTTCAAATAAACTGCTAGAGGATGCAGTCACCTTCCAAAAATTATATTGCCTTAGTATTTCCTGTTGTATTTAGTATGATCTATCATGAGAATAGATAAAATTGACCATGTATTGGTGTATTGGACCATGTAACGTGTGTTCAGTATATATTGAACATTTCAAGTTATATTTTTTAATTTTCATATTTTGTAAAAATTTCAGGTTTCTGAACGTGGAATGGTTCGTCTGAAAGGACACAAAGGAAAGATAACCAGAATTCGCTTTCTACAGAATCGTAATGTAATTGTGTCGTCTTGTAGGGACTCGTTCATCAAATTCTGGGATATAGATGTGAATCATTGTTTTAGAACTTTGACTGGACATCGTGCTGAGGTGAGTGAATCTGCTATATTAGCGTCCTATATACGAAAATTACCTGTCTGAGCAGACTTACTTGGTTGTTTCCTTGTGGTAAGATTCCACTCTCATGTGCAGGGAAATAATGTAGATAGGCAGGTTCTAGGTACCAGAGCCACAGTGAACATTTGAAATGTTCCTACAGGGTTATACTGATGCTGGAGACCACTTTAGGAGATCTTTGAACCAAAGTGAGTAGTAAATGGCTCAAAATTGTCTGCCCTGAAAGACTTCATAAAGTTTTTTTTGGCAATCCTGAGTGCCAAGGAGTGCCATAACTACTTGTGTATTTATTTGGCTTCTTACCTCTAGAGATAACAGTATATCAACAACAACATTGTCACAATATATCCTGAGCAAGAGATAGAGCTCTTTGTACACGAAGGGACTGGAAACCTCCAGGTGTGTCATACCAGGTAAAGTAAGAAGATTAAGAATAACCAAAGATACACCGTAAGATGGGTGCCAGTGGTATGCTAAATGAGTTATGAAGACAGGCTAAGAGAGAACTAAATCTAACATTGTTAGAAGTGAAAAGGATAAAAGGCAATGCAGTATGATCAAAATGTGAAAAATACTAAGGGAATAGACTGGATAGAGACAGCCTTCTCCTCATAATGAAAACAGAATGAGGGGAACAGATAGGAGTTGAAAACACAAGTTAACCAGAGAAATGTAAGTAAATATGTGCAGAATGGTAGACAAGTGGACTAACTTGGGCCAGAGATGGTGTAAGCAGCCACCATTCACAGCTTCAGGAGCAAGTACTGCATAACAGAGTACAGTATTGGGATGTTGAAAAATACACTCAAGTACAGTAGTTATGAAGTGGAGCTCTAGAGCGAGATCTTGCTCTCCTTAGACACAACTAGAGGAGCAAGCACATAGACTTTGGGTAGACTGCTTCATCACACTGTATGAATACTCAGTCTTTATGTAGTGGGTCTTAGCCATAGATTTGACTAGAATCCTGTCAATTGGGAGTGAGCTCCTTGACTTCCAAAGCTCTTGGTACCTGGTGAGTTAAAATTCCATATTATATTATATTTCATTGTCATATTTGCTATTGAAATTGTGGATGGATGTAGCTATAATTACAGTACTTTTTCTTTCATTGCATTCAACTTGTTTGCTGTCCTGTCTACAAGTGCTTTCTTTCTTTGGCTCACTTGCATTTAATGCATTCATCACTATTGAAAGAAAAGTAACATAAGATTTGGGAGTAATGTCAGAAGACCTTACTTTAGGGAATATACTGAAGTTTGTCACAATTGGAAGAAAATGACAGGTTGGACAATGAGAACGTAACAAGAAGAGTGGCAAACAGGAAAATAGCTTTGGAAGAAAGTCAAATAATTTTTTTGAGACAGAAGAAAGAGGTTTCAAAAGGTGAAACAGAGAGAATGTATGGTGCTGGAACTGGCTGAATGAACCACTTGCATACCAGAATCACGAATATAATTATACCCCACAAAAGTGCTACAACTGCGACACGCAACAACTAACATTGGTCAGAATAAATCCGAAATGCCCATGCATAATGGACCTGCCAGAAAAATCTCCCAGTCAAATTACACCAAATAGATTAACTTCATTTATCCTTGCCAATATACAAGGACTAAAACGAGCAAAAAAGTGCCGTTTTAGGCTCAAAAATGGCCTCATCGCCAAGTCAAATGCAGTATTTGGAGCTTTCACAGGAACCTATATAGGGAAATTCATGGACAGTGAGATCTGGATGCCAGAATATAATCTATATAGATGTGATAGGGTAAACAGGTCACATGGAGGAATAGGTTTGTATTTTAGAGAGGACCTTGTATGCTCTGAGTGCCTTAACTCTCCAAATAAGGTGGTAGAAGTACTGGGAGTAAGAACTATGAAAATAAACTAATTATTATTCTAATATATAAACCACCAGATGCAACAGCTGAGGAATTCACAGAACAGATAAACAAAATAGAGAATAGCCTCGATAATCTGGCAAAGCCAATACCTGGTATTATTTTCCTAGGAGAATTCAACCTGCCCAGTCTACGATGGAGAATAGCAAATAATATTATAACCATGTATTATAATAACCAGCACCACCCAAGGCCTTGAGAAACAACCTGAAAATCCCACATTTTGGTGGACAAGGAGTCTGTAAACTGGTGAGCCATCATCCCATCAAAGAGGTAACCCGTGAAAGGTCCTGTTTGAACATGAACACCAGTGTTTCATGAAGAAACACTGTATGAACACTGCTCATGAAGCACAAGAGCAGTGCTGGCAAGTGGAAGAAGAACCCATAACAAGAGGTGCATACAACCCAGAAGTTGACTGCACCAAAGTTCAAATCTGATCGGCAGCAGGCAATACCCCAGCCCTACGTAAATGAGGAAGGGAACCTGAGTACATAATAACTAAGAAATGGGTCAGCATGATGGGGCTGCAGAAGGCAAGAACTAATGTGACACTCCTCTGAAAAAGGTAGAAGCAAATACTGTAGGTGGAGGCAAACAAAAGGACCAAGTACAGTACCTAGCTGAATCTAAGGACTGGGCCAACACAACCTGCCAACATGTGACATGGGCAGAGTAGGACACAGCAACTGCCAAGCAGCTTTGGCAAAGCAGCTGAAGGCACCCATATCCAACCCTAAACTGAGTGAATCAACATCCTCACAGAGCCTAAAAAAAAAAAAAAATCCAAAAGGCCAAGAAAGCTCATGACCTTGGCCAAGTGCGAGTGAACCTGCAAGTCATCTATCTGCCACAAGGCCTGCAGAAAGCAAATGGTATCGAGCATGACGATGCGTCATTCCTTCCTCCCAGGAATGAGTGGGAGCAAACAGGCAGTCACTGAGTGGCTCTAAAGTGGTACGATAGAGTGGTAGAGTGTTCCTCTAAAGAGGAACTGCCGAAAAACACCTGCAAAACGTTCAAAACTTAATGCCACTCGAGCAAGCAGAAATGCAAAAGGTGTGCCAAACCTCAAGGGTAAAAAGAGAGGAATGTCTGATAGCCAGGAAGACTCCATAACCTCGAGTCACAAAGTGTTATTGGTATGATAATGTTCAGTAAAAATGAGTTCTTCCAGGCTCCTGCATAATTCTGTATTCCCAACCCCGAAATTTTATGTTCTGCTTATTAGGAGATATTAGGACTAAATGCTTTTCATTTTGCAATTTCTTCTGTGCTAAGTTTTTAAATATAAACAAATGACATTTTGAATCCATTTTGAAATCATAAATAATACTGCTGTTATTTTAAAATTTTGATTTTTCAATTAAAGGTGTGGGACTTTGTGTTGCTGAGAAATGATACACGGTTGGTATCAGGAAGCAGTGATGCAGAACTAAGAGTGTGGGCACTGCGCTTTACTGATGCAGGTAGATACTCTACTGTACTTGAAACTGAATTCTTTTAACATGAATGAACCTATTTTGTTCAGCATCCTTATTCTCATGTTTTTCTGCTTTTCTCTTGGTTCTTTGCATTTCTTGCTAGAGAAGCCCCTTGTGGCTCCTTGAAGCTACTATGCTGACATGGTACAGTCTACCAGGTCACATCATCCGTGGAGATCTTTAGACCTACCGATGACAAGTGCCAGAACCTGGCCCCAACCTCAGAGGCGCAGGGCTTGGTGTCATTTATTTTTGCCACCTCACCAGGAAAGATGCCCAGAAAGTAAAGTCAAAACAAATAACTGCTGGCTTAAAACCATCGTCAGCTTATTCGCCCCATCTTTTCCCACTTATTTGGGTGGGGGGGCGGCAAGGTACCTAGCTGTCAGCCGGCATCTTGGCCTTGGTGTATTGCTGATGTAATGGGTACCAGGTCCCCTCTCTGCTGTGCTGGCTCTGGTGTTTGTTTATTCAGCTAAGTGTACATTTCCTGTACACTGTGGTGTAGTGTGAGCCAAGTTTTGAGAGTGCATTTGAGAGTTTTTGGAATGATACACAAGCAAGGGTTTAATTTTCAAATCGCCACTCAGATTACCACACAGCACAAGAGTTAGCCTATCTTTCATAGGCTTGTGTTCGGGCAATGACTTGTACTGTTGGGCATATTCATGTAAGGCGACTGTTACGAGTGGAAGTTGTTGGAAAAATGAAGAATATGGAAATAAGAATAAAGGGAACCCCAGAAGGTCTATTGACCCATATAGGGCAGCTCCTATTTATTTTCACCAATCTCATTCATGCTCATGTCTAACCAATGTTTGAAATAATCCAATGATCTAACCTTTATTATGTTACCCAGTAATTTGTTCTGTAAATCAACCACCTTATAATCAACAAATTCTGTTGTCTTTTATGCTGTAGATTGGTTACCATTGTAATAAAATTACAGCACTGTATTAGGATATTTTTATACAGTATATTTAAAGCTAACGATTAATTATGTTTGTTATTTTTTCATCAATTTCATTTACTGCATTATTAATTTAATAGGATGTAATTACTGTAATGACAAAATTAATGGTGCAAATTTGTTGGTATAACAAATTCATTTTATATGGTATTTTTATTGTATAAAAAAGAATTTAAGCCATAATTCTTCTAATATTACATTTTCTTCAGATTCTAAAACTGTAAAGGACAAAGATGAAGTGTCAGATGAGCCTCCAAATAAGATATTTCATATTGACACGGAAGGAACACATTCTTCCTCGGGCGTGGACCACCAAGACAAAATAGAAGATGACGCGGTTAGTAATGACTTGAAAAGAAGTTTACTACTGTGAAATTTAAACATTGATTATATTTGTATATAAATTAGAGTACCTATATATAATGTATATATATTTACTTATATAAAATATAATGCTTATTGGTATACTATATTCTTTTTCAGAGTGTTTTGGAAATTGTAAGATTAGGAAGTGTACTTCGCTCTCGTGGTGACCGAGTGTGTGGCTTGCACACCGATGGTCGTGTGGTTGTTTGTCATGGAAAGTCTCCAGTCATGGACCTCTTCATCATTCTGACGGATGAAGAGGTACAAGCAAAAGTTTCAAAGAGACTTAAAAAAGCACGTAAACGTGCACGGTATGTTTCAATTTGTTCACCATTTGTTCCACACCATGACATCATGAATTACTCATGCGGCTAATCGGTGTTATGACATATTTGTGTTGCTCTAAAATGTGATATTGTTCCCCAAATTTTGATATGAGCATTTATTGAAATGGTTCTAAAAATGCAGCAAATAAGTTTAATTGTGATAAAGTGGGAATAAGCGTAGTTTATAGTTTGCCTAATGATGTGAATATTTTATTACATATTTTTTGTTCAGTTAGAGTATGTGTATTTGTATGTTACGTGTAATTTTCTGCACTTTCATCTGACATTGTTTTTGTATGTTTAATTATTATTTAATTAAATTATTTAAATTATTTGTAGACATGGTTGAAGCTGATTATGTTGCTGACTTTTGAATTATGGTTGCCAAGACTTGAGAAACATTTTTAACACAATGTTAAATACTTGATACAGTACTGAAATATTGGAGCCTGTTTTCATTTTTGTTATAGATGTATTACAGGGAGCCGGTCGGCCGAGTGGACAGCACACTGGACTTGTGATCCTGTGGTCCTGGGTTCGATCCCAGGCGCCGGTGAGAAACAATGGGCAGTTTCTTTCACCCTATGCCTCTGTTACCTAGCAGTAAAAATAGGTACCTGGGTGTTAGTCAGCTGTCACGGGCTACTTCCTGGGGGTGGAGGCCTGGTCGAGGACTGGGCTGCGGGGACACTAAAAAGCCCCGAAATCATCTCAAGATAACCACATGTCTGCTATTGTTGCTGAAGAAACTGTTAAGAAATTTAACTTGAAAGCAATTTGGCATGGGGCCTTCTAACCCCATGAAGGTCAAAGGTTACATCCACCCTTCCCTCCATTATCATTACTGTACTGTATCTCATTCCCCACATTTATTACTTTATTTTCTACTATCATTACCTCATTTCCCACTTTTGTCGCCTGATTTCCCACATTTGTCTCCTGATTCCCACTTTTGTCGCCTCATTTCCAACTTATCTGGGGGAAACCTCTGATGGCTTCCTGAAAGTATCTTGCTGTGTACTAAAAGTCACATCAGTCATGGAAGGTTTGTTTGGCTTACTGGGGACCAGAGCCAGAACCTAGCCCCCTCACAGAGGTGCAGGGATTGAGAGAATTTACCACCTTACTGGGAAAAGCACCCAGAATGTCGGTGAAGCTTTTTCAGACAATGAAGCTTATTAACCACCAAACAGCTCTGCAAACAACTCGCACAGAAAAAGGAATTCACTCAAACTAGCGCGAAACTCGCTACTACTCATCACTACCACCACCACTAGGTGGCCTAGCCCTCGCAGCTGGCTCCCCTTAACAACCAACTGGCTCCCCTTACCTGTTACTGATGTTAAAGTGGAAAGTTTCACATGTAGGGCTCCAATCTGCCAGTTATGGGCAAGCCCTGCTGCTTCAAGTTTTGTGCTGGCCATTCGTAGGACTTTGTTCATCTATCAGGGGCTGTGTGCTTGTTGTCGAGTTCCTCATTTTTGTGTTTGCTTCACATGTGTGTTTTGTATCCTGCTTATTATGTGGGCATGGCTTTGATTGCATTTTGGGCTGCATGCACTCAGGGGTTTTCTTTCCTGGGTGCCTGCTAGTGCTGCTACTGCACAGCCAGAGGTATCTTCTCTAGTGTGTTCAGGAATTTGCCCCTGAGAGGCCAGGCCACTGGACTGGAGCCTTGGACTAATCACTGGGGTGTACAGCTTGTGAAATGAAGCCAATGTTACACTAGCAGAGGCCAAAAAACCTGCAAGAGAAGCTCCTCCGAGCACATCAGCATCCTGTGTGAGCCAATCACTATGTAGCTTGAGGAGACCAAACGAGTGCATGACTTAACCCAAGTACTGATGGGAGTGAAGTTCATCCACCATCAGTGCCGCCCATAACGGGAACCTGGGCATGGAGCTGCACGAGACTCACAACCCAAGGAAGTGCGGGAGCAAACAGGCAATCATTGAGGGGGTGCAAAGGGTAAACACCATAAACATGGACAATACCTCACGTCGGTGCAGTGTGTGGGTGTGACAAAAGCCATACCAAGCTCCAAGTGAAAAGAAAGGATTGTTCTCAAGCCAAGAAGATTCCAAAACCTCATAATGCATCCAGTACTGGGAGTAGGAACCCAAACTCAAAAGAGGCAGGCTCTATCTTACTCTGGGTCTCGCAGGGGTTCATTAACAAGGCCTTCCACACTGCTGCTGAAGGGAACCCTCCAAAAGGACAATCTCAACAGGCTCAAAGGCTCACAGAACCAAACACTAGGGGGAGAGCTGCACCCAAATCTTATTTGTACAGGGAGTGGGGATATGAAAACCCTTTTCCTGCAAAAGGAGACCCTCATTGGAGGGTCTCCAGAGACCACTTAGAGACCACCAGAGACCACTTAGGGTCGAAAGGGATGATCCAAGTCAGTGGATCATCATGAGTCAGGCATGATCCAAGGGTTCATGCCTGACTCACCCCAAGCCTTGGAAGCAGCCGTGAAGAGCCCCTGGGGAGATAAGCATCCTTGCCCACTGCCTGTGATAAATAAGCAGAGTCTAGGAGAAATGCTTCAAAAGCAGAAGGTACTGGCCGAGAAGACCCAGAAGCCTCGGTGGGGTCGGTAGATGAACTGCCTCTGTGCATGATTTGGAAGGGGTCAATCCAAGAAGCTGACCAAGCCACATCCTGAACTAAACCTTCTCCCAATCCCGAAACCCTCAGAAGCTTTGGGGTTGGAAGAACAGGGTGAGGATCAAAAGAGGGACAAATCAAGCCTGGGGAAAGAGGTGGTGTGGACAGAACAAAGGTCTAACACCTCCAATTCTGGGGTCCCTAAACACCATCCAGGCACATAAATTAGACCGCTGTTACTTAGCAAACCTAACATGTAAAGTGGTTGCTGCCTGAAAAGCTCTAGTCTCATCAGGAGGGGCCGAAAGAAGATCCACATGATAACAAACTTCATGTGACTGGGTTGAAGGCATCACTCACCAAACAGGTAGAAGTAATGGACATCGCCATGTGGCACGGACTACATACACCTCAGAAACTCAGACGAGGCGAGAGCAGGTTCGGGGAAATATATATGGGGACCACCAAACCTGCAGGTAATTTCCAGGGGCCCAAAGGAGTTGATCACATGGAACACCCAGGTACTGGATCCATACTTTGGATCTTTAATTGAAGGCTGTCTCTTATTCTGTATAGATATGTCTAATGCATAGAAATGGTGTAGTAAGCCAACACGGTCTGGCTCTGATGGCTGTGAAGGCCAACCTCGACATACTAACGTGTAGCATGCAAATACCCAGTGCAACCCATGCCATCAAGTGTTGCTCCCAACCTGTGTCAATGTCAGGAAACCCAAGGAGCCTGACTCAACGTGGATGAAAGCCACACAAGCGAGGAAGTCCTCTGAGGAAGCAACCCCCCGAACATCCCAGGGATGATAACCCTGAAGCGCTAGGGCACCACTTGGGAGCCCATAGGAAAGAGAATCCAGTGCATATCCAGCTCCAAGCGCACTTATGTCCAGGCTCACACTACACTAGAAAGTGTAAGAGATGCCAAGGATGGCAACAAACACCACTTAGCTGAAGCAGAAAACCTGAACCTAAATGGTGACCCGGTACACATTAACATCAGCGTAGAACTGAGGAGGGTGTGGCCAGCTGACTGGAAGCTATTTACCCCTTTCCCTGAACGAGTGGTGAGGGTGAGGCGAATGAGCTGGCACTAGTTTTCAGAATTTTTGTGAATTTATTTACATTGTCAGGTGAATTCTTTTGGCGGTTCTTGAGTCTGAGGTCTCTATTAAGGCCAGCAGTTATACATTTTATTTTGCTGACTTTCTAGTGCTTTCCCTAGTAGTGGCATAAATAAATAATTATCACTGCTCCCTGCACGTTTGTGAGGGGGAAGTGGGGAGCCAGGTTCTCGCTTATGGTCCCCAGTAGGCCAACAGAACTCTGTAACTGATGGGACCTGGTAGATGCTACACTGTCAGTGGCAGCAGCTTCAAGTAGCTACAAGGGATTTCCCCTGAAAATATATTTTGTTTCTCGCTATAAACCATTTCCACCTAAGTTGACCAGACCACACACTAGAAATTGAAGGGACGACGACGTTTCGGTCCGTCCTGGACCATTCTCAAGTAGATTGTGATGAGGAGGTAGGGACAGGCAATAAATAGGCAAGAGAGAGCTGAGGAGGAAAGTCAGGTGTAGGGGATAGTAGTAATGGAAACTGCAGCAGGCCTAACCTATTTCCACCTAACCTTGTCTATTCACATACCCTGTGAACTGTTTGCAAGAAATTTCCACTTCTTTACATTCTTACTCATCATGTCACTTTACCATATCTTCCTTTCTATCCCCCCTTCCCAGCCTTCCTCTCCTCATACCTTATTCATTTGGAGACACTTCACCAATCTTCCTTCACTAGTTTGGTATTGTCAGACTACCTTGGTATGCTCTTCTCGGTCTTGTGTTCTATTGAATTTTGCACTCTGCTTCTCTTCATAACATTCATGCCTTTGTTGACCAAACCACACACTAGCATGTGAAGGGACGACGACGTTTTGGTCTGTCTTGGACCATTCTCACGTCGATTGTGAGAATGAAGGGACGACGACGTTTTGGTCTGTCTTGGACCATTCTCACGTCGATTGTGAGAATGGTCCAGGATGGAAACGTCGTCGTCCCTTCACTTTCTAGTGTGTGGTTTGGTCAACATATTTCAGGCCACGTTATTGTGACTCCTCGTCTTCATGCCTTTCTCTCTCCTAAAATCACATACTGCTCAGATTGTCAGTTAGGTTAGTTGACACTACTATATCTTTATGGTGCCCTCTACTTAAAATATTCCTGTTTTGTTTTATTCTAACTGGAGCTTTCATAGCAGTAGCCACTTTCTTTCTCTGATTTACCCTACTCGCAAGTTTTGTTGCACAAATTCCTCTTATCGATCATACATCCCAAGTTTTTAAATTGAACCTGGCCAAATTGTTCTCGAGGTTAAATCTTTAGCAAGAGTCATTTTTCATCCATGTCTCCTTCTCCCTGTTCAATTCATTCTTTCATTTCTCTGAACAGAGAATCGGGCAATGATGTTGAAGTAGGTGAAACACCACAACTTGCTGATGAACTAAGAAAACTGCCAACATTACGAGCAGCTAATAAGTTGTTAGGGTTGGATATAGTATCCGAAAACCTGGGCACTGTGAAAGTAGTTGGACTTCATGTTGATAACAGCCTGGCAGTGTATGGATCCAGTCTTGATGCTAAAGAAGATAAAGGCCAATTTCAAGATAAGAAAAAAGGAACTTCAAATGCTGTAAGATAACAAATTTCCAGCTGTATATGGTGTTGTTTGCAAGCATTGTTATTTGATTGAATATTGCATACCTTTATGTGAAGTCTTTTTTTGAAGCATTTGAACATTGTATAACTTGGTATAATAACAGAGAAATTTGTTCCTACATCATTCTATATGTTTTCTTCTTTTCTAGAAAGGATCCCTCAGTAGCTCCCTGAGCTTAACTCTGGTACCATCAAGCCTTAGCACTAACACACATGCTTGAATGGAAGGTGTCTCCTATGTTGCAGGTGTTTCAGGGGGTTCTTTAGAGCCTCTCAATGCATGACTCTGCTCCTGCTCTCTGCTGTGATGTTGGTCTCTTGCAGCTGCATGCTCAGTTTTCCCTGTTGTTGACTTATGTTGGTTGTGGATAACCTTCATGCCCACTTGCACTTGGGTTCTGTCATGCACTTCTTGAGTCTCCTGAAACTTCATTGTGATTGGCTCACGGGGAAAGTTTAGGCACTCGGTAGGGTTCGTCGTGCAGGGGTCCTGGTCTTGTCTACTTCTATGTCGACAACCCTGCTCACACTGTATGCTTCGATCTTCCGGGAGGCAGTGGCTGTATTTTTTACCTCCTGTCTTGTGTCAACAGGCCATGCTAGCCCAGTCCTTGAACTCAGCATTGGCCCTTGCTCTCATCTTCCCTTCTTCCTTTTCCTCGCTCCTGTTTCCCGAGGACATTGTTTCTCAGTGTCTGTCTTCTGTGGCCACTGGTTGTTGGCCTATGTCTGACTTGTGTGTTTGTGGGGGGGTTGTCTTTGCCTCCCATGGTGGTTTGAGCCAGGGCATTGCATGCGGCTGGATGGGGTAGGTCATGCCTTTGGAGCCAGATGCTGGGTCAGCATGCACTTCTTGTGGCCACTTCTTCTTCGTCTGGTTGGCGCCGTGCTTGGTTCTGAAGGCTGGTATGCGGGGTTTATCCCAGATCTTTCGTGGGTTACCCCTTTGATGAGGCAGTTGAGGGGAGGCTTACTTAGTTTGCCAATGTTTGGTCTCACAATTTGTGGGCTCTTTTGGGTCGTTTCTGGAGGCCTGTGGCGGCATTGGCTGGTCCCACTTCCTTCCGTAAAAACCTGGCTTTCAATTCAGGTTTTTCAGAAATTTCAATGCCAATTTCTGTGAGAGTCCTGGTGGATTCCCGACATCCTCTCTCCCACAAGGTGTCGGGTGAATTCAGTCATTATAAGAACTGTTGGTGGAGTAGCTGGCTGACCTTGTCTGCCTTCCCCATCTCCCAAACAAGGGGGGGGGGGGGGAGAGATGGGAGAAATTAGCTCACACTATTTTTCATGCATTTTCAATCGTTTATTTATATTGTTGGAGGATTTCTTTTGGCTGTTTTCATGCTGCAGTCTTGTTCCTATGCAAGCAGTGGTCTGTTTTGTTTCCCCTGACTTTCTGGGTGTCTCCCCTTAATGGTGGCAGACTTTAATAAATTTACATAAAATTTTCATAGTGCCACTGCTCCCTGTGCCTCACTGAAGGAACCAGGTTCTGGATCTTTGTCTCTGGTAGGCCAATAAGAAATCTGTGACCGAGGGCACCTTGTAATCTGGCACTATATCAGTATAGTAGCTTCAGGAAACCATCAAGGGACTCCTTCAGAAATTGGCATTTCATTACATTCAATGTAATTGAAATGCAATATTTTTTACTGCTAATAAGAAAGTTAATAATCATATTTTGATTCCCTTTATTTTTTACTTTAACATTTTTGTTATTAACAGATCAGTGAATTATATAATCCAGGCCATAGAACAGAAGTGAGGGCAATAGCATTCAACTCTCTTAGTGACCAAGTCATCACTGCTAGTGCTGACTCTCTCAAAGTCTGGCATAGGTGAGTCATTGCTCTGTAATGTTCGTAAGTTTTGCTCATTAACCCTTAAAGTGCGCATCACGTCATATGACGTGCTGGACGTTGTCCCAGTCAACTGCACATCACGTCATATGATGTGTTGGAGTACTACGCAAGATTTAAACAGCCTGCGGATACACGGGGTTTACCACACCTTCATCAGGGCTCTTGTAAACAGACGCCATTTTAAAAAAAAATCGTGGGCCAAACTCCCGGGTGTTATTGGCCTCAGTATTGAGTGAGCAACCAAGCCTGACACACGCAGCATGAGCTAACAGCACTGCTGTTCAGCTTGTGACCACAGCATCGCCTAAAAATGCCAAATTATACTTGTTCATGCTATTATGTAGCGATGATATTATTAGAGAAGACCCCTGACTGTGATAAAACTGACCAGGGTTCTGATAATAGCAGGATTGTGGTGATATTTAGTGCTGTGCGCCATGGAGGGAGGAGTAATGCTGTGGGAGGGAGGGTGGTGGCGATGTCTTTTGACTGTGTGTGGCCACCTTTTATTGACTGCACTCAGCATACCAGCTTAGTGGTTCGCTATGGTGAACACAAATGTAGATACTTATATATAACGTGTGTATAGAGGGTATAAACAGCAAGAGAAGGTTTGGAGCCGCCATTTTGGTGAGGGCGGTGGCGTCGTGCAAACTGACGCCACCGTGCAGACGACGGTGTTGTTTACTGGTTACCACGATGGTCTTTGGGCATCATACCAGTTTATTTGTACAAGTATGGTGAATAAAACAGGTAGATATTTATATATAATGTGTGTATATAGCGTAATAACACCACACAGTATTGTTGGAGGAGAAATATTAGTGCGTCTGGCCTTGAGGGCGGCCGACGATCAGCTGACTGTGTGAGTGTCCACATCTTTGTGCCTTTACTCACCATACAAGCTTAGATGTACAGTTATGGTGAACAAAACATGTAGATACTTATATATAACGCCTGTATATTGTGAATTATTGCAAAAACATTATTGTGGGAGGAGAATGTGGGTGAGTCAGATGACTGGAGGGAGGGCGGGAGTGGCTGGCTGGTACACGGCGGTCACTCCTCGTTACTTTTTGACTCATAATAGCTACTTAGTGGTTTGTTATAGTGAACAAAACATGCAGATACTTATATATAACCTGTGCTTATAATGTAATAACCGACAAAGTATTTGTTCACTGATTGATGAACATAATTGAATCAACAATATGCACACCATATTTTTGAGTACAGCAATGATTCACTCATTTTATTATATAAATATATCAAACTACACACTATTCAATAATATTACAGCAAAAAAAGTATGAAAAATCAATCAGAGACATTGAAATAATTCGGTAATTATCTCTTTGTGGCAACTCTGGCCTGACAGCTTGCGAGCAACAGACCACCTGGGACACACGCTGAGTCAGCGCCTATAATTTGCCAGACTTGCCCGCCCTATAGCGGGCAATATATGCCACTTACGATTTTTTTATTATTTTTCCCGTGATCAGTGAACACAAATTAACAGGTTAGGAAGAAAAAATAATTTTTTTTCAAAATGACATGTGCCTGTGGGGATGACAGGATATTAAACCCCGAGCAAGTTAAGGGTTAATAAAATCTTTTAATGGCTGAATATGTTTTGGGGATGACAGGATATTAAACCCCGAGCAAGTTAAGGGTTAATAAAATCTTTTAATGGCTGAATATGTTTTTTATACAGTAGTGCACTTGAAAGTATAATTTAAAATGAACTTGAGTTGGTTCCAAGGACAATATTTCATCCTGTCTTAACTCTGGCCAGGTTTGATTAACCAGACTGTTGGATGCTGCTGTATGTAGTCTGACTTAGGAATCTCAGCCCTGTTGATCAGTGTACAGTATATTAAGTTGCAGATGAGTTAACGAGAGCTAGAACGATGAGCCAGAGCCTGGCTCCCTCAGAGAGGCGCAGGGAGCAATGGCATGTGAAAACTTGTCTGCTATCAATGGGGGTTAGGCATCCAGAAAGTTAGGTGCCCCAAAACAGATCCCAACTGGTAGAAAATTGCAACCCAAGACCGAACAGAGCCCAAGAACTCCCCCGCCCCTCAAGAAAAACAAGGCAACAAGCAAATAGTCATCAAACTGACATGAGACTGACCCCTTCCCCCATCCTTCTTCCACCCCTGATAGGGCCCCGTTGCCTTGATTTTCATGGGGAGTTCTTTGGGTCTGTTCGGTCTGGGGTTGCAATTTTCTATCAGTTGGAGTCTGTTTTGGGGCACCTACCAGTTCTGGGTACCTAACCCCCGTCTATGGCAGACATGAATATATTTTCAAAGAGTGGAATTTTCAGAGGCCATTGCTCCCTGCGCCTTACTGAGGGAACGAGGTTCTGGCTCGTGGTTCCCGGTAGGCAGAACTCCATGTGACTGAAGCCCCAGACTATTATATCTAATATCAGTCCGATGGCTCCAGGGAGCCTCCGGGGCTCACCCAGAAAATGGCGTTCCATTACATTCAACACTGGTTTTTTATGATACTGTACTGCACTATATGCAACAAAATCAAAATGTTTAATCTTTTTCATTATAGTTAAATGTGAAGTGAAGGGTGTAACTTATATAGAAATTAAAAAAGTATTTTTGGAAGATTTCAACTTGCAGTACATTTATTAATTATTGTTTATTTTTTTCATCAGAGGTGACAGACAAGCTATAACTACAGTTCCTTGTGACTATGCTGTGTGTGTTGTTGTTGTGCCCGGTGACCGCCATGCCCTGATTGGCACACGATCTGGCTGTCTTCAGCTGGTTGACTTTGGATCATCCATATTACTAGAGAATATCATGGCTCATGAACCTGACGAGATGGCCACAGACACAGGTGTATGGTCAATTGCACTTACACATGATGGGGTGAGATTTATTCTTTATATAATTTTCCTGAGAAAACTTGTTTATAAGTAGGTAGGTAAAATAGATATAATAATGAAAAATGACATGATGTTTAATTAACGGTGATAAGTTCCAGGTACTTAGTTAATTACCTAAGTGTAGTTACGGGATGAGAGCTACACTTGTGGTGTCCTGTCTTCCCGGTACTCTTTGTTGTATAACGCTTTGAAACTACTGACGGTTTCTGCCTCGACCACCTTCTCACTTATCTTGTTCCAACTGTTTATCACTGACCACTGTTTGCAAAAGAATACTTTCTAATAGTTTTTCGGCACCTTTGTTTCCTTAGCTTGAATCTGTGTCCTCTTGTTCGTGAAATTGCCGATTTCAGGAATTCCTCTTTGTCAAGTTGGTCAATTCTTGTTAGTATTTTGTAAGTGGTGATCATATCACCTCTCTTTCTTCTATCTTCGGCATGTTTAACACCTCTAGTCCCTCCTCGTAACTCTTGTTTTTCAGTTCCGGAAGCCATATTGTAGCATTTGTATGCTACAATAGCCGCTAAACCATTTGTATGCACATTGTATGTTTCTAAGTTTAAGTAATAACAATATTCTGCAATAAATTTCATTAAATGACTTCAATTAGTTGTCGTGTGTGGCCTACATGACAACACAAATGTGGCCCATAGTCTTCGGGGGACCCTCAGTTTGACATGCTTAGGGTACAGGACACGATCAGATTTACTCATAGACAGGAAACCAACATGTAAGAGATCTGGAAATTGTGATGTCTGAGGACCTGACATTTAGGTTACATAGCCGAGGTTGTATCACCGGCTGACTGTGATCTACCATCCCCCTATTCCCAAATGAGTGACGGAGGTGGGATGAATGAGCTGGCACCTGTTTTGAAACTTTTTGATTGTTTGTTTACAGTGTTGGGGAGTTCTGGCAGTTCACACAGGCTATGGTCTCTTCTTAGCTAGCTGAGGTTTTTGTCTCATTGGTGGCATAAATAAATAAATGCCACTGCTTTTTATGCCTCTGCGAGT
The DNA here is from genome assembly GCF_040958095.1 of Procambarus clarkii. Classification (NCBI taxonomy): domain Eukaryota; kingdom Metazoa; phylum Arthropoda; class Malacostraca; order Decapoda; family Cambaridae; genus Procambarus; species Procambarus clarkii. The sequence goes on from NC_091167.1 coordinate 28,577,020, forward strand.
GGGGGCCGGGTTCAGGCTCTTGGTCCCCGGTAAGCTAGATAGAACTCCGCTGCTGAAGTGACCCAGTAGATGGTACATTGTCAGTGATAATATCTTCAGGAAGCCACAAGGGGCTTTCCCTAGAAATGACAGGTTGGATAAAAAGAACCTTTCAAACAAGGAATAGCATACCAGTGATGATACTTTTCGAGACACTAGTGCTCTCTAGAGTGGAATACTGTTGCACAATAACAGCCCCATTCAAAACTGCAGAAATTGCTGACCTGGAGAATGTGCAAAGATTCTTACTGCTAGAATCCACTTTACTAAACTTAAATTATTGGGACCAATTAAAATTTGTAAATCATTATTCTCTAGAGTGTAGGCAAGAGATATACATCGTAATTAATATGTGGAAAATTTTAAAGCGACTGGTTCCATATCTGCATATGAAAATAACAACACATGAGACCTGAAGCATGGCAGAGTGTAAGTAAACAGTGGCCCAAATACAAGGGTAAATGAATCAAACATCAGCAAAGTAGCACCTTTCCTTGTATTTACTTAACGGTATGTGCACTCGCTATCCCCAGAGAAGAGATTGCTTGTGGCTGACAGCCTTCAACTTGATGCTAGGGAAGAGTATCTTGAAATTGTCACTTAGTGCAAAGACCAGAGAGACACTATGAATCTGGTATACACCCTATGAAACAACCATAAGCATGGGCTCCAAACATAGGCAATATGCTGTATTGCTCTGCCCAAATGATTGCCTAGGTTTCTTAGCTTTGAGAAAGATTGGTCTTGAAGCTACACCAGGCAAAGAGTAAGGTGACCTTTCCAGACCCTTTACTTGGTAGAGAAAGCATCTGGAAGGGCCTTGAGTTTTTGTTTTGCTTTTGTGTGTTATATTGTGTGATTTGCCTCGAATAAATGACTAAGTTATGAACACCATGCGCTCCCCACCATTTTGAACAGAAATGACAGAAATTTGAAAACTCCTTGTTCTAAGTGGGAAGGTACTGAGGTATTTACCCAGAAAATATAGTTAGCAACATGTAAATGAATGAATCTAATTCTTTTAAATATGGCTTGTTTGGTATCTGAACATTAAATAATATAAAGGGTTTAGTTAAAAAGGATTTGGAGTATAGATACAGAAGCAAGTATTGTGAGTCTGGGTGTGGAATACTGACTGAGGGAAGTAATCGTGTTTGAGAGCAAGATTCAATATTTAATATTCAGTATTTGATTCCAAAAGTGAGTTGTAAATTTATTTAGCTTCCCTAGAAAGTTAATTATAAACATTGTATGTTTGTTATTTTTCTTCAGCGTGGCTTCATAACAGGTGGAAGTGACAAGATGGTCAAGTTCTGGAAATTTGAACTGATTCGTGATGAAGATGAAGGTCGAGGAAAGAGACTGAGTTTTGTACAAGACAGTAGGGCTCTCAAGGTGAGTAATCATTTAACAGTTCTTATAAATTTTAGGATTACAAATATAAAAATGTTTGGAAATTAGAGTATTTATCATATACCATATGTGCATGCCCCATTAAATGTAACCCAGCATAGCACATTTGTTATAATACTATTTCTACAAGGGTCTCCCCTCTCATAGCTCATTTACCATATATACTGGATAATTGAGCCTTAGAAACCCTTCACCCACACATAGTCTACTACCCATTTGTTGCCTACTGAAAACTGGAACCAGAATCTGGTTTGCTTTATGTGAAGAAGGGAAGACTGGGGATCAGAGATCGGCCCAAAATCAGGGTAAACTCCACCAGAAAGCATAAACACAATAAAACAAGTAACTGTTGGAATGAAAATATTATTTCCAAGTAAACAAGACCTAACAATTGTTGCTGTTGGGTAACCTCTAAAACTGTGATGCACCTGACTGCCACCAGGTGGCAGCTCAGGTCACCCATGGTACCTGGATTGTACCTGAATGGGGTTCTGGTAGCTTTTCTACTCTGCCCGGGGGCAAAGTAGAAATTTACCCTGTTGTACTAGCAAGTGCTTCTTACACTATATGGCAGTTGGCGTAGTCAGTACTTAGTTAATATTTTCTAGACACTAATTAGCTAGCCTTTCTGTTCCAACGAATGTTTGAAGGGGCATTGAGTTGTTTGATCTATTCTTTGGTGTCATAGTGAGCAGTTTCTCTCAGTAGGTGGACTGAGGTATTCTCTCCACTGTCCCCCTGCCCCCGGAGTACAGGACATGACCATTTGAATAGTAACCTGTTCTGGTTGGGACTGAAAGTGAACCCAGTGCTTGGTGTGCTAGGAGTGACCTGGGTGGACCCACAGCCTTAGCTATGGCCACAATCAAAATTCTGCCTAAAAGAAGTGTTTCATTCCATTTAATATCCTATTTTGTTTTTCTAGGTTGCTGACCAAGTTACGTGTGTACGATGCTCCGCCGATGGAAAATTTGTAGCTGTGGCAACACTGGACCTAAAAGAAACGCTCTATTTCTCAGATAGTTTAAAGGTAATTATTATTTTGTTTTTAGTGAATTAAGAAATGTATACATTGCACTCTCGTCAAATTTGCCAACTGGATTTTCCCTCCAAAACTTGGATTAAAAATAATCAAGATCCTGGAGAATGTAATGAATGCAATTTCATGCAATGAAATCCGGATTATTGCTTCACCATGTACGGTAATTACCATGAAATAATTTAAAATAACCAGCTGATTATTTGTTTTATTCTGTTTCATAGACCTGCTACCCCATTCATAAGTTACATTTCCTAACAATCAAGTTGATATTTCCAGAAAAGTTTTGAGTGGCCAGTGATAAGTAAATGCATGGGAAAAAAACAGTGTTGAAAGGAATGAAATGCCAATTTCTGGGTGACCCCCGGAGGCTCCCTGAAGTTATCTTACTGATCAAGTGCCTTCTATTTGAGTGACATCAGTCACAGAGATCTTTGTAAGCCTACTGGGGACCATGAGCCAGAACCTGGCCCCCCTTAGAGAGGCAAAGGGAGCAATGGCCATGAACACTTTACATTTAATGGTCATCTTGCCATTGACCGGGTTAAAAATTGCAAGCTATGTCCGCACAAGTGCAAAAGAACTCCCCCAAGAAGCAAACAAACAAGCAAAGCATCATCCAACTAACCCCTCGCTTGTTAGCTCCCCACCCCCACAAGGGGAAGGAGAAGCCAGCCTGGGTAGGTCCGGACGCCAACCTCTAGTTCTTTGACCGGAGGGTGGGAGGGTGTCAGGGAGTCTCCAGAACTTGCCCAGAAACTGCCGTTTTATTACATTAAATGCTGGTTTTCTGGAGGGAGCCTGTTGGCTTCCTGAAGCTAACTACCCACAGAGAATGAAAATGGAAGAACCCAGGCGGCGGCAGCCCCGCAGAGCACAACGCAACAAACACAGCCAGTTGCTACAAAGGCCCCAAAGCAACATAAAACCGCAGAGGGCTCAGGACAGGTCATGGGAGACCCGGAGGTCAGGACCTTTGACCGACCCCTAAAACCCCTGAGCCCGAAAACCATCCAAAGACAGCTGAAAGAGCGGCACACTTCGAACATCAGGGGACACAGCGGACAACCTGAGACACATGAGCCTTGGAACTGAGAACCAAGGAAACCAGATCAACCTAGAGTGCGGCAACCAACACAGAACTGGTGACCCGCAGGAAGCTGTATAAAGCCGCCACTGGACACACACACACACACATAATTTGCCCCCGGCCTATCCAACCAAGCATCCACAACCAACAGAACCCACCGGAAGCCATTCGCATCATTCTTCTCCAGAAAAAGGACCTGACAGCAAACTAACAAAACGACCTACCAAAAACAAGCACGAACTGTAGGGACCACCACAAACCAAGGTGAAGAAGAAATGAAAAATCCCGGACCAAAGACCAAGAAGGCTCAGGCGGCACAAGAGCAGGCCGGAGGTGAAAGTGCACGTGAAAGCTAGCGGAAGGGACAACCACCCCGAGCGCAGGCTGCAGCAGCTCTGACAACACTGCACGACCCTCACATGTTGACCATCTTGGCTCAGCTTTTCTTGCCTTGTCTCTGGTTGGTCTCACTCGTCATCTTGTTAGGTGGGCACCTGGCTGGCCTGTGTCTGCTTGCCAGGTTCCTGTTTTTTTCTGGTTCACCGGGTGTTTTTCTTGGAGTGCAGGTGGAAGTTCCTGGTGGTTCTGTTCCTGATTCGGACTTGGCTGGCCCTCATATGGGACTCTCCTATCAGTATTCCAAGCCCCTGGTGGCCTTGACCCAGATGCAGTGCTTCTGTCTATTGGGTTATCCCTGGTTACATGATGGTTGCTTGGTGTTTTTCAGTAGATCTTCAGTAGGCCATATAGAACTCTGCAGCTGATGTGACCTGTTAGTTGCCACACTATCAGTGATAGTAGCTTCAGGGAGCTAATGGGGCTCACCCAGAAACTGGTCTTTCATTACATTCAACGTGGATTTTTGTTCCTGAATAAAGTGTTCGAGTGCTGAATAGTTCAAGTGTACTAACCTAACTGTACTCGCCTAATTGTGCTTGCGGGGGTAGATCTCTGGCTCTTTGGTCCCGCCTCTCAACTGTCGGAGCTGTTTGAGCAGCTCCGGAACAGTGTGGAGCTGTTTGAGAGCCGAGATGTTAGTGTGTATGTATTGGACCATAAGATTGTGGCTTGAGAGGCAAGTAAGGAATTGGGTCAGAGGAACATTTCACTTAACTAAGTTTTTTTTTTTTTTTTTTTTTTTTTAACCAGCTGTGTCATGAGCTATATGGAAAGTCTCTTCCTACCACATGCATGGACTTCTCCACTGATGGGACCTTGATAGTAACTGGTAGTAAGGACACAAGTCCTTCGTATTTATGGAACAGATTTTGGGGATCAAAAAAGGTAAATTATATGGATTTTTTTAATCCATTTTCTGTTTATTTAATTTCTTAGTGAATATATGACATTTACCAGATATTATGTAGTGTGTTGTACTGTATTATTATTATATTTCAATTTTATTAATGTATTGTATATCATGTCAATTGCCACTAACAACTTTATGTGAAGCTGAATTGTTTATGAATTTATCAGATTACTGAAGAATGCACATCAAGGAGGGGTGACAGATTTACGTTTCATCCCCAAAACCCATATGTTCTTCTCTTGTGGTCAAGATGGCACAGTAAAGCAATGGGATGCTGACAATTTTCAGAGGATCATTACTCTTGAAGGACATGCTGGAATTGTCAGGTTAGTTATAAGATGTGAATGAAAATTGATTATCAGAGTGTAAGTGTTTCACTGTTTCATTTATTGTGTTTTTAGGGGGAGCCACTTGTGGCCCTCCCTGAAACAACTATGCTGTACCATCTGCTAGGTCACATAGGCTATGGAGTTCTATAGGCCTACTGGGGATCAGCCCCAGAGCCTGGCCCCCCTTGCAGAGGCATAAGGAGGAAAGAAATTGTATTTTCATCCCCACCAGGGAATGTGGTGGCAAAAATATAATGTCATCGCTCCTTGCACCTCGGTGAGGGGGGGCAGGTTCTGGCACTGGTCCCCGGTAGGCCTATGGCACTTCATAGCTGATGTGTTTTAGTAGATGGTACCATCTCCGCATGTAGCTCCAGGAAGCCACCGGGACTCGCCCACAAATTGACATTTAATTACATTCAGTGCTGGATTTTTGCTCTTGCATTGATCAAGTAGTATCATTGACCTAAAAGGAATTGTCTTGTTTTTATGTCTCAGGTGTCTAGCAGTCTGTCCTAAAGGTGCTTGGGTTGCAAGTGGTGGACAAGATCGTTCAGTACGGCTTTGGGAACGCACTCATGAGCCCTTGATATTAGAAGAAGAGCGTGAGGAAGAACGCAAAAAGGAGGAAGAGGAAAGTGGAATGTCTGCTACACAACGGCCTGTAGTTCCAGGAGAAGAAGGGGCTCAGGCAGTCAGATCAACTATTACAAGTCATCACACAGAAAAAGCTGTAAGTTTATTAAAACATATATAAATAATTAGTGTCTTCAGTTGGGATACCTTACAATTTAGTATATAAAATTAAAATGGAGCATTGAGTGAATGAAATGCTCATTTCTGGTCTGGTGCCTTGGTTGCTCCTGTAGTAATATTCCATATGGTCCACTCAGGAACACCATTCACTAAACACGAGGTACCTGGTGGTCTATAATCTAGAATGAGATTAGTGTCCAAGCAGGGGTGACAACAGATGACCAGAAACAACACTAGACAGAATTTAAGTTAATGTAGAAAGGGTAAAAAGACACCTGGAGGAACTGGTTGTAGCAAAAGCAGTAAGATAAGACCAGATACCACGATGGTTACTGAAGGAATATTCAAGATAGTGGACAAACTTTAAACACTGAACTATAGATCAGTGTCGTTAACATGCATTTCATGGAAAATTCTGGAAAAAGTAAGCAGAAAAAGGATCGTAGGACATTTGGGGAGTCAGTTTTATAACAGAGGCAGAACATGGCTTTGGAGAGGAAAAATCATGCTTAACAAACTTGATTGAATTCTATGACATGGCACCAGAATAAGACAAGACAAGGAAGGATGTGTAGGCTGTACTTTCTAGACTGCTAAAACGTTTTTGATTCAATTCCTTAATAAAGACTAACACACAAGATGGAGATCCAAGCATGAATGACAGGTAGGACACTAAACTGGGTATGAGAGTGCTTCATGGACATTGAAACAAAGGGTCATATTCAGAGAGAATGTCAAGCTGGAGAGGATTGAAAAGTAGTGTTTCATAAGGCTCTGCCAGAGTACTATTGCCCTTTTTAAATTTATGTAAATGACCTTGTAGAGGGAGAGAGCTCACACATGTCAGTGTTTGCAGATGATACAAAGTTAATGGCAGAAGAACTGAAGAGTACTGTAAGATGCTGTAAGGAGACCTTAAACATCAGGAGTAGTCAGATAAATGTCTGCTGGAATTCAATCCAAATAAGTGTAAAGTAATGAAAATGGTTGAGGTATGAGACTTTTATTCAATTACACCATAAGGGGAAGGGTATTACAAGAAACGATAAGAAAAATGAGCTGAGAGTAGACATAATGCAAAAAAAAAAAAAAAAAAAAAAAAAAAGAGGAAGAAATGCAGATTGGAGTGGGCACGGCGTTCCCACTATAGGCGAGGAAAACGAATTACAGAACAATTTGAGTCGCACCCTATCTCCAGAACGATGAAGAAGGCTAAGTAGAGATATAGAAAAGATTGAACTAAAGCTACAAGAATCATACAAAATCTGAGAAAGAACTCTGTCAACATCAGAGACCCGAGACTGTTCAACACGCTTCCACTACACATAAGGGGCATAACTAGCCGACCCCTCTCAGTGTTCAAGAGAGAACTTGATAAACACCGCCAAAGGATACCTGATCAACTAGGCTGTGATTCATACGTCAGGCTGCGAGCAGCTGAGTCCAACAACCTACTCGACAAGTCCAGCAAACAGGAGGCCTGGTTGGGGACCGGGCTGCACAGACGTTGAGCCACAAAATCATTGCAAGGTAACTGCAAGGTAATGAAAGGGATGCCAGTAGGGGGTTCTACTTTTTGTGTTCATTTTTATATTGGCTGCTGAGGGGGACTGGTAAAGAATAGTGTCCAGAATAGCAACTCCTTTTGGATGCCTAGTCTCTTGTTGCTGTTCAGCAGAAGCGGCAGTAAGATTCATCGTTACCTCTGAGTTTAGTGAGTGAGTGAGTGAGTAAAGAGAGCTCCCTTAATATACAGTATATGATAGGCATGAGGTGAAGGCCAATAAGCTAGATTTCTGAGAGGGATATACTGCTTATACTCTGAGGTATCTGTGTTGCCAGCACCATACTATACCAGTCTGTTACAATACTGTTTTTCCTGTCATAGGCTGATATGATATTGGAAGCGCTTGTGATTTATCGCCAGCAAGTTGAAGCAGGACCGTTGGCTGTACCCCACCACTTGATGACATATGTGTATCACACCTCTGACCCACTCAAGTTTGTCCTAGAGGTACTTAGGAAAGTGAAATCAAGGTAAGAAATATACTATATGTTTGTTATAATTGTGGGTAATGCTTATAGCTTCAAAGGAATGAAAGTGAGATCCACTACGCCAATTAGCATTTAATATTACAAAAAATATAATGCATGTCTTGTACTATCCTGTCCAGTCAAGTGGAATTCATTCTTTTGAAATATTAGTTAAACTGAAGCTTCCTGTTAGGGCTCAAAGGTGGCTCTCTTATCATTAGCCGCCTAGTTAATCCACCCAATTCAAGTAACACCAGACCCTCCCAAATTATTATAAGCCGACTGGGAATGAGAGCCTAACACCTGGTCTCCTCAAAGAAGCACAAGGAGCAGGAAGTGTTAGATCGCCCTAGCTGAGAAATATGCCGCCAGAAAGGTAGAGTGAAACGAAACAATCAACAGCAAGGCAAGTCTTAACAACTCAGAAAATGTGCCACCTAGTAGTTAGGTCAGTCACCCTCTAGTAGCAGCTGCTCACTATCAGGTGGTAGCACCAGGCACTCTTGTATTAGCTGGTATAGCTTCTCATTCATTTGCCTGGTGTTTCAATGAAAGGTCGCTCCTGCTCCCTGAGTCACTTTGTTCTCTTTGGATCCCAGATATTTTTCTACACAAGTTTTGGTCATCTATTTGACTCTATGGGGGCAGTTTGCTTGTATGTTTCTTTTTGAGGGGGAGCCCATTGTGGCTCCCTGAAGCTACAATGTTGATCTAGTACCAAACTATTACGTGCCATCTCGAAGGTTTTAGTCCTACTGGGGACCTTGGGCCAGAACCTGGCCCCCCTCTAATGAGGCACAGTGAACAATGGCACGGATGAAATTGTACCAAATTTTAATCATGTGTGCCACTACCTGGTAAGCTCCCACAAAGTCAGCGAAACAAAGGACACCACTGTTGGTTATAACAATTATCAAGACCTTAAAATTACTAAAAGAACTCCCACAAAATGTAAACAAACTATTGAAACAACTAGCACTTTATGCTAGTTTGCATGAAGTGTTGCGTGTTGGGTTTCTTTCTAGGGGAGTTATTTTGATCTTTTGGGATGTAGATTGCACAAGTTAACCAGACAGTGGTCTGTTTTGATTTGCCAATCTTTCTAGGTACTTTCCTGGTCAATGGCAATTATGACATACTTTAAATGTAATGTGCTCATAGGCAATTACTCCCTGCACCTCTCTAAGGGTGCCAGGTTCTGGCTCGGGTCTACGGTAGGCATAAAGACTTGACTGATGACCCCAAACTAATATAGCACTAATATTTCTCACATAATTTATAGGTTGTGTGGGGTCTATGTTCTGCAATTCCACATTCCATAATATGGCCTTTATTCACATTAAATTCCATTTGCCAAGTGGTGCTCCTATTTACTGTTCTTATTTTGTCCAGGTCTTCTTGAAGGGCATGAAAATCATCTAGGTTTCTTATCTTCCCTATTATCTTAGCACTTATCAGCAAACATGTTCATATAATTTTGTATTCCATCTGGTAGATCATTTATGTAGACAATGAACATTACTGGTGCAAGAACTGAACCCTATGGTACTCCACTTGTGACATTCCTCCAGTCCGATACATTGCCTCTGATTACGGCCCCCATTTTTCTAATCAGTTAGGAAATTTTTCATCCATGTTAGAAGCTTACCTGACAGCCCTCTAGAATGTTCGTTTCCAGAACAACCTCTTATGTGGAACTCTGTCAAAAACCTTTTTTTAGGTCCAGATAGATGCAGTCAACCCAACCATCTCTTTCCTGTAAAATCTGTCTAGGTGCTACACTATCACTCACCCAGAAATTGGCATTTCATTATATTCAATCCTGGTTTTATTTCCTTTTGACTGATACACTGTTTATTTTGCAGTGAACTTGAAGAAGCAATAATTGTGCTTCCTTTGGATCGTATTCTTGAGTTATTGATCGTCATTAAAGGACTTTTGGAACATGACTGGGATGTGGAATTAGCAAGTAGAATATTGATATTGGCAGCAAGGATTAACCTTCCGCAGTTACTGTCATCTACTAAAGCTGCTCCCATTATCCATGCTCTAGCACAGCTGCTACCTCAGAAGACACTTCAGCTGCAGGTTAGTCAATATCTTGTTAGAAACCTGAATGAAATATATGAGATGCAAAATGATGACTACTTGTAATTTAGTAATACTGTACAGGAAAAGTTTGCTTTTTATTTGCCCGGGCTAAGTGTAACAAGTTTCATACATACTAAAACAGACTGGATTGAGAATGGGCTTCGTTGTTACTGCCTGATTAAACACTGTACTGCCTACACTGTGATACTGTATCATGGGGAAAGGTGGGGCACATGCCAGCTTATCACGGTTGTTAGTAAATTGTAAAACTCCAAACTCCCTCGGGGTACACCAGGGCTCACAGCCTGTTCCTCACGACTCCAGTAAACAGATGCCATGAAAAAAAATCATCTGTATACCTCTTGGCTGTGAGAGCCTCAGTACTTTGGTGTGAATTATTATTGATCAGCCCACCAAGCTGCACTCTCTTCGTGAAAGTTTAAGGGAGGTTTGTCAGTTGTGCTACAAGCCGATGGTATTTGTACTGTCCCCACCATGCCACCCGTTGAATGGGTGTTACCCTCTTCCTCCGAGGTGTATAACATTTAGGTTTGCTGGTTTTCTATTTTTTTGTAGTGATCAGGCTTCACAGGTGACAGCCACAATGGGTTCCTTTACCCATTTTTGTTTTCATGGCTTGATGCTCAAAATCGTGGCGCGCCGTACCCGCAGCCAAGCCGAAAACGGGCCACATTTTTTAATTTTGACACAATACTGCATCATTCCCACAAATGTGTGTAATAAATTTTTGAAGCAATACTGCGTCATCACCGAGCAAAAGTGTTAATTAACATTATCAGTGAGAAAAGTAGTTGGAGCCATGAGGAGGATTCAAACCCGCACACTTTGTACTCCCAAGCCCTAGACCACGACTTGGTCAAAAGTAATATAACCTGGGATTGAACTGAATCCTCTAGGGGTTCTGAGGCTTTCACTGAACCCCAGTCAGGAGTTTCATGCATTGCCCCAAGCACTCTGGCTATGGTCCAGAAGCTCCACCTCCAACACTTTTTTAAAGAGAAGCATTGGAGGTAGAACAAACACTTGGACCACAGCCAGATTTCATATGGGCCAATGCATGGAATCCCTGATTGGGTTTCAGTGGAAGCATCAGTATACCTAGAGGATTCTGTTCAATCCCAGGTTGCATTGCTTTTGACCATATCATAGTGTGGTGGTCTAGGGCTTGGGAGTACCAAGTATGCGGGTTCAAATCCTCCTCATGGCTCCTACAGAGTTTCTTGTCATGAACACTGTGGAGTCATCAGTGTGGCTAACAATAGGGAGCTACAGAGATCTCTCCCACAGAAAGAGCTGTTTCATTATGTTGTGTTGTGTTTTTTTACATTTATTTGCGTGTACAGTACTACATGACATGTAGTTTATTAATTTTAAAGTTAACTGAATAAGGGAATTGTAAGAAAATTTATAGTTAAAATTTGCTTGCAGAATATAGTAGGATTTAATCTTGCTGGGCTACACCACATGAAGAATAGACTAGAACTGCGGTCTGAGACTCAGTTGTTTGCCGAAGCCTCACAGAAAGTTAAAGAAGCCCGCAGGAAGAGGAAGAAGAAGGACCAAGCTGTCAAGAGAGTGTTGATGACTATATAATGATACATAATTATGGTCGTGTGATTATACTATAATTTATATTTACATATTAGTGTATTTTAATAAAATTACATAAATGTCTTTGCATATGATTCATGATTGTATTTTTCTGGCATTTAAAACAGCATGTCTTGTTACTGTTACCTTTGCTATTTATCTTTTATTTCTTGTTTCTTGGACGAATGGTTACATGTAGGAACTAACCCAGACTTCTCAAACATCTTCAAGTAGGTAATTACCAAAAGTAGTAGTCAAGCTGGGAAGACTATGGCCAGCATCATGGTTGGGTTTTACATGGGTAAAACCCTGGTTTGTGTCTCGGAGAGGCTGCAGGATCCAGTAAGTTCAGAAGAACTTCGGTTTCAACTTTTTTTTTTTTTTTTTTACCATGTCGCAGCTCAGTCGATTAAGGCAGCGTCTGGGATGCTCTCGGACGCAGGTTTGAATCCTCGTCACGGCTCTTGTGGATTTGTTCATAGAATACTGTACTGTATAAACATCAGAGGTGCTCGGTTGTTAACCATACTCTCAGCAAGTATAAGAAATATTGCCGGAACAATTGTGGACATCTTCAAGAGAAAACTAAATAATTTTCTTCAAGAAGTGCCAGACCAACCAAGCTGTGGTGGATATGTGGGCCTGCAGGCAGCTCCAAGCAACAGCCTGATGGACCAAGCTCCACAAGTCAAGCCTGGCCTCGGGCCGGACTTGGGGGAGTAGAAGAACTTCCAGAACCCCATCAAGCAGGTAGTGAGAGGGAACAAGGCCCATCCAAGTGGCCATGGTCAAAGAATGACATAAGCAGGAGTGGGGATGTTGCAGGGACTACAAGAGGTAGCGAAGGTAGTAACCATCATGATCCTGTAGACAGGGCACCAGTCTAAATGAACGAGAGGCACCAGAGCTAAGTCATAACCCAGTACAGTATAATGCAGAGGAATAGGTGGAGCAGCCATAATCAAGTTTAGACAGCACAAGAGAGGAGTGGAAATAGAGGAGTGTGTGTGTATCACAGTGGTTCCCAGCCTGGGAGCCACAAACCCCTGGGGGTCTACAGAGATAGTACTGGGGTCCACAAGCCAAGTTCAAATTTTCATCTCCTTGATGCCAATAATATATGAATTAAGGTTCAGCTTCGTGTACAGTAGATTTAAAAATGCAAAGAATTTAACTGCAAATAAAGGAAACCGATGTTAAATGTAATGAAATGCCTCATTCTGCATGAATCAAGGTGGCTCTCTGAAACTATCTCGGTGAGATTGCTCCAAACGATACCTGATCAACCAGGCTGTTACTCGTATGTCAGGCTGTGAGCATCTGCATTCAACAGCTTGGTTGATCAGACCACTATCTAGGAGGCCTGGCCAGAGACCAGGTCACGGAGACATTGATTCCCAGAACCAACAAGCGGTAGACAATAGGTATGTAAATTAATAGGTCACATCAGTTGGAGAGGTTTAGGTTCTTTAAAGTTTTACTACTGGAAACCAGATCCAAAAACTGGTCCTTAAGGAGGCACAGAGAGCGTGTGATATACCCAACCCCATTGGAAAGCATCCAGAAACTCGACAAAACATTACAGACCATTCACTACCTGGTTCAAAAGAACCTGAAGCTGCTTCTCAAAAACTGCTAAACAAACTTCCCAAACTATAAACAATAGACAGCTCATCCTCCAAAGACCCAAAAGTGATTCTGTGCACCCACCAAACCCCGAGTTTATGAATGAAAAAGCTTACACGACTTGCAACTGATTTTGTTCGAACACTTCTGGAACAAGTGCTTCACTGACGAATTTTATTCGAACCACAACGCTATAAATGCTTCACCCACGTGCTACAAATACAAATAATCGCCAACAGAATCTAAACGCCTAACCTAACCTATATGTGCACAATATGCTAATATATTATAATACAGTATTTATATTTGAGAAAATTTCCGTTTTGAATGAACAGCATGTAAAAATTTATGAATGCATCTGTGGGGTCGACTGCTGGATGTAATGGACTTGAGTCGAGGATGGGTTGACAATAGAATCTCTCAAAACTAGCTGAAACTTTGTGAAACCGAGTCTGTGTGGTACCAGAGCCCAGTACACTGGAATGTTACTGTCAGGCTGCTGCCACCCCTCCCTCCGTCCGCAAGAAAAAATATTCTGGTGAAAATTACATGTAAAAATAATTTTAAATTTTTAATTTGAACATAAATAGAGGTTATTGGATGGACACAGAGATATAGTCCAACTTAAGAACAAGAGGGAAATATTGGTGGCAAGTATGTTACACTTTTCTTTGTGCCCAACCAATTATTTGGACTAATTTGAGATTGTATAATAAGGGCTTAATAACTGAAATACAACATTGTATAAATCACAGACATACCCAAGGGTGGTGGGTCCAATAAATTGTCATTTCATAAGGCAACATGCAATGTAATTTTTTTTTTTTTATAAATAAATCATACATATCCTTGTTCAGTAATTAATGTCCCCTCCATCTTTTTGCCTTGGGTATGCCCCATGATTCTTCCCTCCAAATTTACATGACAATCTAAGAAAGCATAGAAGCCCTCTTATTACATTTCAAATTTTTTGGTAACCTACCGAGATGTTCACCTTGTCCCAAATAGTACTTGCACTAATGATCTTGGAATTTTTCGCATTAAAGAAATTCAGCTATGTTAGGAACATACGTAAGCTGCTGTATCACAAATGGCAACATACTAAAGTAATACGTGCTAAACCTAACACCGGTGAATTTGTTTTTTTTCCAGTGATCATTATGTACAAAAATTATTTGAGTTGGATAATCTGTTCAAACTGGATTAGATTTACCAGCAATTCCTTGTCCACATGTAAGACCCAAACACACGGCACAATCAGCAAAATTCTGTGGTAATATGCCAGTTGTTTGGAGTGATACACATACATGACAAAAAATGAATAGCCCCATGTGTTCTCCATCAGTTAAGCTTAAAGAAGTCTCATCTACATAATACAATTCTCTGATGTGCAGTAGTGTAAGTTAATAGAATGTAACAACTGAAATAGTAATATATTTGGCATTAAATGTAAGATATTTACCATTAATCTTCAGCAGCACATAAATGACTTGTACAACAAAGTAACACTGTTTTGTAATATAAGAAACAAATCATAATGACCTGATGAGGATTCATAGTAAAACTTACATTCAAGGCCTCAACAAATTTAAAAATACATAATAACAATGCCCAGTTACTATAATATGACAACTATCCAATCAAAACTAATGTATTTTCAAAATACCAAAACACTGTGTGTGTTTTATCATCATTTCAACATAAAATGCATCTTGGTGACAGGCTAAAACAAAATATAAATTCAAAACAAATGTATTCAGGAAATGACTCCCAAATACAATAAAATAACTGAAAAGTAATTATTAAAAATACCTAGATTTAGTTCAATATTTTCATTCAAATGGACAAAGTTTTAATTAAATAACTCATCACATGATATTGAAAACAATGCTTATTTCAAAAGTCTATCACATAACCTTCTAACATTACCTAAATAATGTTGACACTAATGATCAAACAGCCCCAGGGGTTGTCTCCAAGCTAAGCTCCAGAATTGATCTTTCAACTCTTATAACAAGTATGAAACTTTCAGACTCAACAAATCTGCTTTAAGCAGTCATCCAGTAATCAATATCTTAATAATTTCTATAGATATCTGAAATGACTAGTTTTAGTGAACTTAATTATTACAATTAAAAAATAATGTGAGTTAAAAGTCATAACTTTACATACAATATATTCATAAAATGAGCTATCTTAATGTACAAATGTTAATTTAAATTTACATCCACAAGAAGTAGAGAAAGTAAAATGGTTTCCACTTCACATTTATCAATACACTATTTAGACTATTACCTCTAGTATGATTTACATTTCCAGCTAAGAATTTTATGCACAGCAGTAGACAGTAAATTGGACTTCTTTAAGCAATATTTGGACAACTGAAGAATTTCCTCATTCGTAAAATTACTACAGTAATTTAGAAAACATTTGTTCAATATTGTATGGTGTAAGTATGTGTGGCACAGCTGCTACACTGAGGATCACAGTCATCCTCCTGGTGGAGATCACATGGGCTGGAGTGTAAACAAAAACTGACAGCACACAACACGATGACGCCTAACACTGCCTCGTCATGTACACGTACCATCACCAACAAGATACAATTAAAACCTAAAGTGCATTTCATTTAAGTTCTGTCTTATTGGGCAACTTTGCATGACATAAGTGTGCTGCAGCTCATCCCCTTATGTGCTGTCTAATACAAACAATGGGCTTCAATCCATGGACCACACCCTGTCAATGCCAGCAAGTGCAGCAATAAAGCACCAACATAGCTGACAGACACCATGTTCTGTGTGGGCCCTCAGCCACCCTTTGGGCATTGTTTTAGCTTGTCATCGGAAGACATCACTTGCCCATAATTCATGTGTAGTTGAAGATTTCAACAATGTAATTGTAGGAAGTGTGATCAACCATTCTTTCAAACATGATGAGGAAACCTGAAATAGTTCTTCTGAGTTTCCTGAAACAATGAGCAATGTGACAAGTGAATATGAGCTTTCAATGTGTTTCATTTTGATCACTATAAATTTTAAGATAAACCATAATCGATTAATGAAACACACACTTGACCAATTCACCAAATTACACTCAAATACCCAGAGTGGCCCATCTCTAACAACCAACAATCATCCAATGTCTATACTTTGCATTTAATTAATGAATGCCCATTAGATAAAAAGAATTAATGTACGTAACAGCTTATCAGATAAAGCATTATTAAGTTGCAGTATGGAGTAATTTGCAAGGGTTGGAGGGATTTTTACAATGCAGAAAACTATGGAACTTCACAACTAAGCTAAAACATATGCATACTTGTGTGTTCCAAGAATTAAATGAGTAAATCTCTATCCTACTATGAATTCACTATAATGCAATGCTGAATTATCAAGCTGTGAACAGGCAGTACAAAATGTTGCCACTTATATCCACCCTGGCAACGTACTCCATTACTGACACCTACACCTGGCCAAGACTACGGTACATTCAAGGTAAGGAGGCCACGCACTGGTTCACTTTTACTCCATTTTTGCATTGATGGTGTGGTGTCCGTCGATACTCAAACCTAATTTTTAGAAACGACAAACGGCCTACAATAATTGTACTAAAAAGAGTGTCAGGTACTATATTGACTACCTTTACACCATTCACTTGATGTGCAAAATGGAGGCCAAGTCAGCCAGCGTGTGCTCTACCATAACACTTCACTAGTTCTATGCAAAGTATAGCAGATGCACACAACGAGAGTAAACTCAGACCAGGATATCTGTGGGGTCAAAATGATATTTATATTTTTAGGCAGAGGCACATAACAAATGTGCTTAAACGTACTGCATACAAGCTATCTTGAAAAAGCTTCTTCATAGCTCATGATAGCTACTGTACTTTCAAATCTTTCCTATGCAGTCTAGGATTTATTTAACATTTAAAGATAAAACTGAACTGCTTAAAAGCTTCATATAAAATATTAGCATCTTATCAAATTCCTATTACTTTCACCATCATTGTTGTGAAAGAATATTTTCTATAATTCTGTTTGTATGAAAAAAGTATGTGCTAGTATTCTATTCTGCACATTGACCACAGGTACCACAGAAATCTTGCTCAATTCTGGTCTGAGTTCCTAATTTTTTTGATACAACTCATGAAAAGAGTACATTTTTATCATTCTTAAAGAATGATTTTTTCATTTTTTTGGTATGTAGGCGCATACTGTAGTACAGTATCCACTACAATTTTTATATTCCTTTTACAAAGATTTTACAAGCAAATAACTGGATTAGTGAGGTTACACCCTATACCAGGTGTCACTATCTTGATATAAAATTCCTCCTCACTCTTAAGCTTCTTTCTCCAGCTTTCAAACTACTTATTGGTCATGATCTTCAGGTACTCGAGACCATTGTGAGCAGCGGCAGACTGAGCTTCCTTAACCGATGCACCAGTGCCATAACACACAGCTACAGGAAGTGTCGACAATTGGACTAAACACTGGTGCTGACCTGCAAAAAATAAATCAAAGTTTATCAATGTAAAACATGCAAGTACTTTGGCTGCACTCACTATATCACCACAGTACAAAGTGGTCTGTTGCATTACCTCAGTACTAGATGGTAGCTGTACTACCACAGTATTCTGTAATCTGCTGCATCACCACAGTACTAGGTGGTCAGCTGCACCACCACAGTACTAGGTGGTCTGCTGCACCACCACAGTACCAGGTGGTCAGCTGCACCACCACAGTACTAGGTGGTCTGCTGCACCACCACAGTACCAGGTGGTCAGCTGCACCACCACAGTACTAGGTGGTCTGCTGCACCACCACAGTACCAGGTGGTCAGCTGCACCACCACAGTACCAGGTGGTCTGCTGCACCACCACAGTACTAGGTGGTCTGCTGCACCACCACAGTACTAGGTGGTCTGCTGCACCACCACAGTACTAGGTGGTCTGCTGCACCACCACAGTACTAGGTGGTCTGCTGCACCACCACAGTACTAGGTGGTCAGCTGCACCACCACAGTACTAGGTGGTCTGCTGCACCACCACAGTACTAGGTGGTCTGCTGCACCACCACAGTACTAGGTGGTCTGCTGCACCACCACAGTACTAGGTGGTCTGCTGCACCACCACAGTACTAGGTGGTCTGCTGCACCACCACAGTACTAGGTGGTCTGCTGCACCACCACAGTACTAGGATGGTCAGCTGCACCACCACAGTACCAGGTGGTCTGCTGCACCACCACAGTACTCTGTAGTCTGCTGCACCATCACAATACTCAGTACTACTGGTGTAGCAGACTACAGAGTACTGTGGAAGTATAGCCACAGAAAATAATATGGTATTTAACGAAGTTTCAACTCGTGCGCTATGGAAAAAACTCAGCGTTGATTGTAATGAAACGCCAGATTCTGGGTATGCCTCAGAGGTTCATCGAAGACTCCAAACTAATATAGCCCTATATAAGTTTGGATAGCTTCAGGGAACCGACAGGGCTCCCCACAGAAATAAAGATAGAAAAATGTGTGAAAATTTACACTGTTAAAAAATTATCATGAATTTAGGACAAATTTATATAATTTCAAACAGTAGGTCTGTATATTTGGGTTCAAATGTTTATCTATCTTACTGTTGCCTGCCCTACAGTTGTTATGTTCAATGCTTATAGTTAAACACCATGTAATAGCGAGCACTACACATCTATTGCTGGGTGCTACTTCATCATTATTAAAATGGGTAGAAAAGACACACTGCAAGCCATGCTATCTTTATATTTCCTCATTTCCAAACAATAAACACATGCATCATGTGCCTGTCTGTTTACATGGTGAGAAATGTGTTTCACAAACAGCAATGTTAAAATGTTTGAAATAAGGTAAATAAGATTCTGGTATTTATTGGGTCCTGGTAGTACAAATGGGGACACTCTCGACTTATAATCAGGCATTGCGAGTTCGAATCACAGGCGGGATATAAATAGTTGGGCACATTTCCTATCACCTAATGCTCCAGTTAGTTCACTTAGCAGTTAGTCAGCTTGTTGTGAGACAGCCATGCAAAATGTCATCATGAAGAAACAACAAATATACAGCACACGTTAAACTAAAAGTGTTTACCATATATTATTAACAGTTTTACATTTTTTTTAATAAAATATCAGGTTTTTTTTTACTGCTCCTCTGTTTTAGTTCATGTATTGTATGATGTTATACAAATACAACAGATGGCATTGGTCAGGCTGAGCTGGATTGTACCTGGATAGTACATATTGCATTTGTTTGCAATATGAAGGCACTATGATCAAAACTGTATTTTGCCTGGATACTACATGAATGTAAGGTATAGTATAAGGCCTGGTCAGAGACTGGGCCAGACACTGATTCCCAAAACCAACAACAGGTAGTCATAAGGTAGTTATCTCAAAATTGCATTACTGTACAGGTAAAAAAACTGAACTTCAAGTGCTAGTATTTACTAACAAGATACAGAACTAAGCTGTATTTATGTTAAGAGAGTTAATATGATGTAGGACGCTACAGTTAATGTGTATTCTCCAGGTAAGTTGGTAGGCTTTTGATGATCATGCTTCTGAACACCAATAGGCTACCAGTAAATTGCAACACTAATTTATGTGACATTTTAATCTAAATATTTTATTTTTATTTTTTCCATCTTTTGACTTATATCAAACATGAATGTCATCCCACCAAACACAGTACTGTACTGTACTGTACTGTCTAAGCTTGCTGATCTGGACTATACAGGAAGGACCCCCCCCCCTCACCGGATAAGCCAGACATCGGGATAAGCAGAATTCTTACCAGGAAATAAAAAAAAAACAGCGTTGACTATAATGAAACGCCAGTTTCTGATTGAGCCCTATCGGCTCCCTGAAGCTATCTGAACTAATATACTGCACTACAGTTGGATTATGCACTACTAATATAGCACTACAGTTGGATTATGTGTTGCTTGCTTGTTTTCTTTCTGGGGGAGATATTTTGCCCTTTTGAGAACACAGCTTGCATAGTGTAACAGTGGTCTTTCTTGCTTCGCCTACCTTTCCTTGGTCGATGGCAATTATAACATACTTTAAATGTAAAGTACTCATAGGCCATTGTCCCCTTGTGCCTGTCTGAGGGGGCGAGGCTCTAGCTCATGGTCCCCAGTAGGCAAAGGACTCTGTGACTGATGACCACAAACTAATATAGCACTATATAAGTTCGAATAGCTTCAGGGAGCCGACGGGGCTGACCCAAAAAATGACCATTATTGCAATTTTTGTACCACAACCAAATTTGAATTTCCACACACTATAACTAAAAAATATAATTTAGAACAGAATCTTCAGCTTACCTTGTTGAAGTTTGTTGTCTTGTTTGATACTTTAGATCTTAAAATGTATAGTTCTCAAAAATGTTCGTAACCTAATCTTCTGTTATTTAGATATTTGTCTGGATATATCAAAGTTTTTTCAGAAAATTATCTGGACTTGACTTAAACTATAGAAGTCTGTGTTACTGGGCCAAATCTGTGAATTATACGGATGTGAATGTGGAGAAGATCTGGCAGAATATTACCCGGATACAATTTTGGCCAGATAACCCAAATATTCAGTTCGGAGGGCTTCAGACATCCAAGCTCATGCAGTACTGAACTTGTGTAATAATCGACCCACTAATTTCAGCTTTAAAAACCTAAAAAGTTTGACTTTAACATGAGAACATATGGTAATTTGCATGTACTCTAGTACTGAAATATGTATAGTTTAAGTGGCCTTAAATATATTTGTGCTTAAACTACAACAAATATATATTGTAGTCCTTACCTGTAACTGATAACTCTTCAATATCAACAAAGGTGACGACAAAGTTAGCTTCCTGACCAATATCTTGAAGCATTTGGACAAAGTTGAGTGAGAGAGAGCTCAGTGAAATTGTCTGGGAAGCAACAAAATTATCATTAAGTATAATGTCAGTAACATTGAGTTAAATGATATAATCACTCGTTACGTAATATAACTCATGCACGAAGATTAATAAAGATACAAAAGTACTGTAAAGCTTTCCTAATTCTTACTTACTAACTTGAGCATTAAGCACAGCCACATCTGTGGTAGAAAATAATAATAATAAAAAAATGGCATTCAGTATAGTACTGTACTGGTTTAGCATAAACTATTTTCCTTTTTAAGTACTGTACTGTATTCCTCCACTATATCACATTCACACACATATCCTCACATTTATCAATTGTTAACCTAAATACTTCTGGCCTGGTCAAGTAGTCTTCCGTCTCACTGCTGTTGTTGCCTGTCATCAAAACTGTCATTCCTTCTATAACCAATTACAGCACTTCATAAATTTTCCATACTGTACCTCCCTTCATATATATACAGAATATCGTTTTAAGACTGTCTTCATTTTTACTCCACACAGAGAGAAATAAAGAGCAAACTTCAGTACTGTATATGTGGTTCGATGACAAATGATTGAGAGAGGAGTCTCTCTGAGTTGATATATGACTGAAAATGAACAGTACTGTACAGTACAACTGAGTACAAGGACTATTAGAAGGTGGAGAAATTAGTACAAGAAGTTCAATTGATTGATAGTTCTGGCATCATAACAAATAATAAAATATTTAAAATAGAACCAAAGTAGGAAATAAATGTCAAATAAAACAGTGGATAATATCAAATGGTCCAAGCTGTTTGTGTTCAGTGCACATTAGTGGAGATTGGTAGTGAAAACTGCACAGAATAATGTAACAACAGGAAACAGCAAAACATCAACCCCAGAAACCAGCATGAGAGGCTCCACTAACTGTGGCTGAACAATATGGATGCAAAAACTATTCATTAAGCGGTGGTCAATGAAAAGTATTAACAAAAGGGATAGAACCACAGAAAAATGCATTGAAGAAAAATGGTAAAGGGAAAGAAATAGGAGAAAAGATCTCAAGCCTCATACTGTTGCTGAGAGACACCATGAAAGGCAGAAGAAAATAGAGATAAAGCAATCTCTGACACTGAAAAAGCTTTCTAATGTCGCTGTAGGCTTATTTGGGTACTCATTTTCCACCTGTGTTCCCTTGTGTGAGTACCACTCGTGTTAAATAATCCGTCCTTATCTACCCTATCAATTCTCCTGAGAATTTTGTATGTGATCATGTCTTCCCGAGTTCTTCTGTCTTACCAGTGATATGAGGTGCAATTCCTGCAGCATTTCTTTGTAACTCGTGCCTCTTAGTACTGGGACTAGTCTAGTGGCATACCCCTCAACTTTCTCCAGCTTTGTCTTGTACTTGACTAAGTATGGACTCTATGCTGAGGTTATATACTCCAGGATTGGTCTTACGTATGTGGTGTACAAGATTCTGAATGATTCCTTAAACAAGTTTCTAAAGGCAGGTCTGATGTTAGCCAGCCTTGCATATGACGCTGTCTATAATTTAGTTCCTCCTGTCTATCCCCCCTTTTTTTAAATATTGGGACCTGTTTGCTTTTTACCAGATTTCTGTGAGATTGTCTTTATTGAGTGTTTTATTACAAATTTTAGTTAATATATGACAATGTACAGTACCTAAGCATCCAGATTGACAGTGTCTGATCCAATTGCTTTTTATTGCATTTTCCCCCCCCTCTTTAGTGATTTTCTGTACCATCTAATGTTGTTCTGGTATCCTATTATCTCCACCCTCAGTCACCACACTGATTCATTTTCTTGTCGACTTTTAGCCCCTGGACAGGAGCTATGGAAAAATAGTTATACTGCACATGCACAAAAAATAAACAAATTCCCCCAAATAATTTTTCATCATAGAATTATTAACTTACATTAAAAAATGTAAGAAAACCATAAGAAAGTGAATATATACTTTTTTACTGGGTGAAGGTGCTCTGAAAGGTTGTGCAGGTGGCTATGTGGTCTGGCGTGTGTCAACACAATGCCTACTTTACTGATACTGGTGTGCGAGACATAACTTCTGTGTTCTACCTGGATGTTTCATTGATTGTTTATCACTTTATTTAACACATACAAAGGTTTGCAACACATTCAGTGCCAGAGCTAATAGGGCTAAGCTATGAACATAGGATAATGGAACTAGATCACACAACCCTAAAGGATAGAAATAGCATAGGGGATATGATCACAACTTACAGGATACTGAGGGGAATAGATCAGGTTGACAGCTGGAAATGCAAATAAGCCAAAGGGCTGTAAGAAAATACTTCAACCCTGAACAGGTAGTTAACACTTTCTGCGGATGAGGACTCCTCCCGGAGTCCTGTTTCGCCTACCCGCTCCCGCATGGTGGACATAAATTTATGTCCTCTTTTAAAATATTTGTATAAAATTCAATTTTAATCCAATTTACTTTGGGTTTGTTTCAAACTGCGCACCATGAGGCTCTCTTTCTCACCACTAGGCTGCATGGTACAATAAGTTCATGAAAGGTGTGGACCACTTCGATCAAAGCATGAGTGTCCCAAACGGGTTGCAGGTGGGTGACTTTAGCCGTTTATACTCGTAATGCTTCCCCCATATCATGTATTATATGCATATGTCTGTTTAGGGAATTTTATTCCGATCAATGTACAACCAAAAATAACTGTGTGCAACAAGAATAAACTTGACAAATATAACAAAAGTAAAAACATTTCGTGTGTGTTTGACGCTCACTGATATGTTCCAGCGTTATTTTATATTTGGCGCTATTCTATCTTACGCTTTGTTGATCTTTTTTACCTACGGGCTCATAGAACATTCTATTGCGAACACATTGACACAAAAATGAATGACGTACATAGAATAATAATGTCATGAGAGTGAAATAAGTATAAACTTTCAAAGCGCCGTATCGCACATGTGTCGTCCCGTCACCGATACCGGGTAACAATTTCACCACTTCCCACACTCTTGCGGGTGGGCCGCAATCATTATTCTACGCTTATATTCATATCACCGTGTTGGGAATTTCATTGCGAGTCCATTGATACCAAAATTAACGCTGTAGGACAAGTGTGGAGGTGATAACAATCCCAAGAGTAAAAACATTTTGTTGCTGTTGGGCGCTCACGGCGAGTCATCTTCGTAGTTATTTATTTGGTGCTGGTATCCCTATACGTTTCGTGACTTTTTTTACTGATGTTCTTCTAGAGAATTTTATTGCAAACACGTTGGTACCAAAATGAAATACGCTAGCTCGAGAACTAAGGTCAGGAGAGTAAAAAGAGTACTGTACACACATTTTTGTTTTTACGCTTACGCGGCAAAAACGCTGCGCGCACATACCGCTTTTTTTTTACCATCCAAGGGGGAGCGAAAGTGTTAACAAGTGGAATGCTCCACCAGAGGAAGTTATGGATGACACCTCCATCTACAACTTTAAGGTCCAATTCAACACAGAATTTGAGTAGTTAGGTTGAAACACAACAGGTACAAGGCTAGTAGGAGGAGCATAAAGAACTAGACTTTACTCCCCTGTAGACACTAATAGGGAAGTACTAATAGATGAGTACTAATAGGTAAGTACTGTTATGCACCCCATGTAGCCTCGTGATGTAGGTCTGCACCCCCCCCCCCACACTGAGTTATCCCCACCTGGCCATAGTGAGGATTCAGTGAAATTAAATAGTGCAAGAAACCGTCATTAAATGTGACCAAGAGCATAAGTCACGGATGAGCACTTAGATAGTCACTTGGAGGCGAGATGTCTCCTCTGCGAAGTGCCTTGTGCATAAATGATGTCATCGCGGAAGCATGTCGTGTGCAAAGGTCTGAAGACGTCACTTGTCATGAGAAAGCCTGAAGAGAATGATGCATGTCGTCGCTCCAGAAGAAGGAAGATATTTGTGACTTGTGGAGAAGAATTTGTAAGGAGCTTCAAGAGTGAAGAGTGAGGAAGTTGTGGGAAGGCAATTATGAGGAAGTTGTGGGAAGGCAATTAGTGACGTATTTCTTAAATAGTCGCAACAAGTAGGGGCGCCCCGAGTTGAAGCCAGCTGGGTGGTCGTGCCCTGAGGAACCACATTGGCGAAATCTACAAGAGGATTGTTGGGCAGGTGTACCTATTGGTACCTGTGCCGTGACCCTTCTCATGCACGTCAAGACTGAGAGGAGCCGATTAGTGGCAGCCAAAAAGTGTGTTGTGTAGGAAACTTAGCAGAGCGTCATATTTGGACGCCATGCGATGAGCGTCGCTGTTTCCATATTTTGTGATAAGAGCTTATGTTGATTGTTGTAGTGAGACTGTGCCAAGTAATCTTGTATAAAGTTTATGGATGTAGACTAGAAAGTTTGTGGAAATAATGAAATTATATAACGAGTTTAAAGTGAATTGGCAGTATGAAGGCCGGGGTCAGTGGCTGACTGAGGGGAAGAGTCCCCCGGCGGATGGAGATTTTCGGTGCGGACTCGTCCAGGTAGGGGATTATCACCACAGTAGAGGAATAGAATATGCGAGGAATAGGTATGGAATATGGGATTGCGACGATAATTTTATTTAATGTTATTTGTGTTTCGATGGGAGCATATACTGTAGTTTATTATTTTGTGGTAATGGAATTATAGGTTCATGTATGATGGACATGGTTCATCCAAAGTTGATGTAGCAGTGGTACAAGGTGGACATGGTTTGTTATTGGTTGAGGTAGCAGCAATACAGGAGAAGTTGTAAGAGGATATACTTAATTTGAGAACCAACTGATGGATGGTCCCAGTAATAATTTCCAGGAAGATCAATCATCATAGCGGAGACTTGTTGTGTAGCAAGAGTAGTTGATCTTGAGATATAGAGGGTTGTGAGGGCACTGAATATGTTTGAAAGGGGGATGGATTCATGTAGTATGTCTGACCATTGCAGGGTGAGAGCGTTGATGTATTTTTGATGGTGTTAAATTTCATGTAAAAAGCCAAGCCCAGATGGAGAGGTGACCGAGGCAAAGTGGGTTGCTGCAGAGGAGCAGAAAGCAGCCTGGCAGAGACAATTAATGGTGCATTGTTCATAGGTAAGGGTGATGCTAATTTTGTAAAACCGTTATCAGATATTACCATGTCATTCTTTGTTATTTATTGTTTGTAATAAATGTTTGTTTGTTAGACAACCGAGTTTGACCTTGTCCTGATGAGGATTTCTAAGAGGAAAGAGAGAGAAATAATTGCAGGACAGATAACAGCATACAGAAAACAAAAAGGGGAACCCAGGAGGTCGTCACCCTAAGACTAGGAGAGAGAGGGTAAGTGGCTCAGTTAGGGTATTGGTGTGTACTCATGATGATGGGCCAGTTCTGAGCCGAATCCCCAATTGTATGACTTGAGCTCCTTTTCCATATTTAAGTTCATTACTGGGTGACTTTTCAGTGTGTGCTCCGCTGGTGTTAGTGCAGTGGTGGTGAAAGAAGGATTTTTTTTTTTTTTTTTTTTTTTTTAGTGGTGGCTCCCTGATAAGATGACAGCCGAGGGTAAAATTGGGTGACACCTGAGAAAGTTCAGGGGGCCATGACAGTACATATACAAGAGTATGAGTGTTGAATAACTTTATAAATCATATAATTCCCAAAATGCATGATAATGTTTCAATTGATGATTGATTTACCTGGTATACTTCACTACACAACCTGTCCTCTTAAAAATAACGTCGCTTTTGGCCGTTTCCCCGTATAGACGAAAATGGACATAATTTGAAAATTAAAAATAAAGGAAAATAAATTTGGGATTTTTTTTTTCAACAACAGTAAGTTAAGGGTCCTCTGATAGGTTAGTTAGGCAGGAAATTCTCATAAAGTTTCAAAACGTTATGAAAAACGTTAATGGAAAGCTTCCTCTTTTAACCTTACCGCGTAAGCCGGAGGACTCAAACAGAAAACGGAACAGTACGTCACTTTTGTGAGTCGATTTCATTTCAAATTATGTCCAAATTTGGCCATAGCGTGCATACGAGCCAAAAGTGACGTTATTTTTAAGAGGATGGTTTGCACTACAACCATATAGAAAGATGAAAATTATATAAACCCCTTTGGTATACAGTATATATTGTTGGGCTCTAGGTGATGACATAGAGCCTAATTGACACCATATGGACGACAGTATAGATTAACACACAGGTGTCAATCAATAAGCCACCACGGCGCCACCTATAGATGACGACAGGTTCCTAGTACACAAAACGCATAATAATTGTTCAACTAATGATTGGTTTACCTGGTATACCTCATTACAACCATATGGAGTTTGAAAACCATATGAATATAAATATCATATAATTAAGACTGAATTTTATAAAATGACCGCATTCACCTAGTAACATTTATGATAACCTCATTCACATAGTAAAGTAACTTTGAAATGATAGCAGGATTTTTCATGGGTCTCCATTACATCTGCATAGAGCTATTACATTCTTATTTACATCATGTAAAACCCAGACAATAATTGTTTAAATCGTCACATGACGATAACCACAATTCCCCATATATCATATATCAACATACGACAATAACTGCTATCTAAGGGTTAAAGTCTCATGTCAAATTCTTCATATATCACCTTGTCTCCCGAATCTAATCACATGGCCTTACTGTTGTTTTCCTCCTTATGTACCAATGCAACACCTTTGCTTCATACTTAGCTTTTGCTGGTATTGGGTTTTCTATTTTTCTATCAGGTACTCTCCTAACTTTAATGTACATACTGTACTTAAGTCTGGCTCTCCATAGTGTCCCTCTACTGTATTGTCCTCTGTACCAAGTTCTCTATCTTTCCATTTTTATTAAGCTGCTTCCTTTTCATCCATGCATTATCTACCGAACAAGGATTTACTGTACTTGGCTTCTTTCGTTCATTTATGTCTTGAGCTTAAGAATGCTCTGTAGCATCAGCACATTCCTGGGCTATGAATTTTTATTTCATTTGTTAAAACCCCTCTAATCCTGCCTTCTACTACACTGCTACTGTAGTAAATATGCCTTCATCCTGCTATAGTCCTCACATCTAGTCTCTTGCCTTCCTCAACTTTTATCTTTTTTTGACATCTTCCTCAGTTCCAGTATGTATTGTACTCAAACAATAATGCTGTTGATGCTGGTTCTTAGAGGTATCATATGAACTATCTTCTCAATATGAGGCTCATTTTGAGCATGCCATGCATGCATGCTTAAATTTAAATAAATTTCTTTAATTTCTTTATGGAATTTGACTGGAAAGACTTGCTGTTAGACAAGAAAGTAAATGAGATGTATGTCAAGTTTTGTGAAATATATGATAAAGGCACAACACAATTTATACCAAAGCAAAGATGCAGAACTAGGAAACAGAATTGGTTCAACAGAAACTATAAGAGGGCCAGAGACCAAAATACAAAAAATAGAATTAATATAGGAAGAGGCCATACCCCCAAACATACAATACAAAGATGGGAGAAACAACTACACAGCAGCGAGGAGAGGCAGAAAGAAATTTTGAGAAAGGGATTCCTCAGCATTTCCCTTCAACTGATTTTTCAGGCATCTCAAAATCAGTACATTGTACAGGCAGCATGGCAGAAGCAGAAAGAATGAATGTTGTCTGGTGGCACAGACAACAACTGACCCTCAAATTTGCACAAAGCGAGAGTGGGCCCTGCAGGTATGCCCAGGCACTGGGAACACCATGTCAGTAACCCTTATATAGTTGTATATGCACCCTCAAATTCCAATGCCAGTCAAATGGGAATGACCCACTACCAGAATAGGTAAAATATAATAGAGGCAGAAATGGATAGAATAAAACCATGAAGTGGAATGTGGCACAAATAAAACTTAAAGCCACCAAAATGACCGAATAATGAAAACAAGGACTGCAAAATCTCAGGGCACCAGACAGTGGAGAACGAGCAAACAAGAGAGAATTGTAGACCCAACTATGTATATAGTGTTGGAAGGACTACCTTGGTGCACCAGCAAAGTTGTGCAAACTTGAGTGCACCCCACCAGCCAAAAACAATCCCAACCCGAGGAAAGACAGACAGTCCAAGACAACTGGCTTACCTGAATGGCGAGGGGTCACTACAAGTGAGCAGACCCCTAACAGACTGAAATCCTGAACACTCCAGGGAAGATAACCCTGACAGTACAAGGGTAGCATTTAAGGAGAGCACATGGAAGGTAACCCTGGGAATATGCAGCTCCAAGTACACTAAACTCCTAGCTCACACTGCACAACTGTGCACGGGAAAAGCCACAAAGGCAAAACACCACTTAGCCTAAGACAGGAGACATGATTAAATTTACAGAAATCTTTGTATAAGTGCTACTGCTCCCTGCACCTCTCTGAGAGGGACCAGGTTCTGGCTTGTGGTCCCCGGTTGGCCAATAAGAACTCAGCGACTGATGGCACCTTGTAGTCTGGCATGATATCAGTATAATAGCTTCAGGGATCCATAAGGGGCTGACCCCATATAATGCCTATGACACAGAGACCCCCACATGAGACTTTTTGGAACTGAAAGAGCTACTGAACTGGATGAAAGATTTTCTAATGGACAGACAAATGGGATCAGTGATTAGAGGCAAATGCATTTGACTGGAGAAATATCACTAGCAAAGTGTCTCAAGGTTCAGTTGTTGCACTGGTAATGTTCATTATCAATATAAATGATCTACCAGAGGGGATAGAGTTACAATTCACAACTATAATTACAATATTCCCTCTACCAGAGGGGATATATATATAAAGTTACAAACAAATATGTTTGCAGATGATACTAAATTGCAACTATGTGTCAAGGACTTGAATGACTGACTGTATTGCCCTCCAAAATAATTTCATCAAAAGTGAATAGAGCAACATATGGCAGATTTAATTCAGTTTAAATTAATTGTCAGATAATGAAATCTAGAATAGGGAAATAAAAAGTCACACAACCTACAAATTATGTGAAAAACAGCTAAAAACCCTCTGACAAGTGAAGAAATATCAATTGGTTTGTGGTTCTGGACAGTAAGCTGTCACCAGAGGACCACAACAAGGGCACTGAAAGGAGCCTATGCAACACTAGCAAATTTTAGAAGTATTTAAATATATGGATGGAGACATTTAAGAAACTTCACAACATTAGGGAGAAAAACTGGAATATGCAGCAGTGGTGTGGTGTCCTTATCTTAAGAAGCACAAACTATCTAGAAAGGGTGCAGACATGCTACTAAATGGCTTCTGGTACTTAAGAACTTAAGTTATAAGGAGAGGCTTGAGGCATTAAACATGCCAAGGCTAAAAGATAGGAAGAAAAATGGCAATATGATCACTACATACAAAATAGTAATAAACATTGACAAAATAGATGAGGCAATTTTTTTTTTTAAATCTGCAACGTCAAGAACAAGAGGCCACAGTTAGGCTAGGGAAACAAAGATGGCAAAAAACATAAGAACATAGTGGTGCCAAAACCATCAGTGGTTTCAAAGTGTCATATGACAAAGATTTTTGGGAAGGGCGGGACATTATGAGCATAGCTCTCATCCTGGGAAATCATCAAGTTATTGTCGAGTATCACTTTATCTGCACTGTATTTGCCATTTTATGAACATGTTAACAGCAGCAATCATGGCACAGAAAGTGGTAAAAAAAAGAAGAAATATATTTCCACTGAGCAGAACATTTATGTTATAAAGGTATAAGTGCAGAGAGAACAGTCTCAGCACCATGACTTCCAGCCTACCAGCTGAGTTAAGATGGGAGGCAGCTTCCACCCCACACATCAGAGCCCTCCCCCGGTACTTGCCTCACCACCCCCTTAGTGAGAACAAAATTCTTGTCGTATTTCTGGGCATAATAAAGATGGGCCATGTATTCTTTTGGCAGTAAAATGTTTGCTAGTGATATCTCTATACAGATCAAAATACTGAATGCATTATAAACATATAAAAACTGACTAACATATTCAAACATAGAGTATATATTCAAACTAAGTAAACAAGGCTGCCAAAAAAACTTAGTAAGTTCACTTTTGCACACAGAGCTGTAGACTGTTGAAACAAGTTCAGAAGGTGATAGAGGGTAAAACCATCAGCAATTGAAAACTGAAAAGAGTATACACATTTTAGTGTGGTTGGGCACTCACAGGTAACGCTCGGCCGATGTTCGGGTGGCACACCAGGCTTTTTGACCTTATATGCATATATCCCTTTAGAGAATTCTATTGCAAACAATTTGATACCAAAATAAACGATGTAACACGAAAATTGACGTGAGAAAACTGAAAAGAGTATACACATTTGAGTGCGGATGTTGTGGATGTGCGGATGGGTGCTTGCTCATGGGTAACGCTCGGCCGATTTTCGGGTTTGCCGCGGGCGGTATGCCGGGCTTTTTGACCTTATATACATGTATTTCTTTAGAGAATTCTATTGTGAACAATTTGATACCAAAATGAACGATGTAACACGAAAATTGATGTAAGAACACTGAAAAGAGTATAGATATTTTAGTGTGGGTTCATGCTCACGGAAAATGCCAGGCCCACCGTGGGGAGGGCTGGGGTGTGCATGTCAGGCTGCTCAAAGTATTAATAAGTATGCAAAATGTAAGAAAGACGCGAAAATAAGCGAGTATTTATCGTTTCACTGAGTGGAGGTGCTCTGTGAGGCTGTTTCTGCTACTTGTCAATGCCTGGTGTTATCCTCAGATGTTTCACTGATTGTTTTATCACTTTTTTTTTATTTACATCCTCATAGAGCTACGGTATTATATCCATATTTACATCATACAAGTAAAACCCAAACAATTATTGTTTAAACTGTTTTAAAATGACGACCGCATTTCCCTAGTAACATTGATGACAACAACCTCGTTCGTACCATGAAATGGTAGCAGGATTTTTTCATGGGTCAAGGTAAACTCCATTACATCTATATTTGCATCATAATTGTAAAACCCAAACAATAATTTGTTTAAATCTTCATATGATAATGACCGCATTAACGTTTTATATCACTACATACAAAATAATACATAACAGGAATCAACAAAATTATCAAAGTAGCATTCTTGACACCTTAAATTTCAAGAACAAGAGGTAATAGATTCAAGCCTAGGAAACGAAGCTGCCAAAAAAATATTAGAAAGTTCACTTATGCAGAGTGGTAGATGATTAGAACAAGTTAAGTGAGAAGGCTGTGTGGTTGCCAAAACTATCAGTAGTTTCAGTCATATGACAAAGAGTAATGGGAAGATGGGGACTCCACAAGCATAGTTCTCATCTGTAATTTTACCTAGGTAATTACAGAGTTTGCTGATTATGCCAAGCATTTAGGAAAATAAGAAACTTAGATGATTGGCATGCCCTTCAAGACCTGAACAAAGTGTATGGGATCAACAGTTGGCAAATGGAATTTAATGTGAATACATTCCACATTATGGAATGTGGAATATGAGAAAATAGACCACACACACACAACCTACAAATTATGTGAAAAATCTTTAAAGACTTCTGATAAAGAAACAGATCTAGGTGTGGTTCTGAATAGAAAACTGTTACCAGAGGACAGCATAAAGAACACTGTGCAAGGTGTCTATGCTATGCTTTCCAACTTCAGAACTACTTTTAAATACAGTATAGTACATAGAAAGCATAATATTAAAGAAATCTTCATGACCTCTGCGAGACCAAAATTGGAATGCTCAGAAATTGTATGGTGGCCGAATCTCAAGCAGCACATCAACAAACTGGAAAATGTGTAAGATATGCAACCAAATGGCTTCCGGAACTGAAAAGCAAGAGCTACAAGAAGAGGCGACAGGTGCTAAACATACCAAAGTTAAATGATAGAAGAAAAGAGGTGACATGATTACTACATATAAAATTGCAACAGGAATCAACAAACTGACAAAGAAGAATTCTTGATAACTGCAACTTCAACATGAGGTCATAGATTTAAACTAGGGGGGAACAAAGCTGTCAAAAAACATTAGAAAGTTCAGTTTTGCAGTGATAGATCGTTGGAACACTTTCAGTGCAGTGGTAGTTTCAGTACCATCAGTAGTTTCAAAGCATCTTATGACAAAGAGTGTAGGGAAGATGGTACACCACTAGTGTAGTGCTCATCCTGTAACTACACATTGGTAATTACACTTAAGTTAATTACTCAGCTACAATTACTGTAACTACACTTAGTTAATTACACACACATGATACCTACTCCTTTGTAACAAGCATACATTTAGCTCTCAAACTGGCCACACATGCAGTCATGGTAAAATGATAATGCCCATTTCATTAATATAATTTGAGAAATAAAAAAAAAATGTTCACATTCAAACACATTGAGGTAATTTGTTATAGTGTAACTACATCTGGTTGTAAATAGACTACACAAATCATATCACTACAGTACAGTACTGTGTGCGTACATTTAGCCATAATATTCCTTAACTGAATACAGTATTCCACTAACATTCTCTTGGCATTATATTTTTCTTCATTATCTAACACTGCTTCTTTTTCTGTAATTATATTTATTTTCTCATTTATTAGCTTTATACCCACACAATATCACCTAATTTCCTCTTTCACTCTTTGATCCCAAACATTCTCATTTTATAAGCCCCTACCAGTACACTACAATTATCACCCATTTTTCAAATGCCTGTTTTCAACTAATCTACAACATATCCAAATACAATAAGGTTTCAGTTTCCATAATCAATACAATCATCAGTTAATACTTTCTCCTTTATCACTACTGTAGTTACTTTTCCCATCATTCAAATTAAGCAGGAACTTACTTTATTTTGAATGTTATTATTCATCTATATTCAATGTT
The DNA here is from genome assembly GCF_040958095.1 of Procambarus clarkii. Classification (NCBI taxonomy): domain Eukaryota; kingdom Metazoa; phylum Arthropoda; class Malacostraca; order Decapoda; family Cambaridae; genus Procambarus; species Procambarus clarkii. Next base: position 28,611,161 of record NC_091167.1, read on the forward strand.
AAGCTATGTAAATAACTAAAGATTTAAATTTAAGTAATTTCTAGATCAAATGCAATATTGAGTTTTATATATAAAAATCTTTCAATACAGTATACTAAAACAATATACATTTCCATTCCAAAATACAGCTGCTGTGCAGCAATTATTTTAATTTTATTTAATTAAGGGCACGTTTGCTCTCATAAATAACCCACCACAGGTACTATCAGGGCCAGCCTTACCATCCTGCGGGGGAGACCCAGACCCAAAAATGGCACAAGACCCTACAAGTTATGATATTTCTTTTGGAATTTTGGTTAAAACCCTTATTGTTTCCCTCAGCTCTGACATCTGCATAAGAGCCTCTTCAGTTCTGATGTTTTAATTTTCATCTTTCATATTTTGCACAATCTTAACAAATAATATAGAATGTGGATGTCTTTTATCTTAAAGAACACAATTTAGCAATTCTATGCCATTGATGCAAGCATCTACACCATGATATCCAGTCAGAAACTGACCACAAAGGCAGTGTTTTCCAAAATCAATTCAAGATTATTAGCTATGTAAAACTGGTCAGAATACCAAATGATGTTTTACCAGTATTATTCTCTATATTTTTTATGCCATTTGTGATCACTATGGATTCCCCTTTAAATGCTAGTGTGTTCAACACTGATAAAATTCTATAACAAATGCTCTCGTTGCCCCACTAATGTTTGGTTTTGTGGTATTTCAAGTTTTGAAAAATGTAAATTAACCTTTCTCATTTTACATGGTCTAGAAGGCCAATGACAAGAAATTATTTTCCACTTTGTAAGTGGCAGGAAATTTTAAAATAAATATAAAAAAAACCAGCGTTGAATGTAATGAAACGCCATTTTCTGGGTGAGTCCCGGAGGCTCCCCGGAGCTATCCCAGGCTGATATGCTAATGTCAGACTTTGGCATCAGTCATGTGTATGGAGTTCTTAGGCCTACCGGGGACCACGGCCAGAACCGGGCCCCCTCAGAGAGGCAAGGGGAGCAATGGCCTATAGAAGCCCCCGTGTAGTTGGAAGCATTCTATGTCTGCCATCGACCGGAACAGGCACCCAGAAAGGTAAGCGCCCCAAAACAAACCCCTATTCTGGTTAAAATTGCTACCTAATACCGAACTAGTGGATAGAACTCCCCAACCGAAAACAAGCAAATTAGTGTGACGTCACACACTGCCGCGCCGCTGTCTGCGCAGCTCCCCCCTCCCCGGGAGGGGGAAGGGGGAGCCCCAGACCCCCCGCGCCGGCTACCCACACCTCGGTTCTTGAGGCTGGATGTCAAAAACGCGAAAAACCGCCGACCGGAGGGAGGGAGGGATGCCGGGGAGCCTCCGGGACTCACCCAGAAAATGGCGTTTCATTACATTCAACGCTGGTTTTCTGGGGGAAGCCCCGTCGGCTCCCCGGAGCTAACTACCCACAGACAGAAAAAGAGGGACTTACCCGGGAGGCGGTCGTCGCTCACCCCTCAACTCGAAGCCGAGACAACTGGCTGCAACCGCCGACCCAAAGCAACACAGGCCCGACGAGGGCCAGGGACATTCACAAGGTAACGAGCAGCCAGGACCCTGTTCGACCGCCAAAATCCCCGCGCCCGAATATCAGACCAAGACATATTCCCAAAGACGGCAGCAAGAGCCGCGAACTTACGAACGTCATGGGCACGGGGATAGACCGCAGGCTGACTAGACCTAATAACCCTGCGGACGACCTGAGAGACCCGAACCCGCGAACAGGGAAGAAGGGAAACCGGATCAACCCACAGTGCGTCCCCGGACACAGAAGCTGTGGCGCGCAAATAACGGCGAAGCGCCGCAACCGGACACAAAACATGATGCACCCCCGGCCTGACCAACCAAGCATCAACCACCCATGGACCCCTCCGGAACGCAGCAGTCTCATTCTTCGCCAGAAAAGAAGGAGACGGCTGCAAACGAACAAAACTATCACCACGACCAAAAGAGCAGAAACCCCTGCGCCGGAGGAGAGCATGAAGCTCCCCTACCCGACCCCCAGAGGCCAAAGCCAACAAGAAAAGTGCCTTGGAAAAACAATCCTGGACCGAAGGGGCCACAACGAAACGAGGATATGAAAGGAAAGCGAGCACTCTGTCCAAAGACCAGGACGGCTCAGGCGACGCATGAGCAGGCCGGAGGTGAAACAATGCACGAGACAGCTTGCGAAACGGCGCAGACGTAACATCGATACTGAAAGCAAGCGGAAGCGGCTCCGCCAGCGCCGCACGATACGAAGCGACAGTGTTAGGCATAAGATGACGGTCCTGAAACAACCACGAGAGGAAGGACAAGACCACCCGAACAGACAAGGAGCTAACACGACGAAGACGCAAAAAGAAACGGAAGGACCGCCAGGAAACTTCATACTGCCGCCGAGAAGAAGCCCTCAGGTGGGACACCAACAAGGAGGCCACCTGATCACCATAGAGATGATGATAGACTCGAGTCAAAAAAACCATACGCGAAGACTCGAGGAGAAGATCGAACCAGCCACGTGACGTACCGGCCCGATCTGCTGAAAGAGGCGGAGCCGCGGGAAAACCCTCGGGTTCGGACACCGAGCAACCAGCGCCTGAAACCAAGGCTGGGCCGGCCACCAAGGGGCCAGAAGGACAACTCTCCCCCGGTAAGTCTCTAAGCGAGTCAGGACCTGGAGTAACAGCCGAACCGGGGGAAAGAGGTACAGGAACCCCCACCTCGACCAGTCGAGCCGAAAGGCATCGACCCCGACGGCCTCGCAATCGGGGAAGGGCGCCGCATAAACGGGAAGACGCCGCGACCACGCCGACGCGAAGAGGTCCACCTCGGGGCGCCCGAACGTCTGGCAAAGCCAACGGAAGGACTCGTCGTCGACCGTCCACTCCGTGGAGAGGGGAACGAAGCGAGACAGGGCGTCGGCCAAGACGTTGGACACGCCCCATACGTGAACCGCCAGGAGAGCCAAACCCCGAGAACTCAGCAGACGAGTCACCCGAAGCGACCAACCCCAAAGAGACAAGGACCGCATCGAACCCCCGCGGTTCAGGCAATGAACCACCGGAGAGCAGTCCGAATGGAGCCGAATCGTCGATCCGCGGGCCACCCGAATCCTCCCCAGAGCAAACCACACTGCCGCGAACTCCCGCACCGTACTGTGAGCTCGACGGAAGGACGGATCCCAACGCCCCTGGCCGGCCTGGTGAGCACTGGTCACAAAACCCCAGCCGAGAGACGACGCATCCGTGTACACATCGAGCGAGGGCTCGGGTAGGCGCCAAGGCACTGAACCCCGAAAAACCCGAAGAGGAAGCCGGTGACGCAGCAACCGACGCAAGTCCCCCGGGGGTCGAACTCTGCGATCGCGAGAGAGGCGGAAGGGGGAACCCCGAAGGAACCAGAACAGCCGTCGAAGCCAAACCCGACCCGGCGGGTAGACCACCATCGCGAAGTTCAGGCTCCCGCACAGCCCCTCGAGCAACCGCCGGGTGACCCGAGGGCCCTCCAGAAACAGACGAAGGCGGGACCGCAGCCGCAGGAGAGACTCCGGAGGGAGAGACAAGGAGGCGGTCCGAGAGTCCCACACGAGACCCAGCCAAGTCCGAACCTGAGAGGGAACCAGATGGGACTTCCTCCAGTTCACCAAGAACCCGGCGAGCTGGGAAAGAACCAAATCCCTGGCTAGCAAGCAAGCTGACTGGCTGGGAGCCCAAACCAGCCAGTCGTCGAGGTAGGCCAACACCCGAACACCTAGGAGACGCAAACGAGCCACCACAACCCGTGTAAGGCGTGTGAACACGTGAGGTGCCAGGTTCAACCCGAACGGGAGACAACGAAAACGGTAACTCAAGATGCCCCACTACAAAACCGAGCCAGTCCCTGAACCGCGGATGAATCGGGACATGCCAATAAGCGTCCCGGAGGTCCAGGGACACCATCCAAGCACCCGGCTCCAAGAGGAGCCGAACCTGAGACAGCGTAGTCATCCGAAAGGAGGGGCAATGAACCCAGGGGTTCAGACGGGACAAGTCCAGAATGAACCGCAGGTCCGCACAGTCCCGTTTCGGAACCGGAAACAGACGGGAAACCCATCTGAGGGACGACGTCGTTTCGACGACGCCCAAGCGTACCCACTCCAAGACGACTCGACAGAGCGCAGGGGAAGAAGCCTGCCCCGCCAGCCCCGACCCCCCAAAGGGGGGAGGGGCCACCCAACGCCACCGCAGGCCGCAAGACACGACCCGAAAGGCCCACGAATCGTGGGACCAGGCGCGGGCGAACAGCGCAAGCCGCCCCCCCATCGCCCCATCAAAGGGGCAAACCGCGAAAGGGCCGGCGACCCTTACGAGACCCAGAACCCCGCACAGCGCGAACACCGCGCCGACCAGACGAGGGAGGGTCCGCAGGAGGAGCCAACCCCAAACCTGACACCAGAGGCCTACCACGACGAGAGGAACCCCGAGCCCTGGCACGACCTTTCCGGGAAGACCCACCCCGGGACCCCCGGAAAACCAACAAGTCCGACATCGGACGACAAGCCGCCGACGCAGCCTGAATAAACTGCGCCACGGCCGACTCCCCAAACAGGAGAGGACAAAAAGGTGAAGAACGCCTAAGAGCCAGAGCCCAAGCAGATACCACGGAGGAACCCAGCACCGCCTGCCGACACGCGAGACGGGAAGCATAGAACAGGGAAACCGCATCCCGCAAAATCGGCGTGAACAGCTTCAACAAGGCAGCCGACGAACGCGCAGCCGAGGACAAGGTGCCGGACCCCGGGACGGACCCAAGCGTCCCCACATCCTCCACGAGCCAATCCGAAGACAGCTCCAGGAGGGAAAAGAACCGCAAGGCCGAACACAAAAGGCCCCGAGCGCGCAAGTCCTCCGCCACGAGCGCCGCCGAAAGGGAGGGAACCTGCACATGGAGCTGAATAACGCCCACATCGCGGGGAAGGGCAGGGGCAAACAAGCACTCATTCAGGTACTCAAGTTCACCCCCCAGGAAAACCTGAAGCACCGTGGAAGCTTCCCGCCACTCCAGCGTGCGGGAACGACAGAAGGAATGCCAGGAATCCAGACCAAACAAGGGGCAGTCTGCTAGCCAGGACGACTCCGGAACCTCGTAACGGAGCCAGAAAGGGAACGAAGTCCCAAACCTGAACGTGGACGGATCCATTTCCGAGGCATAATCCGGGTCACGCAGGAGGTAAGCTGCAAAGGCCGCTCGCACCACACCAGGTGGGATGCGATAAGCCGAAAACCTCCGGAAGGACGGAACCGACGTACCCGGGGGAACACGGAACCGTACCCGGGGAGGGGCCGACACCAAATCCAACTCGTACGCAGAGGGGGGGAAAGAAAACCCCACTCCTTGTAACAATAAGCCCCGCTCAGTGGGAAGAAAAGCCCAGGCGGGGTCCAGCGGGGCCCAAGGCCCCCAAGTCAGCCCCTCCCCAGCCCCGAGGTCCGTCACCACAGGACCCGAGGCCGAGTCCTCTCCCCAAGCCCCGACCCCACAAGACAAGGACGGAGCAGCCGGAAAAGCTGGAGGAAGGGGGGCCCACTGGTCAGACCCTGAAGCTTCGGCCGGGAGACAAGACTCGAATGCCTCTGCCGCCCCCCCGGAAGGGGCAACCCCCGAAGCTGCCCGAGTCTCGAGATCAAGTAACCCCTGCTCCGACCCCGAAACCCTCAGACGCTTCGGGGCCGGAAGCTGGGGCGGGGGACCAGAACGAACAGAAGGGGAAGGACGAGGAGGTGCGGACTGAACCAGGATCGAAGCGACCCCCACCCCCAAGTCCGGGTCTCGAAAAGCAAAGCGGGGCAGCCCCGGGGCATCCGGGGAAGCAACCAACCGAGCGCGTTGCAACAGACGAAACCTAGACTGCAACGCACGTGCCGCCTGTACCCGAATAGAATCATCAGAGGATTGGGTAAATTGAGTCACAAGCAAGCAGCATCACTCACAGGACTCAGGGTCGAAAGTATCACCGACCCAACAGGCAGCGTGGCAGAGGCAAAAACAATGAGGGTCACCCTGAGACAAGGGGACCGAGCAACCCTCAAACTCGCACACAGCGAGTGGGGACTCCGGGGTCACATCCATCGGACCCACGCGCCCCCTAGGGGATTCCCAGGGTCCTGAGCGTTTACTTTAAGAGGACTCGCGCTCAGGTAGTCCCAGGCAGGGTGCTGCAAACCGACGCCCAAAACTACCAAGCAAACTTCTAAAGCTGAACCCCAGGGACGTGTACACTCACGGGGACCTAGCAGGGGGCGCCACCGAGGAGAACAGTGGAAGGGCAAAAACAAACTGAATAAAATGATAGAACCCCCCACCAGGCAAAAACAAATAGAAAAACAAAACCCCGCAAGAGGACAGCGAACCCCAAGGAACAGAGCCGGCCGCGATGTCGGGAAATACAAGCTGAGCAGCACCCTGCGCCCCTACCAGTGCAAACTGCCTCTTACCTGCCGGTAACAAGGGAGAACAGAACACCCAAGAGCCCAACAGGCGGCCGAAAAACCGAAAGGTAAAACGGACCAGCAGAGGCAGACCCCGAGGAGCCTGTGGAAGGCGACCCCAAGCCCCAAGGGCAGTACTTACAGGGCACCTAGGGAAGGCAGCCCTAGGCGCATGCAGCCCGAGTACTGAAGATAACTCCTGGCTCTCGCACCCACAAAACTAACACCACACTCAAAGCACAGTGCAGTAGCGACACCGGAGCCAGAGCACACGACCATCGCCTATAGCATCAGCCTCAAGAACTGAGGTGTGGGTAGCCGGCGCGGGGGGTCTGGGGCTCCCCCTTCCCCCTCCCGGGGAGGGGGGAGCTGCGCAGACAGCGGCGCGGCAGTGTGTGACGTCACACTAATTTGCTTGTTTTCGGTTGGGGAGTTCTATCCACTAGTTCGGTATTAGGTAGCAATTTTAACCAGAATAGGGGTTTGTTTTGGGGCGCTTACCTTTCTGGGTGCCTGTTCCGGTCGATGGCAGACATAGAATGCTTCCAACTACACGGGGGCTTCTATAGGCCATTGCTCCCCTTGCCTCTCTGAGGGGGCCCGGTTCTGGCCGTGGTCCCCGGTAGGCCTAAGAACTCCATACACATGACTGATGCCAAAGTCTGACATTAGCATATCAGCCTGGGATAGCTCCGGGGAGCCGACGGGGCTTCCCCCAGAAAACAGCATCAAATGTAATGAATTGCCATCTTGTGGGTAGAGCCCCGGAGGCTCCCTGGAGCTATTGGACTGATATTAGCTAATATTAGTATGGGGCTTCAATCGTGTGGAGTTGTACTGCCTACCGGGAACCACTAGCCAGAATGTGGTCCCCCTCAGAGAGGCGTGGGGAGCAATGGCCTATGAAACTATCATGTATGAAATTATTCATGTCTGCCATCGACTGGGGTTGAGCACCCACAAAGGTAGACACTCCAAAACAGACCACTCCTGGTAGAAAAATTGCAACCCGAGACAGAAACTCCCAACAAGGAAAACAAGCTAACAAGCAACATGTCATCACACAGTGTGTTGCTCGATCGCACCACCCACCCCCCCTCAAAGGGGAAGAGGGGGGGGTCCCGACCCACAGAGCCTGCAGCCGGACCTTTATTTAGGAGACTGAAAACAGAAACAAAAAAACGCCGACCGGGGGAAGGGAGGGTGCCAGGGAGCCTCCGGGGCTCTACACAGAAAATAGAGTTTCAATATGAAACCAAAAACAACCTACACAGGGAAAGGAAGTGGCGAAAAGACCGTGAAGAGACTTCATACTGACGCCAAGAAGAAGACCACAGGTGGGACACCATAAGAGAAGCCACCTGGTCACCATACAGATGGTGATACACACGTGTCAGAAACTCCAGACACAAAGCGCAGAAGAGTAGAGCAAAACAGCAAGGTACCTCACTAGCCCAATCTGCTGAAAAAGGGCAGAGCCGTGGAAAATGCCCCTGGTTCGGACACCGAGTAAGCAGCACCTGAAACCAAGGCTGGGCCGGCAACCATGGGGCCAAAAGGAGAATGCTTCTCCAATAGGACTCGAGCTGAGCTAAACCCCAAAGCAACAGCTGAACCAGGGAAAAGTGGTACAGGTAACCCCATCTCGAGCAGTCCTGCCGAAAAGCATCTACCGCGACGGCCTTACAATCGGGGAAGGGTGCCACATAGATGGGGAGATGCCTCGACCACGTCGACACGAAGAAGTCCACCTCCGGCAGAGCCAACTGAACGGGTAAGTGTTGAAGTTCATTTCATGGACAGGAATGAACTGTGACAGGCCGTCCACCAGGATGTTGGACACGCCCCAGATATGAATCGCATGGACAGGTAAACCCCGGGAACTCAGCAGAAGAGCCATTCAAAGCGACCAGCCCCAAAGAGCCACGGACTGCAGAGACCCTCCGCGGGTCAGGGAATGAACCACTAGAGTGCAGTTTGAATGGAGCCGGGTCATAGAGCCTCGACGAAGCCGAATCCAAAGTAGCAAAAGCCAAACCACCCCGAACTCCTGCACCTTCCAGTGAGCCCGACAGAGCCCACTGCCCCTGGATGGCTAGGGGAGCACTGGACACAAAACCCCAGCCAGAAGAGGCACCCTCGAACACACCAAGCGAGGGTTACAGGAGGCACCAAGGCGCCGAACACTGAAACCCAAAGAGGAAGCCAGAGACACAGCAACCAACGCAAGGTATCTGAAGGACACTCGCACTCATGAGACCAGTGGAAGGGACGGCCCCAAAGGAACCAAAACAAACGCCAAAGCCAAACCCAACCCTGCGGGTAAAAGAGCCAGGCGAAATTCAACTCCCATACGACCGCTCAAGCAAACACCGAGTAACCCAAGACCCCCTCAAAAACAGCCAAAGGCAGGACCGCAGCCAAAGCAACGCCGCAGGGGGTAAGAGACATGAACATCATCCGAGAATCCCAACCAAGGCACAGCCAAGTCCGAACCCAGGACAAAACTACTGTAACCAGGACTTTCACCGACCGACCAGGAGCTTGAACCCGGCCAAGCAGAACTGCGGACCGGCAGGGAGCCCACACCCACCAGCCAGGAAAACACAGGAACAGAAGATCGCAACCAATTAGTGTAAGAGAAACCAAACTCAAACAAAAACCAGAGCCAACACAGAACCGGGTTACAAGGAGGCACGAGGCACAAAACCCACCAGAGGAAAATCAGATAAGAGGGAGTGACAGAGACATCTTGAGGGCCCCAGAGCACAAAAACACATTAAAAATGCACCCAAGTGAACCCAAACACCCAGGCCACAAAAGTAAACACAACATGGAGTGCCACCTTGGCACGCAAACAGGATAGGAACATGGCCGCCAACATAAACAGCGCTACTGCAGACCAATTGAGATCGAAAATACATACCCCAGCAAATATGGCAAAACTAAAGCTGAAGGAAAGGAGGGAATCAAAATACCCTCCCACGCAGCAAGCCCCCTGCTCAGAAGCACAAAGGTCCAAGTGGGAGCAAGTGAAGCCCAAGCACACCAAGCGGGCTCCTGCCCCCAAGCCCTGAAATCCCCCAGAAGAGCTCCAGGGCAGAGCCTACCTCCACCCCCCCCCCACCCTTGAAGAAAAGGCAGAGTCCAAGGAAAAAGCCTCAAAGAAGGGGGCCCTGCTGGGAAGACCCAGAAGCCTTGGCGGAAGGGACATACTCAAAAGCCTCCGTTCCCACATTGAATGGGGCAGCCCCTGAGGCTGCCCGAGTCTCATCCCACAACTAAACCTGGCCCCGACTCTGAACCCTTCAGACATTTGAGAGCCGGGAGCAGGGAGGGAAAGGAGCAAGGCGAACCATGCCAACAAGGGAAGGACTCAAGGGCGGTAACTGAACCCCAGCCAAAGCACCCAACGCCCCCAAGTCCAGCCTAACCAAACGGGGCATTCGAACGGCTGACCAACCTAGCATGTTGCAACTACCCAAGCCTACTATGCAACGCGACAACCGCTGACCCCTAAGATCTCTCAAAGAAGAATGGGGGAAACTGTAGAGGGAGCGGGGAACAAGACCTGCACAACTCCGGGCCGAAGGTGTCGGTTGACCCAACAAGCAGTATGACATGAGGCAGAACAGGTGATTGTCACCCTGAGACAGGGGCAATGAACAAACTTCAAACTCGCACAAGGCAAGATGGAACTCGGAGGACATGTCCATCGGTCAACCAAACCCTGACGAGGCTTTCCAGGGCCTGCAGGGAAATGTATCCCAACGGAAAGCCCAGACACTGGTGTTGCCAAGCCAGTTGTAACCCCATATGTTATCTGGGCAAACTGGTCCCTGTGAGGTTAGCAACCCCGGAGGCCCAGAGGAGGTCTACCCTACTGAACCTAGGTATCACCTAATATGGACCATGGTGGCCTCCCAACGGGCAATAAAGCAAACTAAAGAATGAAAGAGAACTCCAAGGAAGCACCACAACCCATGGGACCAGAAAGAATCACGGCCACTGCGATTATGCAAGCTGGGCAGCCCAGTGCTCCCCAACCAGCAAACCACCACTCTCTACCCAGGGCCAAACGAAAGCACTGTACCAGGACCTAAGCTGACCCCAAGAGCGAGGAGAAGCTAAGCAGTCACTACCCATATGGGAATGGGGACGCAAAGGACCTAGAGAAGGGAACTCTGAACCCCAAGGGGTGAATTCACAGGGCACCTAGCGAAGGGAGCCCTAAGTGCATGCAGCCCTTGGTACAAACTCCTGGCCACTGTCAACACACAGAAGGAACACCAGCAGGGTGAAGCCAATCAGGTAACCCGAGGCCAGAGGTGAGACGCATGCAGCCCTTGGTACCAAACTCCTGGCCACCGCACCAACAAACAGCAGGAACTACCACCAGGGTGAAAAGCCTGTTAGGCAACTGAGACCAGAGTTCACATCTGCCCTGTTTAGCTTCAGTTGACAAACTAATGGTCCGGCTGCTGGCTAGGGATGGCAGGACCCCTCCTCTTCCCCTCCAGGGGCGGGGACGGGGAGGGGGGGTCGGCACGCAGTGTGATGAAATGTTGCTTGTTAGCTTGTTTTCCATGGGGGAGTTTCTATCTTCTGTTCGTTTTTTTTTTTTTATCAGGAAGAATTTTTCTATCAGGAGGGGTCTGTTTTAGAGAGCCTACCTTTCTGGGTGCTCAACAGGCCGAAGGCAGACATGAATACTGTCATACATGAGTTTCATAGGCCACTGCTCCCTGCACCTCTCTGAGGGGACCATGTTCTGGCTTGTGGGGTCCTGGTAGGCATGACAACTCCATATGACTGAAGCCCCATACTAATATTAGCTAATATCAGTCCAATAGCTCCAGGGAGCCGACAGGATTCTCCCACAGAAACTATATATAAAATCCTAGATCAAGCACATGGCATTAGTGAAATGATTTTTTTTTTGTACAAACTTTGCATATTTATGTTATCACAAGAACATAACTGCTGCCTGGAAAGTTCTTGAGAATCAAGAGAGAGCAAACAATATATCCATGACTTAGGACTGGGATCCCCTCATAAATCTCTCAACGAGACACCTTATGGTTTAAGGCCGACCCTGGTAATTATAACACACTACAGTTATTAGAATGGTTTGTTTATTAAAACAATCTTTCAGCTTTAGGTTAAAATACTTTTTCTTTTTACAAAAGTTCAACTGTGTTATAATAAGTAAAATACAAATGTACAAGTGTGTTATTATGTGAACCAACTTCTGCTCCCTTTACCAGCACCATCACACCATAATGAGTTGCACCACTCTCACCTGCAACTCCTGCAGCTTCTTGCCGGGGGACTGCTTTAGGTTCTTGTGGAAGTGACTCACCTTCCGTGAGTCACTGGTAGTCAGGGATAGCACCTTTGAGTCCTTGAGCCCCGAATATCTTGCTGCCAGCTTCTGGGCAATCTGCCAGGGACCAGGGGAGAAGTCGTCTTCGTATTTATTGGTTGACTCGTTGTTGTACATAAATCTCACTATGCTACAGCAAGTAATATTGACATAAAATCTAACAGACTGATAATAATTATATAATGTTTACTAAAGTGTATGATGGTCTGAAAAGATACTCTGATATTCTTTTTGCGTAGATCTAATTAAAATTATTTTAAAAAGAAACATAAAAACTCAAAATTCATCACAATAAACTATATTACAACGTTCTGCACAATCTTTATAACAAAACATTTGCTAATGTAAAAACAAATAACAATAAATTTCCATACTTAAATCCATACCAGAATATAATGCATGTGTAGAGTTGTATTATAATTTGCTAGTTGTTGAGCTTTTCACATAAGTGGAAGATGTGCCAAACTGTAGCTACTGTATTTTACTCCCTTGCAAATCAAAAGTCTATCTCTATAGAATTTAGACATATACTTTGCAGGGCCACCTTGTGATAATTGCCACTTCCTTCATATTATCATTTCCCTTGCCAATCATTATATATGTTCTCCATTCCTCTGACTTTATTTCTCTTTCTTGTGCATTAATTGGATTTAAAAACATGCATTCTACATTTTGTACTTGTGTATGCTTACCATGGCAGTCCTCATTTTTGCCAATATTGGTTTCAATGTAAGAAAGTGGCCACTGTTTCACTTATGAGTAGAACCAAACAAATATGGAATTTGCTGACAAATGTTTTATAAATTCCGACAAGACATAAATATGCAATATGTTTTAGGATCACCATGATAACTCAAGAATGGAAGTTCATCGGGTTCATTAACTCATCAAAAAACATCTTGGAGCAATTACTATATGAAAATTACATGAAGAAGCCACTTTGCACATTTAAAAATGTTAGTGTGTAATCCTTGACTTTATAGAATTTAAACTCTAGGAAAACCCTTATCTTATGTAATGCAACCACCAGTCACATTCTATGTATAGTACAAAACTATGATGGAAGAAGACAATATTTATGATAATCACAGCAATGAATAGCAGTTGGGTCAGTGCCCTACAAATAGTCTAAGCCCCATGCAAATAAAAGAAATGATGGGCTCAGAAATGAATAGAGATTATTTTTGTACCATTAATATTACAAGGTGCTGCATTAAAAAGTGTAACTTTTTTAAACAAGTCCTGTGAGGAAGTCAAAGCAATCACACTCTCATTTGCTATTACGGTATATCCTTCAACAACTTCTGACTCATACAATGCCCTTTCAATATTATTCTCTCTTCATAATCAGTTTATGAGAGGTGAAGGTGGGAGTAAGGCCAGACACAAGGAGCATTGAACTATTTTTTATTTTCTAATAACAGTTTAGCAAGAAGAAATGTAATGCTGAAATTTCCCTTATTCTTTCTGTGTTATTGTGTTTGATGGCTACAGATACTATACACTTTCCTTTAATGTTTTCTTTGAACATGAGTGTGGCATCATTCAATTTTCTGAGGTGTTACTATTGGTTTACAATTTTTAGAAGTTGTACAATTCTATGCTTTTAATACATTATTAAGATATTAAATACTATAGGGCATTGTGTACATCACTGCCATTGTTGAATTATTACTAGTAAGTTTTGCATTTGACAAGGTAAATAATGGTTTTATGATGTTACACAACTCCTCTACAGTATTGGCTTTACTGAAGGTACTGAATGATATTTGCAATTTGGCCTGTGGGAGGGACCGTATTTTGGTTTGGCCCTGATTTGTTCATTCGATTGTTTACTATGTACTCTGGCCGATGTCAGTTCTGTGTCTGTTACTTTCTTGTCTCTTGACATTTTCAGTATGAACCTTTATTTTGCAATCCCAGTACCATGGTGGTGCACTAGTCTTCCAGTTGCTATACAGTATGTTCAAGCCAAGTCAACCACAGGCGTATCCTCGTGTCCATAACCTTCGGAACTTTGCCAATTACAGGTGTCTGGTGGGTACGTGGTGCGTAATTATATGAACAAAGGCATCATGCCAACAAAGGCATGTCTGGGTGTTGGCATTGCAGCTTCAATGACAAAGCCTGGGTCGCTGGAGGCTTTCTGCCATATACTTCCAGCAAAACTCTTCAGATTTGGTGAATTTTAACATGCTTTATTGATTTAACTTCCCCTATGATACTTGAGGTAGAAAGAAACTGAATTCCTCTGTAATTTCTGAATTTTATCCTTTGCATATAGTTTACTCTAAATATATTTCTAGATTAGACTGGGGTCTGTTTAATATTTGTAACTAGCCGTTTTTTCAAAGATCCTTTCATACCCATTTCAATAATGGTTTCTTCTTTTCATTCTTGGCTCTTTTGTAATTCCTGTTGAATTAATTATTTCATCCTTGTGTGTCTTTCTGCAGTTGTAAAAAGATGCCTCTGTTCTAACTCAATTTAATAGTTCACATACATCACATCTATAACACTGATCAATAATTCTTCAAAATTGTCTACATCTGAGATAAAATGAACTGTTTATCATGCAATAGTGGCACACTCTCACAAGACTATTCCACTCACAAAAAAGTAGCAGAACTTAAGAGTATCCACCCTACAGACCCCTCACAAAAGCAACAACCTTCAAATTGCCATAGAGCTGCCACTGAGGTTGGTCGTAGTTTATGCACCTCAAAAGCTGCTTCAGGTTGCAAGTTTCCTCATATGGGCTGGACAAGCAAATGGAATTGATGACAAAACATAGAATTAGTCAAGATTGATTTCATTTGTTTCAGAAGCATTTTAGCTATAGACCAATGCAACCTTTAAATTCAGGAATCCATCCAAGTGAATACAAAGAATTCATGCAAGTTCCCATGGAGTCCTTTTTGTTTAAAGTCTGGTTTCTCTATGATCCTCCATTCTGTAGGTAATTTAATGTCATGCTGAATGTCATATTTAATAATCAGCAAAACATATTTATTGTTTTTATCAAAGACAGGTTTCCTATTTCCTGGTGAATGCATGGCCCAACATTTCTGGAATACTCCATGATCTCTTGGCCTGAGTCATATGTTAATGCTTAAATACCTCCCCAAATAAAGTTTAACAAATCCTTTGTCCTTGCCTCATAAGCTTCCCAGTCTATACGGTAAATGCAAAATTAGTCATCAACTCCCAACAATCCAGTCTGATCTTGATCAGCATTCTGTATTGCATTCCATCAAGTTTCTGTTATGTTCTAGAATTGCTAACCTGGTGGGCTAAATACATTAATGATCAGCAGTTAGCCTGTCTAGATCCAGACTTCCAATTTTGGTTGAAAAATATCCATGTCTAGTGGGCTGTACATCGCACACACAGATCCCAGATAAACATTGGCCCTTTACCAACATTGTCACTTCACCTCTTGATTTCTATACCTTCAATTCCTTCCACAAATTTAACTGCTCCTTGAATACCGCCACTGCATTTAACCCCTGTGCTTAGCACCTTTCATAATGATATTTCTGTGGTGTGTTGAAAATATATTTTTCCCATAACAGTATTTTTTCTTTTGATATTGTTAATTAGCACCCAGGAAGCACAAAAATCCAAGTAAAAAGTCTCTATCTCTTGTAGTTTAGCTGTAGTGGCCTAAAGAATTCTTTTTGTTTTTGTTTTTTGAATAATGAGGAGAGTTGTCTCATGGGAATAACTCTGCAGATTTATTTTTCAATGTTTCTCACTTTATTATTTAGTTTTTCCCTCTAACAAGTTGTATCTTTGTGTCATAGATAGTGTTCATTATGTGTAACTTAAAATATACATATGTACAGATATATGTGTATAAATATATGCACACCATGTATTTATTCATACTAAAATATATATATTATATATATAATCTTAGTATAAATAAATAGATGGTGTGCATATATTTATACATATATTTATAAACATATATCTGTACATATGTATATATATAAAACCTAAAAGGGAGTACCACCTCTGGTGCAAGTGTAGGGACCCAGTCCCAGTGTAAGTGCAAGTGTAGGGACCCAGTCCCAGTGTAAGTGCAAGTGTAGGGACCCAGTCCCAGTGTAAGTGCAAGTGTAGAGACCCAGGGAGCCGGTCGGCCAGCACACTGGACTTGTGATCCTGTGGTCCCGGGTTCGATCCCGGGCACCGGCGAGAAACAATGGGCAGAGTTTCTTTCACCCTATGCCCCTGTCACCTAGCAGTAATATAGGTACCTGGGTGTTAGTCAGCTGTCACGGGATGCTTCCTGGGGGTGGAGGCCTGGTCGAGGACCAGGCCGCGGGGACACTAAAGCCCCGAAATCATCTCAAGATAACCCATAATGTGCTTCCAATAAGTGTAATGTACCCAGGTTACTAGTGCCCAGACACACAAACTAGATGCCTCCACTGTAAGATAACTAGGGGGAAATGCAAGCAATGTATTCTAACAGGTGAACAAAACAAAAATTAAGAGTGCGACACGAGGTAGCAGCACTGCTCAATCATACTGTCTCCTCCCACCGGTTCCCACCCCCACCTTGGCAGCACCACCACCATTGAACAGATATATTCAGCAAAAATGTCTTTGATAAAAACATGCATAGAATGCCACATGAAGGTAGATTACCAACAGAGCTTTCAGTGCCAACTCTGTTCAGCAGCCACACACAGAAAATGTGCCAACATGACTAATAATACAAGGAAAAAATGGTCTCAGTCTCTGTGTACTGGCTCTGCAAAAAGGATGAAATAAATTTCTTCATATCTGAGGCCTGAGTGGGTAGGCCTCAGCTTGTATACAGAAACCATGAGTGGCACACATGGGTTTGGCTCACAGCAGTGTCATGTGACTCGCCCAACGCCGTCACTTGCATTGGAGGAAATAGACAAGTAACTAATGGAAAACGACGTCAATAATCCAGATAGTGATGAGGATTATCCTGATAGTAATACAGACTATACATAAAAATCAGATATCACTGATACAGAGTGAAAATGATGAACCATTGAGCATCTCCAAGGTGAGGCCTAGTCCACTGCCATGGCATCCCCTGTCTATTTCACCATTGCTCCACTATACCATTTCAGCAGCTGTTCCACTTGCTGGCCCTTTATTCCACTCTCCTGATAGTGATAAGTATATGCAAAAATCCGATACAAGTGAGAAAGAATGTGTAATTGATAACCCAATGTCTCAAAGGCTAGGCCTACTCCACCACTGCATCCGTGGTCCACTTTACTACTGCCACAGCATTCCATTAAAGCAACTGTGCTACCTGCAGTTTCTCTTCCCCATGGTCACATAGTGAACATGACCCATGTTGACTAGACCACACACTAGAAGGTGAAGGGACGACGTTGTTTCGGTCCGTCCTGGACCATTCTCAAGTCGATTGTCAGAATGGCACAATCGACTTGAGAATGGTCCAGGACGGACCAAATGTCGTCGTCCCTTCACCTTCTAGTGTGTGATCTGGTCAACATTCTTCAGCCACGTTATTGTGACTCATCGCCTGCAACACGACCC
Source organism: Procambarus clarkii (assembly GCF_040958095.1). Lineage (NCBI taxonomy): Eukaryota > Metazoa > Arthropoda > Malacostraca > Decapoda > Cambaridae > Procambarus > Procambarus clarkii. The sequence goes on from NC_091167.1 coordinate 28,628,582, forward strand.
ATTTTCTGGCTTTAGTGACCAGGACTCTGATACCATTGGCTATGTTGTGGCTAGTGGGTTTTGTGGTGGTACTAGACGGAGGAGTGCTGGCTCAGTACCAAAACCTGCCAAATGATGCCGTGCAATGTCGCATGGAGAAAATGAGGGAAGATAGGCCTCTACTTCAGGTGTATGTGCCCGACCTGTGCAGATTATTAGAAAAGCTTCATCTCCTACCCAAAGTAGTTTTGTTGGAGGTAGGATTCGTGCCAGTGGTGGTTGTGGAGGTGACACTTCAAGCATCTTGGGTGTACTGTACAGCAGGTGGCATAGCTGATGTGATGGAATGCTGTGGCAGTGGAGTAGAAGACTAGGAATGTAGTGGCAGAATAGGCCTAGCTTTGGAGATTCTCACTGGGTTATTAATTTCACTCTGTCTCACTTATAACAGATTTTTGCATATATTTATCACTATCAGAAGTGTGGGATAACGGCATGGCAAGTGGAATAGCTGCTGTAATTGTATGCTGGAGCAATGGAGGAGTAGATTGGGGATGCCATGGTGGAGTAAGACTTGCTGGAGTAAGATTTGGAGATGCTAATTAGTTCATCATTTTGACTCACTGTATCACTAATATCTGATTTTTGTGTAGTCTTTATCACTATCATGATCAACATCATACTGTATTTCATAAGTTTGTCGTTTATTTCCTTTAATGCGAGTGTCTGCATTGAGCGAGCCACACGATGCTGCCATGAGCCAGATTTATGTGAGCCACTCATGGTTGTCGTACACAAACTGAGGACTACCTGCTCAAATACAGGAGCCCACGATTTTTTTCAAGATGGCGATTTTTTACTGGAGGTCTGAGGCATCGAATGGGTGCCCCGTTAACCACATACGAGTTTCAAATGTTACCCTACACATTAAAACAACACTAGTTGTAATGTGCAGTTGAAGGGTTAGCTATCAAATTTTATGCATCTTATCTATTTGTTCCTATAAATTATTTGTCCCCCCCTCCTATTTTTATTTCACTTAACATCAGTAAATTGTACAAAATTATACTTCAATTTATTCCACTAACTCGGCATCAGGACCAATGACACCTTGCCATTTGTTTATTATACATCTTAATTTATAATTATAATTCTCAGTGTCAGCTAATGATTTTATTATTTTCTTTTATAAATGAATAATGTATTAGAAATATTTGTGAACTAAATCAGCTATATATGCACAACCATACATGTATTATGAATTAAACTTTCTTGAATTTGCATCAAAGTAAATATAAACATCTATGAACAGTTTTAAATTGATATTTTAAATTTGAATCTCAATTAATTCTGCAACTACTGCTGTTATCAGTACAACACTATTGTTATTATGAGTACAGCACTACTTTTACTATTACTACTAAAGTTAACTACTACAGTACTCTTCTCATTACTAGGTTAACTACTGTTACTATTACAGTATTATTATTATTTTATAGTACAGTACTGTACATTCTTCTAAAATGATAGTAGAGAGGAACCTCGGGTGACAAGCAGCCCCATCTATGAGCATTTCAGGTAATGAGCGAGCCACTCGCAGAAAATTTACCTCGATTGACGAGTTTCCACTCAGTTAACGAGAAAACCATATAGTGCTTCCCAGCGTTCCCGCTGGTTCTCAAAATTCTTGGATGCCTCCGACGACAGTGTTGTTGTTTTATCACAGAGGATAAGCATCCCTCTGCTTATCCTTATCAGATGGATGGATAAAGCATTTAGTCAGTCAGGCATTTATAGTCATTCAGACATTTACAGTCAATCAGGCTTTCACAGTCAATAAACAACAAGAGTTTAATGTCAGGCAATCTGCCTCCTGATCGACTAGCTGGTAGCAAGGCCAACATAACATGTGTAATTGCCTAAGTGTAGTTACAGGATGAGAGCTATGCTCGTGGTGTCCCATCTCCCCAGCACTAAACTAACTAAACTAAACTAATTTCCACTATGTGTGGAAGCATCGGAGTGTTTATACAAGAATGCCCGCCTGATTTGGGGGGTGGATTCTCCTTCCACACCGTAACCCCTCTCCTCCTCCCCCCCCCTCCCCATCGTCTCCCTCAAGCCAGCAACGACTCTTCATAAGCTAGAGTACAATTGAAAACAGTAAAACAAAACATTTATAATAATTACATTATAAAATTTCATATTGATGTTTTACGGGGGTGGAACGGATTAATTGTATTTCCATTATTTTAAATGGAGAAATTCATTTCGCAAGACGAGCGTTTCACACGATGAGCTCGGTGCCAGAACGAATAAAATTCCTTAACCGAGGTTCCTCTGTACTTATAGCAACAAACACTCCAGAGAAGACAACTTTGGCAATACAAGGGCAGCAACAAAGGAAGAACATAGGGAAATATGAAAAGCCACCAAGGGCTAAAACCCCAAACGACCCAACTGAACAGAGGAGCTCTTATGGAAGAAGTGTGACCCAGGAACCACTAGAGCAGTCAGGTGACCCTAAACATACCAGGATAAGGACCAACTGCTCAGACCCCTGAAGATGGGGAGCCCCTTTCCCCTTCTCCCCTCCAAAAAGTGGGGGAGTGGGACAAACGACCTCATGTTAGTTTCAAGATATTATGTAGTGTATTTATATAGTTGGGGAAATTCATTAGGAGGGTTGTGAAGCTTCAGCCTCTTTTGAACCCATAAGTGGTTTGTTTTGACTCCCTGACTTTTTAGATGCCCTTCCCTGTGAGATAGCACAATGTCACCACTTCCTGGGCACCTGTGAGAGGAACCCCTAAATTTCTATTTCCCAGAGTCTTTACCATCTGTTCACATAATTTGTACATTGACTGTAAAAGGCACCAAACCAGGAAGGCTATGTAGCACCATCAAATATGCAGAATAATCAGTGGGCTCTAAATATCTCCAAGAATGCCAATATGAGAACAGAAACACATAAGGCGAACGATATCAAAAGCGTCCGATTCTCCAAGAATTTCATCGAGTGACAAGCGACTGCGAGGGACTGTTGGAAAACAAGACACACGCTCGTCCTGGAAGTCAGGACATTCAACAAGGATGTGCACGACCGTAAGAGGGACAATGAAATTTGGACAATTAGGAGCAGGGCGGCGCTCCATTAACACTTTGTGCGGATCAGGACATCGCCTGGAGTCCTGTTTCGCCTACCCGCTTCCGCGATGTGGACACAAAATGATGTCCTGAAAAAAATATTTGTATAAAATTCAATTTTAATCCGATTTACTTTGGGTTTGTTTCAAACTGCGCGCCATGAGGCTCTCTTTCTCACCACTAGGCTGCATGGTACAATAAGTTCATGAAAGGTGTGGACCACTTCGATCAAATGGTACAGTATTACCATTTTACCAGGAAAACTCACAAGTGGACATAAAAGATAACGTTTTATTTCCTGCAAATGGCTTTGCATAATGCCTTTGTTTTGTACAAATACAACACAACTGATCAAAAAAAGCTAACATTGCTACAGTTCCACGAGGTGGCAATTTGGGCCCTATTGTGCTGGGACCCGGAAGATTGGCCTCAAACAGCAACAGTATCTCAACACTTGCGGCACGCTCCAAACATAAATGATGACACAGGTCCTGCCTATGCTGACGCCATGCAAACTCCTGGACCATCTGGTGTGAGGCAGCCCTTGTTCACTTCAACACCTCAAGCTGAAGCAGCAACCGAATCAGAACCCGAGATGTCTGGCACACTGCCATTTGACGAGACGGTTTTGTCAGATGACTCTGACTCTGACTCAAATGTTGAACCTCCAGCGATTCAGTTGATTCTGAAAATCACATGAACTACAAACTGAAACGAGTATTTTGATACCAGAATGAACACTGTATCACATAAACTGCCATAAGTAGACTCGAACCTTCATAGATTTTTTTTGGGTGTAGCGTGTGTCTGCATGAGTGTCCCAAACAGGTTGCAGATGGGTGACTTTAGCCGTTTATACTGGTAATGCAGTGTCCCAAACAGGTTGCAGATGGGTGACTTTAGCCGTTTATACTGGTAATGCAGTGTCCCAAACAGGTTGCAGATGGGTGACTTTAGCCGTTTATACTGGTAATGCTTCCCCCATATCATGTATTATATGCATATGTCTGTTTAGGGAATTTTATTCCGATCAATGTACAACCAAAAATAACTGTGTGCAACAAGTATAAACTTGTCAAACATAACAACAGTAAAAACATTTCGTGTGTTTGACGCTCACTGATATGTTCCAGCGTTGTTTTATATTTGGCGCTATGCTATCTTACGCTTTGTTGATCTTTTTACCTACGGGCTCATAGAACATTCTATTGCGAACACATTGACACAAAAATGAATGACGTACATAGAATAATAATGTCAGGACAGTGAAATAAGTATAAGCTTTCAAAGTGCTGTATCGCACGTGTCGTCCCGTCACCGATACCGGGTAACAGTTTCACCACTTCCCACACTCTTGCGGGTGGGCCGCGACCATTATTCTACGTTTATATTCATATCACCGTGTTGGGAATTTCATTGCGAGTCCATTGATACCAAAATTAACGCTGTAGGACAAGTGTGAAGGTGATAACAATCCCAAGAGTAAAAACATTTTGTTGCTGTTGGGCGCTCACGGCGAGTCATCTTCGTAGTTATTTATTTGGTGCTGGTATCCCTATACGTTTCGTGACTTTTTTTTACTGATGTTCTTCTAGAGAATTTTATTGCGAACACGTTGGTACCAAAATGAAATACGTAGCTCGAGAACTAAGGTCAGGAGAGTAAAAAGAGTATACACATTTTTGTTTTTACGCTTAAGCGACAAGAACGCCGCGCGCACATACCGCTTTTTTTTTACCTTTGCCGGGCGCGCAAAAGTGTTAAGTGACCATGAGTTAAGCATGTATGGCCAATACACAACTTCGCCAGAGCCGCATCCCATCGCCGGTTACGGTGGTAGGAGGGTCATGAGGACACACTACTTTTAAGAGTACACAGTTTACCAGTAACAGAAGACCAACAATCCTGCCAACAGGTAAGGATGGAGGAATGAATAACTGGAGAAAAGTCGGAATAAGGAATACTTTTACTGGAGATGGGATAAGAGCGGACAGCTTCCTTAGCGGCAGAGTCCGCACGCTCATTTAAAGAGAGACCAATATGGCTGGGAACCCAGCAAAACTCAACCTACTTAACACTTTTCTGAGAACTTCACTTGGATTTACGGGCGGTTTAGTTAACACTTTCGCTAATTGGTGACAACAGTGTCGTCACCAATATTCTTACTTATTACGCTGGCGTGCGGCGCTCGGGAGTCACGAGAAAAAATATTTGTATAAAATCCATTTATTATCCGATCAACTTGGGAATAGTTTACAAATGTTTGCCATGAAAATTACGTTTTCTCTAATAGCCGAGCAGCTTATTAAAGAGAACGTTGTGGCAGTGAATTATCGTGGTAAAACAATTGTATAATTGACACGACGAGTATAATCGACGTAGTTTTTATATATGTTGCCGGTCGAACGCATCCTTATGTGACCTTTAATACTTATGTTCTTATAGAACATTCTATTGCGAACACATTGGAACAAAAATGAAATACAGTACATACATCGACAAATAATGTCAGAACAGTGAATTGAATATACACTTTTCAAAGCGAGTTTCGCCGATATGCCGCCGCGGGTAACACTTCGGCCACTTCCCACACTGTTTTGGGTGGGCTACGACATTGAATCTATATTTATATGCATATGTCTGTGTAGAGAATTTTATTGTGATTCCAATGATACCACAATTAGCGATGTAGGACAACTGTAGGCTTTGCAACCATTAAGAGAGTGGAAACATTTTGTTGCTGTTTGGCGCTCTCGGCGAGTGATCTGAATAGTTTTTTTATTTGGTGTTGATAGTCCTTATGCTTTGGCGGCATTTTATAGGGATGTTCTTATAGACAATTTTATTGCGAACACAGTGATACCAAATTTAAATACGTGCGCCTTCAATTATTGTCAGGACAGTCAAAAGAGTGTACACTTTTTCGGACGTACCGCGTAGGCGCGCGAACCGCCGAAAGCATCTAGGGTATGATTTTTTTCTGAACGCGGAGAGCGCGAAAGTGTTAAGCGCTTGTCAGATCACGACATAAATTTACGGTCCGTGTTATAGTGGGTATATACTACTCGATCGACTTGGGGTTTGTATGAATATGTTTGCCATTAAATTTTCGTTTTCTCTAATAGGCACAGTGCCTATTTGAGAAAACGGCAATGTATTGTAACTTAGAGGAGAGACTATTGAGTTGGTGACACAACGAGGGTAATCGCCCACTCCACACACTCTTGTGTTGGCCGCGATCATGATTCTACATTTATATGCATATGTCTGTGTAGAGAATTTTATTCCGAACACTATACAAACAAAAAAACGGTGTGAAACAAGTATAAACTTGAAAAACATGAGCAAAGTAAAAACTTTTTACGCTCACTGGTACAAACACGCGTAAGATTTTATTCGCCGCAAATTTATTTGACGCTCTGTTGGCCAATTCTACCCATGTTCTTATAGAACTTTCTATTGCGAACACATTGCTATAAAAATGAAATACGTAGCTCGAGAAATAATGTCAGGACAGTGAAATAAGTATAAACTTTCAAAGCGCTGCATCACAAGTGTCGTCGCTGTTGAAATCATGGCTAACGCTTCGCCCAGTTCCCACACTCGTGCGGAACATAATTAGACATTGATAGGCATATGTCTGGGTGGGGAATTTTATTGCGAGTTCAGTGATATCAAAATAAGCGCTGTAGGACGACTGAGGCTGGCAACAAATGAAAGAGTATGAACATTTACTTCCTGTTTGGGTGTCACGGCAAGTCATCTTCGTGTTTATTTACTTCGTGGTGGGATAGCAAATGCTTTGGTGACATTTTATGCATATGATCTTGTAGAGAATTTTATTGCCAACGCATTGATACCAAAATGAAAAACGTAGCTCGAGAATTGATGTTAGGAGCGTGAAACGATTATACACTTTTTTGTGTTTACGCTTGAGCGCCAAGAACGGCGCGCGCACAAGGCGCTTTTTTTTTCACGAGTGCCGCGCGCACTAAAGTGTTAAATTTACTGGGAAATAAAAAACAGCCAATGCCGAATCTCGACAACCACTGGATCGAGCAGATTAAAGGACCCGAGAGCCATGAGGGCACTACGAGAGTCAACGACAACTACAAAGGAAGATTGACGAGATTGATGGTGGATGAGCATTAATGATATACAGTATTGGTTTCATTGAGGTTGAATATGTATTTTTTTGGCAATAACTTTTGAGTTATCAAATCCAATGTGCTGTCCAATTTTATTTGTAATGATACCTGCTTTATGGGGTTCTGGGAGTTCTTCTACTCCAAGCCAATATAACATATAATGATAACGCTGCCGCTAAATGTTAAAAAGTGGACTATTAATGCTTATATTTCCTTTACTTATCAGTTTATATGAGGATCTGGCACAAGTTGGCAAGATTTTTGCTTGTTAACATTGTTATGTCTTCACAACATTGAGCCTCTGGGTAGTCAACAGAGCATTATTTGCAAGTGAGCAGTACTGAGGTGGTGAATAGGTATCTATAAAGCCCATGATGGTTTCAGTGTGGTTGTAGCCAACGAGTTTTACAGCTACTGTACTAGTACTTGTGAATTGTCAAATCTCACGAGTATGACCTTTCTCCACAATAATTTATCTTTTCTTGCACATTCCATGCACCTGGGTATCCAAGGCCTTATGTGCACATGTATCTTTTTTCTTGTACTTTGAGCATTCAACAAAACTACTCATAACCAGTTGATGCATTGTATTACCTTGCAGATCCTGACATGGAATCTGTTGCATTATGGTCACAAGTCTACTCTAGGCCTTTTCTCCACTTGTAGCTTCTAGTTACCTCCTCCCGAGTCCATTCTTTCAAATGCCTTTCATGCATTATTATTCTCTATTTTTCTTAGCATTCTAGTAGTTATTTGTCTAACCATTTTTTTAAGCTTATTTACGTCAACCCATCGTGTGCTTACCTAATAGTGTTGTCGGGTAATCTTTACTACCACAGGGAGTGTGTGCTTCCAGGCAGAGAGGAAAAGCTCTTGAACATGCCTCTAACCAACCAGGTATCTGGTGCAACTTGCGAGTACAATTGTGTGCGAAGTATATAAAAGCATATGTTAACTAGATAATTGGGGAATTGTGTACTTTGTATGCACATGGAAATATCAGAACAAATCTTGATAATTAAGTATTTTATGTAACCAGACTATTTATTTTATTTATATATATTTATTTATTTTTGCTGTCATTTATATTTGAATTGTTACACAATTTATTGTATCAAATCTATTTTTTCCACGTATAATTTAATCTGATTAGGAACCAGCAAGACTTGGCCTTATATTCTGAGTTAGTCGGGCATGACCCCACATTTATGAACCAATTAGAAAAGCAACATAAAACTAGGATACATTCAGCCACGTGCTATCTGAACACCTTGGGACTGACTAAATTATTCAATTCTGACTAAATGGATAACATGTGTTTGGATAAGTGGTTAGTCATCCTGAAAAATTAGGGGAAAAAAATTGACAATTTTGTTGAAGTAGTTCAACAGTGTTTTGTTTGTACTTGACAATATATGTTTTAATCTGCTTGTTAACACTGCTCCATCAACTATAATCTTGGTTATTTAGACTGAAAAGGTGGTGGTGGATGATAATGTTAACAGTCCCCGTGGAGTAGTGGCAAGACACTTGCCTGGCGTTTCGCGAGCGCTTTGTCCTGGGTTTGTATCCTGGCCGTATTAGTATTTTCATATTAGGGGCCCGACAGCTAAGTGGACAGTGCTCAAGATTCGTAGTCCTGAGGTTCTGAGTTCGATTCCCGGTGGAGGCGGAAACAAATGGGCAGTTTCTTTCACCCTGATGCCCTGTTCACCTAGCAGTAAATAGGTACCTGGGAGTTAGACAGCTGCTATAGGCTGCTTCCTGAGGATGAGTAACAAAAAGGAGGCCTAGTCAAGGACCCGCCGCTGGGACGCTAAGCCCCGAAATCGAGATAACCTGGCCGGGGAGGATTTACTGGACACAGATCCTTAACTGTAGCCTCTAACCCAACAGTAAAATGGGTACCTGGTTGTTAAACGATTTGGTGAGGTCGTATTCTGGGGAATATTAGGATTAAGGACTTGCCCAAAATGCTATGCAAGCTAGTGGGTGTACAAGAATGCAAGAACTCTTGTATATACAAATGCAAAATATTGCGTTGACTGAAGTGGAGCTTAAATGGTGATTAGGTTACCACAGCAGAATGCATTTCACCATGTACTCTAATGTACCTAATGCCATGGCAGAGTTGAAAACTTCTGAGCCATCCACTAGTGCATGAACACTAAGTGATGCTGTGTACCATCACTGGGCAAACTTGTTCCATCTTTCATGCACATTTTTACTCACACTGCCTGTCCCACCAGTTACCTGAACTTTTTTTTTATCAGAACAAACCCTAATTGGATAACGGGCAATTTTGGATAATAGGCATTCGTAAAGCACGTGGCCGACTATAAATGAAGCACAAAGCTATTGAAATTCAAGATGCAGATCCATGCAAAATTAAAGTGTGTTAAAGGAAAATGAAAATATCTTTGATGGCAGTGTGACAAATCAATTCTAATTTACAAATGAGTAGAATGGGGTGAGGAGGAAATGTGTGTTGTTACTGAATCAGAACATACAGTACTGTACTTAAACAAAAAATTTCACAATCTGTAAAACAGTATATGTTATGTGGGTTAATCTAATTTGTCTATTGTTGAGAATTCTTCAAAATGTATAGATGATTTATCATGTGAATAATGGCACAATACAATTTAAATTTATATATATATTTTTTGTACTGAATAATTGATTTCCTGCTAAGCATCAACATTAGAAAAATACAGTAGTCTAACTTATATAAAAGCAGCTTCAGTTACTGAACATATTTTATCTTCTACAGAATGTAGAATAAAAACAGAATTACTCATAATTGTGCTACTATCCTTTACTGTGAAGACTTTAAAAATTCAAGAAAAACCAACTTGCCAATTTACAGCCAACTGTTAAAGAGTGTATTTGTGTTACTATGTAATACACTGAACAAGACCAAACCTACAGTACGCATTCACCAAACCCTAGACAGAAGAACCAAATTTGCAGTAACTAAACCAGATTCTAGTAGATTACTACTCTTACCACCAACTGCATGCAGGTATTTAAATTCTAACAAATAAATATAATTAATTTATCTCTTATCCTGCTGTATAGCAAGATAACAAATTATTAAATTATACAGTATACTGTACTGTGTGCAGTATACAACTTCATATACTTCACTGGAAGTATTTCTTACAGTGAAGCCTAATAAACCAATATTTTCAAATGTGATTCTATAGCAACCTATTTAATTTAGGTACTGTATATCATACTGAATATAGTGTTTCTCCAAGTCTTAAAATATTATTTTATCAAGATTCATAGAGTAGATTACAATTATATAAATTAATACATCTTTCAAGGATTACCACCAAAATGACAAAGATGAAGCCTCTATTTATTATATGAAATTCTTAAAAAAAAAAAAAATATATTTTTTTTGTACAAGCACAATATTAATATATGTAACAGTTTTAGTAAAGTACTATAAAAATATCATGGAGAAAGCCATACATATGACATTCATAATATAAGGGATTTGTCGAGCAATGAAGAAATCTGCAAAAAAATAGAAAATCAAAATTCTTTTAGACCTTATATATGATGGGCAATATAGTTTCAGATTCCCCATTTTCCAAACAATCTATTACACTATTGTATACATGGTTTATTTATTACTGAACTTTTGAATAAAAAAATTTAAGACTTATGGGTAAAGAAGTTTCCTAATTTGTTCTATAACCATAATAAAATAAACAGTACATGATTTTAATTTAAATCTGAAATGGGTTGTGAGCAAATTGCAAAAATATACAAGATCTACGCAAATAAAATTCAATAAATCTTACAGTGTATGTCAAATATAGACATAACTTCCTATTGTCAGTGACAAGCATTCACAAGCAGTAACAAAGTAAAGCACAAGTACAATATAAGCGAGTCAAAGCCATGCAAAGCACCCAAACATCATGCACCAAGAGCTTCCTCTACTTTAATTTTCTCAAAAGTTTTAACTTCATACACGACTACAATTATTTGAAATATGAGGGAGCCTACGCACAAAGATTTAAATATTTAATTAAGAATACTGTACATGTTCTGATACAACTAGTGATGTCCAGGACAGATAATAATCTAGAATCTTTATACATCTCCTTGGGATACTAGACGAGAATTTCTCCATGATGCCAATGCTACCACACTGTACAGTATGTACAGGTAAATGTTGCCTGTGAAATTTTCCAAAAAATATGAATAAAAACAGAAGCATCAATGGCTGAATGCTGAAAATTACTTCTTAAAACTTTATATTTAAGCCCAATCCATGCAAAGTAGCATGCAAAGCTAGAGATGAATATTTGTATCCCAAGTGTTTGTCAAGAACGATGGAATCCTCAATGATGTCCTCAACTTCAATATCTTCGACACAGCTATTATCACTATCAGATAAAACTTGTCTGTTTAGTTTAGTATTTTCAACATGTCTAATACTTACTTTCTCTTCTACGTCTTCTTCCATCAAGTCTTCTACTATCTCATCTTCAGCATTTTCCAGGGTAAAATTATCCGAGACACTATCAAGAATATGATACTCTAAATCAGACTCGGTGCTCAAAGTCCCGTGTGCACCAGCAACACGTGAGCTCTTAGATATGGAGGAGCCAATAGATACACTTTCTTTGTAAAGATTGTTTGGAAACGTTATTTCATAGGTGAACGTACCACAATTATTGCTGAAACTAGGTAGAGTCTTATTCTTATGCAAATAAGCGTCATGCAAGCCAGCCAAAGCAGATGTTATTTCACCCTTTACCTCATCGTCGTCATCTGCTAGTACATTGACTTGGGTCTGCTCTACAGGTTGGTCCTTCAACCGCTGAGTCATTTTGTATGCTGCCTGTCGTTTTGCGAGCTTCTTACTTTTACCGGTACCTGTTGAAATAATAATTAAATACCATAATGTAATCATATTATTTATAGCTAGAGCACAAAATACAAGACTATACTATTAGACCAAATAATTTGCACACCTACCAATTTCTTTTGTATTGCCGATGGTGCAAGCAATGGAGAAAGTTCGCTCATGAGGGAAACCCTCCTCCGAGGTAAGATCATAAGTGGGAGGGGGCCACCGACGCGCCATGCACAGCTCCTGTAATTTAACATTTAATTATAAAACTGAAGTGCAGGATTTAATTATTCATTGCAATGTTGAAAAAGCTTTCCTTAAACAAAAATTATCTTAAAAGGAAGTCTTGTCTAGCCTAACATTAGCTAGGTAATAATAATGTAAATACAATGTTATTTGTTAGTGAGGCCCATACTTTACATTTTTCTAGCCATATCATTCATAAATATTGTTCTATCCCACACACTCCAGAAATTAAACAGGGCTTTATAGAATATATGGAAATGCTTATTAATATAAAGACAATTTCTGTAAAATGCAAATTTTGCTAACCTGCAAGGATCCAACTGGGTTCCCTGGGATACCATCATCATATGGTGAAACAATCTGAGTGGATCTGAAACGGTAAAAAAAAAAAAATATTATGCTACTATGTATAATGTATAATTTCAGCAAAATTTCCTTCCTAAACATTTTATGGTATAAACAGCGATACTTTTGATTAGTGCCATCACGTGAGAAGTCTTAAATTATCTATATACAGTATTTCATCTCTTCTGCACTGACCAACTCTGTAAAACTCAAAGTAATGCATCACCTCAGCAGCAGCCCATCTTTTCATCCCCTTCACTACCGATCGTTTCACACATAGCAATACTAAAAATCAAAACACTGTTTCCTATGAAGTTTTTCCTTGCAAGTTGAGTACTGTATTACCTAATGTATTAGGCAACAGTATTAGGCATGAAGCACCAATCAACATAGAAAAAAAAGCAAGGAACCACAACCACGAAGAGAAATAATGAAGTGAAAGAAGCAACAGGACACTTCACACCGTTGGCGTCTCGCCTGCATCTTTCGTCGGGCAACAAATCGGCCACCTGCGCATCATACAAATAATGGTAGACCTGCATCAGATCTAAGTATCAAACTCCAGACACAGATCGGAGGACGAGGTTGAACATGCAAGGTACAGTATGTCACCGGGCCAGATCTGCTGAAAGAGGTGGAGTCAAACAAGTGTCCTGGTTCAGATAACAAGCCAGAAGAGCCAGAAACCAAGATTGAGTGAGCCACATATGGGAGAGAAGGGCTACCTGGTCCTAATATGCTTCCAACATGAACAGCACCCAGAGCATCAACTAAACTGAGGCAAAGAGGTAAATGAACCCCAATAAGAGCCTCATGATCAAGAAACGGCTAGATAGGAGGGAAGCTGCTAGTTCCACGTCAACACAAAGAGGATCACCTCTGGGTGACCAAACGTTTTGCAGAACCAACACAAGGCAAGCCAAACCCTGAGAAGCCAGAAGCCAAGCTCCCCAAAGCGTGCAGTCACAAAGATGGACTGACTGAAGCGACCCCCGCATTTCAGTGAATGAACCACAGGAAAGCAGTTGGAATGGAGCCAGAGGATGGAGCCTGGAATATGAACCCTCTGTAAAGCCTGCCACACTGACCCTGGGAAGCCTGGTGTGCACTGGTCAAATCTCCATCCCAGAGCTAAAGCATTAGAAAACACGTCAAGTAGCGTGGGAGGATGGTGCCATGAAACCCAAACCTGAACAGAGGAAGCCGGCAGAGCAAGAGTTGGTGAGGTGCGTGCAGAACCTGAACCCAACAGTAATGATGGTGAAAGGGGCACAACTAGAGGAAGAAATACAACACCTAGAGAAAAAAAACATGCCCAGGAAAATACTATGCAGGCAAAGTTTGCCACAAGAAAAAAAAAAATACAAATTTTCCCATAAGAAATAAGGGAATTGAATTCATTCATTCCCCACCCTCCAAAATATTAACATACAAATACATTTTATACTGAATACAATGTTTTTTTCTAACTACAATGCAGTACCTAAGTTTATCTTACCTTTATGGAGGGCTCTTGACGGTGTATAGAAGATGGTGATGAGGGGGGAGGAGGAGAGTTGTTACTGTTTAAAAGGGGAGTCCCCATCCAAACAGGTTCACATCAGGCAGTGCTATTTTCTCTGGAGTACTCTCTCTCCTACAGTTTTGCCTGAATACCACTAGGACCTGGTTGTAGGTTCAGTGCTTGTTTGTCTCACTACAAATTTGTCAAGAGACATTTGTTTTTCCCTTCATTTTAACATTTGTCTGTAATGATGCATCACTTTAGCACCCATAATGTCCTTCTTAGCCAGTATGGTGGATATCATTGACAGATTTGTTGTACTGCCTAGCCAGTTCAACAACCCGCACACCATCTTCATATTTACAAATGATCTCTTGTTTCTGCTCTATGGTCATTCTTACATGGGATCTCATATGTTGAGCCTTACCACTGACTTTCCTGGGACTCATGGTGTGATATATAATAATTACTTTAATGTTCAAAATGCAAAAAATCACCACAAACGCAGAATTTCTTATAGGCGCTATCATCACTAAGCGGGCAGCTGTAGAAAACTGAGGCAGGTCGGACCCCGTGACCGGGAATCACGCACTCGGTCAACCCGAACGTGTACCAACAAATATCGGAAGTCGACGACACCATCAGATGTCGAGTCGCATTTTTCGATGAAATTTACATCGTAACTCGAAATTTTCGTAAGTAGGGGCAATCGTAAGTGGAGGTGCCACTGTACATACATTCTCCCAACTCGATCATATTTACCAGAGAAAACTCGAGCCCATATATGCCACAAACTTACAAGAACACGCAAGCTATATTTAACAACAAAAACTCTTCCCCTATGAAAGAATTGAACCATGGCTAGTCATGGCTAGCTAGCCTAGGGTAACCAATACCCTAACCGATACACCATAGTAGATCGTGTAATTACCTAAGTGCAGTTACAGGATGAGTTATGCTTGGGGTGTCCTGTCTTCCCAGCACACTGTCATAGAATGCTTCGAAACTACTGACGGTTTTGACCTCTACCACCTTCTCACCCAACTTGTTCCAACCGCCCACCACTCTGTTTGCGAACGTGAATGTTCTTATATTTCTTTGGCATTTTTATTTAGTTAGTTTAAATCTATGACGTCTTGTTCAAAAGTTCCAGGTCTCAAGAAATCTTCCTTATCAATTTTATGAATTCCTGTTACTATTTTGTACGTAGTGATTATACAGTATTGCCTCTTTCTTCTAGCTTCTAGTTTTGGTGGGGGGGGGGGGGGGGGGGGGATGGGGGGGGGGGGGTTGTACTGTGAATTTGCAGAACATGTAGTTTGTGAGTAAAGTACTTACAGCTCAGGTGGTGCTCCAGGTGATCCACCAGCTGTAGGGCCTCCAGCTCCAGCTGCACCACCCTGGATGATGATGTCCAGTACTGCTTTGGCTGCAGCATGTTTTGCTTTCTTCTTGCTCTGTCCGGATCCATTAGCTAAAAGCCAACATAAACTGATCAGTAAGCAACATCACATTTGAATATAAGTCTGAATATACAATAAATATACAGTACTACAGTAAACTATGAATAAGAAACCAGCATTGAATGTAATTAAGTGCCAATTTGTACGCGAGCCCTTATGGCTCCCTGAAGCTACTATCGCTAATAGTGTACCACTACTTAAGTCACATCAGTTGCAGAGTTCTGTCGGCCTACTGGGAACCAGAGCCAGAATGGAGCCCCCTTCTAAAGAGCCACAGGGAACGGCGACATTTATGTAGTTATTTACGTCACCACAGGGAAAAAAATTAAAATCAGACAAAACAGACCACTGCTGGCTTCAAAAGAGACCAGTCTCTAAAACCACAGAAAGAACTTCCCTCAGTAAACCACTGCAAGAATTCCCCTACCTATGCAAACAAGCAATTGAAATCTTTCCAAACTAATGCAAGCTCATTTGCCCAACCTCCTGAATTCGTTTGGGGGGGGGGAGGGGAGGGCAGCTCCCACACCACCCTTAGTTCTATGGTAGATGTAACTGACGACCTGGAGGGAGGGAGGGTGTTGGGAAGCCACCGGGCCTCACCCAGAAACTGGAGTTTCTTTGAATGTAAAGAAATGCCCTCAGCTTCAGTAAAGGGCATGTGTACAGCCCTTTATTTGTACATCCTCCCTTCCAAGCTAGTGGGGGAATGGCACAAACAATTTTGCACTGGTTTGGAGAGATTTTGATAGTTTGTTTAAACGAGAGAGCTCTTTTGGTGGTTTTAGAGGCTGTGGTCTCTACTGAAGCCAGCAGTGGTCTGTTTTACCTCGCTGACTTTCTGGTCATTTCTTCCCCCCCCCCTCCCCCCACCGTGTTGACAAACACAAAATGTCACCGCTCCCTGCGCCTCTTTAGAGGGGTCCAGGTTCTGGCTCTGGTCCCTGGTACTCTGATAGAACTCCGCACCTGATGCGACTTCGGTAGTGGTACACCTATCAGAAAGAGTAGCCACACAGGGCTCCCACCAAAAAAATTATAAATTGAGAAATCAAAATTCAAAATGAGCCTAACTTTAATAATGACGCAGCAACTTTCAAAACTTGATTATCGTAAGTATAGGCATTTGTATACATACCAGCAAACTCTCCAACCGTGACTCTGTAAACAAAAGTTGGTTCATGTACAGCACCCTCTATCTGCAACAAGTCGTATTTTGGAGAGATTCCACGTCTCATACACAATTCTTGAAGAAGTGACACAGGTGTTTTGGATGGAAGAGCTCCTGGCATTCCCTAAATATAACAAATAATTTAGTTTTACATTCACACTCAGTATGTTTATTATATATATATATATAATAAATTCAATTTAACCAATAAGACATACAGAGTGGTTCATGCAACAAAAATATTCCAAAAATACTTCACTAATATCGTACCTCAATTGAGGTGGATGAGTCAACATTCGGTGGTGGTTGATGATACATTTTTGCTTAAATTTGAAAAAAAAAGTCTAAGATGATGGTGGAGCTGTGCGTGGAATAATAACTATGGCGCGTGTCACCGCAGGGAGGTCCTCACAAGAGACGGGGGAACATGCCACACTTCGACACTCTTCTTGGACTTTATGCAGCCCTCCAGCCCACCTAACTTTTAAAGAAAGAAAACAAAAATAGGAGTTGATATACTATTCACATTCATACAATTCCAGTCCTTCCCACTAGATGAACTAGCAATATATTTAGCATCTTTACAGAAAATACTGTATATGATTATACTTTTTTTTTTAGCTTCAACTCTTTGCCCTTCACTACAATTATACCCGAAAATTAGCAGGAATGAGGAAAAGATCATTGACCTCAAGTACTTGCTTCCACTAGGTAAGTGGCAATATACTACTTGTAAAAAATAGGCAATACATTATAGCATGGAATAAAATGGAGAAAATAATGCATCAGAGAAAGTCCCCTTCATGAGATAACTATGGCTAATGGATTTGAATGGAATGGTTCGTTAGGCAAGGAAACAAATTAGATGTACACTATGTTAATTTTTGCTAGAAGGTACAAATATTTATACAGAAGCCATGATGTAAATACTGTATAGAAAACAGGACTGGTGATACTGGCAAGAGGGCCAAAGAGCAAAAAATAAAATACCAGCGTTGAATGTAATGAAACGCCAATTTCTGGCGAGCTCTGGAAGCTCCATGGAAGCTATCGCCAATACAATACTAGGGGGCATCAGCCATGGAATGCTTATTGACCTTCTGGGGACCACGAGTCATAACCTGCCCCCTCCCCATCCACCCAGAGAGGGGGAAGAGAGCAATGGCCTATCAACATTTAAAGTTAATCATGTCTGCCACCACCAGGGAAGCATCCAGAAAATCAGTGAAACAAAACGACTACTGCATGGTTAGTACGAGACTGCAACCTCAAAAAATACCAAAATGATACCTCCCCCATTAATGAGATCAACCAAAATTGTGAAACTAGTGTGAGCTAGTTTGCCCTACCTCACCCTTGTTTGGGGGGAAAGGAGGCAGACTGGGTCAGCTGGCTTGCTCCACCCTCACTTCTTATGATGATGAAAGATGCCAATGCCCTGAGGAAGGGAGGGTGTCAGGAGGCCTCCGGGGTCCATCCAGAAATTGGAATTTCATTATATTCAATGCTGGTTTTCTGGGGAAGCCCCTTAATGCTTCCTAAACCTAACTACCCACAGACGAGGACAAAAAGGCACTCACCAGGGAGGAGGCAGCACAGCAAAGAGGAGACTCCCCATCCCCCGGTTGAGACAATGAACCAAAGGGGTAGCAGTCTCCATGGAGCCAGACCAGTGAGCCCTGAGGAACCCAAATACCCCGCAGGACCACAACATGGCACAAAACGTTGTTTGGGTAATGTTGTGGTGCAAGCTCCTGCAACGTGCTGTGTGCCCGACGCATACTGATGCTAACGCACCCAGGGAAAGGCTTCAAAAGGAGGGAGTCTGCTGGGGCGACTCAGCGGAAGACGGACTCAACCACCTCTGTACCTGTTTCAGAAGGGGCAGCCCCTGAATCCACCCGAGCTTCACCCCGGGTGAAACCCCACCCGGACTCCGAAACCTGATGGGTAGGAGCCGGAGGCAGGTGGGGAGGAGTAGGGCTAACCATGTCCACCTGGAAAGGAAGGAGGAGGTGCCGACTGATCCCAGGCTGAAATGACCTACGCCACCAAAATGAGACCCCAAAAACAAAGCGGGGCAGCTCCGGGGGTTCTAAACGGGCAACCAACCTGACCCATTGCAAGAGAAACTGTGCATGCAACAGGGCCGCTGCCTGATCCCTCTGTACAATAGAGAAGGGAGTACGAAGTGGAGCAAAGCTGGGAACAAGACCCACAGGACACCGGGACAAAGGTGCCACACAATCTCAACTGGGCAGCAAGGCGGATTTAGAATGAATGATCAACTCCCCGAGGAAGGAGCAATGAACTGACAAAATCGCACAAAGCGCAAGTGAGCTTTGAAGAAGTAACCATGGTGTGACCAAGTGAGCCAGCCAAATCAGTAAAACCCGTCTGTAGCAGGCAAACTGACAGCCGGTAGCAGTCGTGAAACCTCCGGGGCAACCGAGAATGACCACAACCTAGGCTAATCCTAATACGGAGCTAGCTAAGCAGACCACCTCAGCAACAACAGGCAAAAATGCCAAAATGAAAACATATGAAAAAAAAAAAACTCACAACAAGCAAACAAGCAGCAAGAAACATCAGCTGCTGTGTAATAGTAATGCAGGCTGCACCAGGCTGCAGTACGGCCCCCTCAGTAACAAACGCCCCCAACCTGGAGCAAGACAGAATTCCCAAACTCCCCAGGAAAGATAACACTGACCACGCAAGGGCAGTACAGTACTCATGGAGCATCTAGGGAAGGGTACCCTAGACGCATGCAGTTCCCGGTAGGCAACAGGAATTCTGCAACTGATGACCCCAACATTGTATCTAAGCATGAAGAACTATCTTCAGAAGGATATAGTTAGGTCTGGAGAAAGTGCAACACTGGGCAACAAATATCATTCCAGAGCCAAGTCACTCACATATGAGGAACAGACGAGGGCCACAGGGCTAACAACACTGCAAACCAGGCATGACAGGGCAGATCACATTTAAACTTATAAAATACTGAACAAGTTGGAGGATGTTGATCCAGAAAATTTCTTCAAAAGGTCAGATAAGAACACAAGAACAAGGGTAACTGCAGAATGCCTATTGGCCCATACGAGGCAGCTCCTATTTATAACCACCCAATCCCACTCATATACATGTCCAACCAACACTTGAACCAATTGAGGGACCCCACCTCCACTACATTTCACGGTAATTGGTTCCACAAATCAACAACCCTGTTGCCGAACCAGTATTTACCCAAGTATTTCCTAAATCTAAACTTATCCAATTTATACCCATTGTTTCGTGTTCTGTCTCGTGTTGATACTTTTAATACCCTATTAATATCCCCTTTGTTATGTCCATTCATCCACTTGTAAATCTCTATCATGTCACTCCTAACTCTTCATCTTTCCAGTGAAAGCAATTTAAGCTTTGTTAATCTTTCTTCATATGAAAGATTTCTAATTTGGGGAATTAAGTTTGTCATCCTACGCTGGTCACGTTCAAGTGAATTTATATGCATTCTATAATACGGCAACCAGAACTGAACTGCATAATCTAAATGGGGCCTAACCAGAGCAAGATATAGCTGAAGAACAACACCAGGTGTCTTGTTACTAACGCTTCGATTAATAGATCCCAGTGTCCTATTTGCCTTATTACGAACATTCATGCATTGATTCTTTGGTTTTAAATTCTTACTAATCATAACTCCCATTTTGCAAGTCCGACTTCGCAATCTCAACACCATCTAGCTCGTATCTTGTAACTATCATCATTACTTAGCCTCAAAACTTTACATTTATCAGCATTAAACTGCATCTGCCAATCTTTTGACCACTTCAAAACCTCTATTTAGATCAACTTGAAGTGATAGCGAGTCTTACACGTGTTAATTTCCCTAACAATTTTTGTATCATCGGCAAATTTGCAAATGTTGCTACTCGAACCTGAATCTAAATCATTTATATATATTATAAACAACAGAGGTCCCAGAACAGAGCCTTGAGGCACTCCACTAACATTATCCCACTCTGACTTAACCCCATTTATACTAACTCTTTGTTTCCTTTGGTATAGTCATGCCCTAATCAAACAATATAGCACCCCCAATACTATGTGCCTCTAATTTTTGATTCAGTCTTTCATGTGGCACTGTATCAAAAGCTTTGCTAAAGTGAAGGTACACACATCACAATCCTTACCACTATCAACTGCCTCAACAGATGTAACACAAACAAGAAGCAACGGTTTCAAGCTCAACAAGCCCCAATGTTATATATTATGGTATATGTAGGACTGAGAACAGGAGATGCTTCTCCTGTTCAGAACAGGCTGGATGCCTTGTTTCTGCTAAGTATTGAGGCAGTGTTACATCACATTACTTTTGATGATATGATCAAAGATTTTGCAATTAAAAAATGGAGAAAACTTTTAGTAGTACAAGTAAAGTTATAAGAATGCAACAGTAAATATTATTGTGCTTCTTTGATTCATGTAGGTTAAAATGCTATACAGTATATCTTCAGAGCATAAAAGCAATGGCATAAGTGTTTTGTTTCATACCAATAATGATGCAGTATTTATCCATTAGAATGCGGGTCGCTCCAAGCAACAGCCTGTTGGACCAAGTTATCACAAGTCGAGCCAGGCCTCAGGTCAGGCTCGGGAAATAGAAGAACTCCCAGAAACCTCTCCAAGTAAACTTCAGGTATGCTCCAGGTATTTTACAGTTTACTATTATTTTTCGTCTTGAATTGACTGATAAAGATCAAGCCATTCAAAAGGTGGCACGGGCATGAATAGCTTGTAATGTTTCAAATTACATACATACAGTATATGGGAGTACTGTACCATAATGTGTTCTGTGTTTGGGGCCTCAAGTTTTAATCAGGCCCTAAGAGTAGCAATAAGTGACAAACTAGAAATATAGATTATACAATTTTGTACAAACATTTCAAGATAATGCTAACCATATATACGAGTTTTACTACCGATTCGTGTGTGATAGAGGCGAGGAGCACAGCACCCAATCACCTGAGTATACATGACCGAGCCTCTCGCACACACACAGTCAACCATGTACAAGTTCTTCAAGACGTGGAGGCTGGTCGAGGCTGACTTGTCTGTCACTCCGTCAAGGAGGAGGTGTCACCCGGAGCTGTCACACACCCCGGCTCCCCTTCCCACACTACTGTCACGCCCAGTCCACCTGCCTCCCAGGGACACGTGACAGTAAGGTATATGGGAGAGGAAGGTAGGGGCGGGAGGACGCCGGCCGGCATGGGAGGCGGGCCAGCTGATGTGTGGCCCCACGCAAACATGCATCTTGCCAGCCATTGATTGCCAGCCATTGATCCACACCACACCAACACTACACTCTTCACCTCATTTTACACACCGTTCCACTACTTTCTTTGCATTTCATCTCCTTCGTGGGTAGTGCAGACATTCCTGCTTAAACTAAAGCACTTTTTAATTCACAGAGCTGCTTCTTTTATATTAATTTACCTCCTAAATGAGCGGCCTTGTGAAGTTCGCTCCCTTCGCTTGTGTGCTCCTGCCTCAGTGCGCAGGCGCAGGGCGGGCTCTCATGGCGCCACCTTCAACGGTGGCCTCCTGCTCCTGCTGCTCTCCTGTGTCTACACCTTCACCTGCACCGGCGGCTGCTGCTCACCTGTCTCCACACCTTGATCTACACCCGCCGCCAGGGCTATACTGCCCCTTACACCCTGCAACCACCCAACACCCATTATATCTAGGGGGTAGAAATAGTCTAAGCTATTCCTTTGAGATGTATTTTTTCTTGTCTCAGTAAACATACTTCAACTTTAACTTGAACCCATTATACCATTTCTTCATTCCGTCTCGGAGGAAATTATAACTGACGATAAAAATAGCAGCCAACACTGAATGAATAGTTTTTACCTGAGAGTACCTGAGTGCCACTGAGCGTTTACCTGAGAGCCACTAACACTAGTGGTCTCGTCGAGGACACGAAGCCGGTGGCTTGTCGAAGGTCCCCCACATTTGCCTTGATCTTTTCCAGCTGTACTTGCCCGTAACCTGCCCAAACGCTATGTTAGTGGCTTTGCATGACTGTGTTGCGAGTAAATTATGCAAACAAGTTACTCACTCCAAACTCATTAGCTAAATGAGAGAAGCAAACCTCTCATTAGCACTAATGGCATCAATTAAATCTTTTCCATAATTACAGGTAAGATTCCTTCCATCCTATTGAAGGAAGTTGAGGTGTAGTCCAATAATATAAGCAATCAAGAAGGCAGTAATCATCTTACGGGTGTAGCAAGTAAACCTTATACTCGCTTAAATCTCTCATTACCTTAATGACAAACTAATTAGCACTAATTATGTCTACTCAAACCCCTTCCCTAATTACAGGTAACATTCTTTCCATCCTGTTGGAGGAAGCTGAGGTGTATTCACCAAATATAAGTGGGAAGTGAATAGCCACAGGACATAGACGGGAGACATCTCCTGTCCACGAGGCTAACCATAGCCCGTGCTTCTTGCCCCGCTCCTGTGCCAGGTAAGTTACGGGCTCACCATAGCCCGTGCTACTTGGAACTTAAATTTTTTTTAAATTTTGCCCCGAGGGGCGAGTTTATTGGGCAGCGGCACTCATCTTGTGAGTGGACACACCGCCATAGCAGCATGTACAACACTCCCCAATAGGAAGAAAACCTGCTGGGTTGTTCATCCTGTCACTTGTACCCAGACACAGCTGGGACTTGCTTAACTGTCTCAAGTGAACAGCTCCTCAAACAAGAAGATTAACATCTAGCAACCCTTAAAAGCTTACGTTATCTTGCGGGTGCAAAATGGGGAAATCTTTTAAGAACAGCATCAATATTTGACAAATAGTGTTTTCCTAACTCAAACAATGTGGGGGTTTATTATTCTACACATATTTCTGATATCTCTCAGGTGTTCACATTCACGTAGATAGTGGTCAAGGCGGTGTCCGTCACTCTCCCCACAGATTCTGCAACTTCGCTGATCAACTGTTGTTTCCATTCCATACCTCCAAGGATATTTGTATCCAAGACGGATTCTTGTTATTACTGATTCCCTCCCTCGTCCTCCTCCTCTTCGGCCATAACGATTGGGATTGCCAGCTGCAACCATGTTGTACCATCGTATAGATTCACTAGTTTGTGCTTCTATCCTCCTTTCCTCAGTTACCTTGTCACGGTGATGTTGCCTGACAATACCTCTAATTTGTAGTAGAGTCTTGGGTATGAAGTATTCAATATGGTCTCCTTCAGCGCCTTCAGCAGCCAGCACATCTGCTCGTTCATTTCCACATATTCCAACATGGGAGGGGATCCACAGAAACTTGATGACTCTTCCCTGATTGGTAAGTACTCTCACAGCTCTCTTAATTTCAGCGACTATTGCAAGATTTTCTGCCCGATTTTTACTTAGGCTTTGCAGTGCTGCTTTTGAATCGGTGCAAATCACTGCACCATTAGTGTTCCGTTCAAGAAACCTTAACGCGATAACAATGGCAGTTAGCTCTGCTTGCGTTGAAGAGGCATAGTTCTCAATACGTGCTTTTTCTTCATTTCTGCGTTGGAAAGTATTATCCTTGATTACCGTGTATGCTGCACCAGCCCTGCCATTGACAGGATTAGATGACCCGTCAGTGTAGATTTGATCTAGTTCATCTCCGGCTTCTTTATAAATTTCCTCGAGATACTTGTGCCTCATTTCTTGTGGTATCATGTTGGATTTTTTCGTTGCCATTTCATTGAAAAAATCCAACATGATACCACAAGAAATGAGGCATAAGCTTGGAACTTGTTCCGAGTAACTGAATCTATAACAACAACAACAGCCACAAGGACTACGGGCTCACCATAGCCCGTGCTACTTGGAACTTGTTCCGAGTAGCTGAATCTATAACAACAACAACAGCCACAGGACTACGGGCTCACCATAGCCCGTGCTACATGGACACTTCGTCCTGAGTAGCTAAATCTTTAACAACAACAACAACAGCCACAGGACGGGAGACATCTCCCGTCACACAAGGTGCAGTCGCACCTCCACAGATCTCCAGTATCAGCTCCTGATACTGGTAATGGCTCAAAAGGGCCACCACTTACGGGCTATTCATCCCCGTGCCACCTTTTGGGTGGCTTAATCTTCATCAATCAATCAATCGAATAGCCACAACTTACGTGCTATTCAATCCCCCCATGCCACCTCTTGGGTGGCTTAATCTTTATCAATCAATCATCGAATAGCCACAGTTACAGCCCCACTCCTGTGTCAGGTGAGTCCACTACGGGCTCACCATAGCTCGTGCTACTTGGATTTTTTTTGTTTCCAGTAACTGAATCTTAAACAACAACAATGAATAGCCAACAGTAAAATTTCCACAGTGATTCGGATAACTTCAGTACAGACGCATTTTGGATTTATCACATCTCTTCAACCTCAAGAATGTAGCACTGTGTACAGTTCTAAACGACCCCAAGACACTACAGCTTCAACACAGAGCAGACAGTAGACTACGACCGCATTGAGCTACAACACTCTCGCTCTCCATCGAGTTTAGACCCTCACGATTCCCCGTCGAGCCACCACGCTCTCCTGCATCCGCATCTCTCCGCGACCTTCAGTTGCAAGAATCCCACATTGTGGAATGACTTGCTAAATGTAATTAAAAGCTGTACGTCTCACAACCAGTTTAAAAGTGAGACTAAAAAATATTTACTTAAAATCGTGTAATTAATATCTTATAATCAATACCATGTAACTAATTTAACTCACATTTCCCCCCGTATTAAGCTATTTTTGTGTTACTCTTTATCTTAAATTTTTTTACTAAGAATTATGTCCTTTCTTCATCGTGTCTTCTAATTCTTGCATTTCTTTGATAAAGTCCCTTATGATCCTTGTCTGTTTTCGAGTGTTGGCCTCATTAAACTTAAATTATACTATATTACTCTAAAAAATGTAAAAAAAACTCTGTTATGTTATGTAAATTAATCTAAGTAGTACAGTCGGGTTTGTTCTCGACTCACAACTAGGAATCCCAGGTTAAAATCCCCGGGCGGGATAGAAATGGTTTGGGTCGTTTCGTGTCACTTAATGCCGCTGTTCACCTAGCAGTAAATAGGTACCCAGGAGTTAATCAGCTTTTTGTGGGGTTTCATCCTGTGGAGGGTCAGTAGTTCAACGCTGGGGCAATGGGAACTTGATGTAAGCCTAAAATTTATATATACACTGGCTGCTTGTCCCTCTAAACTATAAATTACTATCGAGTTAAGTTTTTGCTATCACAGAAAACGTACATCCAAAATTAGGTTAGTAAACGCTGTATTTTATAAACAAACTTCAGCCAGGTGACGCATCATCATGAACAACGACGTAGAAATAAACGACGGTGACGCAGAAAATATACCAAGTGATGCCCAAAAGCCAGAAAAGATGTTTACTTTGAAGAAATGGAATGCCGTGGCCATGTGGAGTTGGGACGTTGAGTGCGATACCTGTGCAATCTGCAGAGTGCAAGTTATGGGTAGGTGCCATTTGTTGTAGACGGATTTTTCACGGGAACTTTGGACGCTTTATTTATTTTATGCACATGGCATCAGATGTGAATAATTAGCTGAATTAGTGGTTCAAGTGTTAAGAGAAGCCAACGTGAGCAGAGTTTAGTTTTTTATTGTTGTGATAATTGCCATTGTCATCACTAAAACCCTCACAGTACAAGTCATTATTTACATTTGAGGTTCTAAATATCATGTGAATACAATGTAAACAAAGGTACCTTTGACAAGCCGCCGGTTTCCTTGTTCTCATCAAGGCCAATTGAGGTGATGACTCTCAGGTAAATTGAAACAAGATTAGCTATTTGCATATGGGTGGTTGTGTCAGTGTTGAATGGTTTTTGTTTTTGTATTGAATTGTTTTGTATTTTTTTTTTGTATTTGCTCCCTTGACTCCATGTATGATTAATCATCCTGTGAGATGGGAATACTAGATGAACTTACAGCTAGTTTTTGACCTACGCTGTGTAATCTTTCATATAGAATAGGGTAGCAGCACATTGATGTGTATACCTAAGCTTATTTAAAAAAAAAGTTGTGTAACACTGTTTTTATTTTATTTTACTTACAAGAAGATACATTTGGTTGTGAGAGTATATAACATTTGTGTTTAAGCATTATATTCTTCCAAAGCCACTAACACACAAAGCATTTTGGGCAGGGTCTGAATTTAACTAATAAAAGTAAAAGTGACAATAGGCACATTGTGGCAGAATTTGAGTTCAGCAGCATAACTACAATATATATTGATAGCATTGATTATACTGGTGAAATTGCATGTCTGAAGTGCTAAAATTAGATGAGCTGGTAGCACAAGATACAGTGTGAGCTCGGAGCATGAGGTATTAAACTATGAAGATGGACCAGGAGGTTGGAGGTAGCTGATAGGTGACCATGGCATGATAGCATCATGGTCAAATTTCAAGGTCATTACTGTGCTTGTTAAAAAATATGTGCCAAAAGAGGAGAAAGAAAAGAAAGGGAACTAGCTGGATGACACAGGTAGTAAAAATAGCATTGATAACTAAGCGAACCCTCTGGAGAAGGTATAAATCCACGATGAACATCATTGATTATGAGATATATAAAATAGCACTCAACTCAGCCACCCAGGAAATCAGATCAACAAAAAGAAACTATACGTGAAAACTTGCTCAAAACATAAAGAAAGATCTAAAGTTGTTCTATGCCTATTAAGAAGTAAAACCAAAACAAAGGACTCAGTAAGACTCTTAAAAGATAAGACTAACCAAATTATAATAGATGATAAAAGGGCAACAAACACAATGAATACTTTACATGAGTGTTCACACTTGAAAGATTAATTGACATCTCATCGCTCACATAAATGTTTGAAGGAGGTGAATAGAATGAATTAAGGGATATTCCCATAAAGTGCAATATTATCAAGAAAAGCATTGACAAACTAAAAGACTCAAAAGCCCCAAGTTGGGATGGAATTCAATCCAAAGTAAAAAGGGAACTAGCAGAGGAACTATGCCTACTGCTGAAACTTCTTTTCAGAAAATCTCTGAACCAAAGGGATAATACCCATAGATTGGATATATATAAATGTGACCCCTATTTAAAAAAAAAGCAGAAAACTACTGTCTGATCAGCTTGACATCACACATCTGCAAGCTCATGAAGAGAATCATAAGGGAAGGAATCACTCATCATCTCACAGTAAATAATCTTGTAAAATCAACATAACAATGGTTTGTTAAAAATAGATCCTGCCTTACAAACCTGCTCACATTTTTGGAAATGGTAACCAGGTACTCAGACAAAGGACTTCCGGTGGATGTAGTATACAGTAATGCCACTGATCCCTGCCCCTCTCTAAGGGGGGCCAAATTCTGGCTTGTGGTCCCTGATAGGCCAATAAGAATTCTGCGACTGATGGCACCTAGTAGTTTGGCACTACAGTATATCAGTATAGTAGCTTCAGGAAGCCACCTGGGCTCAACCAGAAACTAGTGTTTTCAATTCGTTCAATGCTGTTTTTTTTTTGTTTTCTTACTTTTGAATAAAGTATTGGTTGGACAATTTTTTAATTCATTAGGGGAGTGAATTTCATACACTGGGTCCTTTTATTTGCATGAAATGTTTGTACAGATTTAGTGTGACTCTAGGAATATCAGATATTTATTTTTGGTGTGGTGCTCATGAGTTCTATTACATCTATGAAAGAAGTTTAAAATCAGGATTAGAATCAAGGAATAAGATTTTTAAGTGTAAATAGCACAAGAGAATGTGGAGCGAGTGTATGTTTAGTATGTTTAGGGATTTAAATAGAGGGAATGTGTGTTATCTGAAGACAGAATTTGTTATTGAGGAAATGTACATTCACAGTATTCATTTCGATCACTGATAACACTAGTGCAAGTGAAGTTATCTTGATAATAGATAGCTGTACCCCCTCCCACCCTCTCCTTTTAGTCTGGCTTGCAGTTGTTAATGGCTTATAATGCCATTCACAACTGAAGGCCTGGCAATTGCTTATAATACTTAAGAATTAACCAAAAAGGGAAAATGGATTCTTTAATTTTCTACACTATTAAGGTCTTGTTTTCTCAGATGCTTGCCTACGGTGCCAAGGAGAAAACAAACAAGACGACTGTGTGGTGATCTGGGGAGAGTGCAACCACTCTTTCCACAACTGTTGTATGAGTTTGTGGGTAAAACAGAATAACCGCTGCCCTCTGTGTCAACAAGAGTGGTCTGTACAGCGAGTTGGTAAATAGTCCCTTCATAATATGAAATATTCTACTGTAAATCTTTTTTATTAATCATAATTTTAATAAATCTAAGCTGGATTTCATTACTGCAAGTAAAAATATACCTGTACTTGTACTGTATATCTATATTCTCACTAGTATTTCAATACCTGTACAGAATATTAAACTATATTTGAACTATTAATTTTATTAATAGTTTATTGTGCAAAGAATTGTGTTAATGACATGCTGTTTTGTAAGCATACAAGATGATGCCAAATCATTTTTGTGTGTGTAAAACTTACCCATGGTTGAAAATTAATGATGAACATTGTGTCATCACCATATAGGTCATTATTGTCACTATATAGGTCATTATTGTCACTTATCTAAAAGAAAATGCTAAAGTATTTATTAGTTCAGTAATAAATTGTTACGTCTTGCACTTATGATATTATATCCACTCTATTGAAGTTAAATGTAAACAAAATTAAGTGCATCTACAGGAGAATGACAAACTTGTATTTCAAAAAATAAAGCTATATAAAAAGTCAACAGTTTGAATAGTTTTACCCTGCACAGCATTATGCTTAGTATAAGGATACTAGACAATTCAAATGATAAGTAAATTAATGGTAGTAAAACCAGGGTAATATAGTGTAAAAGGTCAACTCAACCCTTTGTGTAATTACCTAAGTGTAGTTACAGGATTAGTCTACCACTGTTTGCGAAAGTGAACTTTTTAATGAACATAAGAACATAAGAATGAAGATAGCTGCAGAAGGCCTAGTGGCCCATACGAGGCAGCTCCTATTTATAGCCACCCAATATATATACATCCATATCATTCATAGATAACTGGAAACACTTATATGGAAGAAATGGCATGTATGCTCGGGATGGGGTACATCTATCTAGAGCTGGGGTTGCTGTTGCGAACTCGTTGGAACCTGTGGTGGGAGGGGTTTGTTTGGGTTTAAACTGTTAGTAGATAGTGGTATGGGAATTGATATGGAAAAAGGAGGTAATAAAATTACTGTATGTGTCTGTGAGAGAAACAAATTGGCAAAATGATCAGAGAAGGGGTGGGGTCTCAAAATAACAATACACTTCGGGTATACTGTACTGTATTACATAAACAGTAGGAGTCTAAGAAGCAAAATAAATGATTTAAATGCTCTTGTATGCTCAAACAAAACAGTTATTATTGCACTTACCAAAATGTGGATGAATGTAGAAATTAAGAGAACTATTAGCTGAATATCAAATAAATAGATTCAAACTATTTCACACAGATAGATATATTAGACGAGGAGGGGGAGTAGCCATAAATGTTAAGGAAAATTTTAAATGTAGTCTCAAAGAGGAAATCAAAACTGCCACACACAGAAACTATTTGGCTAGAATTAAACGAAAAAGCAAATAATCTTATACTGTACAGTATTAGTAGTTATATATAGGCCACAAATTTAGACAGAATGGAAGCAAAGAATCTATAGGATGAAATATCTAGAGCATCTAGGTCTAACAGTATTTGTATCATTGGGTGACTTTAATTTTAGTGGAATAAACTGGATTACCAGAACAGGGAATAACGAAACAGAAGATTTTCTAGAATAAATCGACTATTGCTTTCTTACTCAATACATTAAGGGACCAGCATGGGAAAATAATATTTTAGATTTAGTGTTAACTAACAGGGAAACACAAATTAATGACATTGAAATAGGGATTGAACTAGGGAACAGTGATCACAAAGAAATCAGATTTAGCATAAAATGGAATAGATCTGTAGGAGAAAATTCTGTTAAAGTGCCAAATTTTCGAAAAGCTGATTTTAATATCTTAAGAAACTTTTTGGGTCAAATAGATTGGAAAGTCGGTGATCCAAGCACCAATGTTGTGGAACGACTTATCAAAGATATATTGTTGTCTGGAGAGTGCTGGCATATCTGTCTCCTGTACAGCCATCCAGTTGTCGCAAATTTAAGCACCGGACTTACTGAGGGGGGTCATCAAATAAAGAGCAACCAAACTCAGTTTAATGCATCATGGTAGCTTTGTTGGATTGAGGTTCCAAAATCTTGGTGCTACACTTGGTAGAATTCAAATTCATATAAAAATTGGGTACTCAAAGTGACACAGGTGGGTCCATCCCTGGCCCATGCCCAGGGTGGAAAGTTGGCTTTAGAATGTGTAAAATTGTTGGGTAATAAACAAAATATTTTAGACAGATTTTATTATTAAATGAAAGCAGCATTGTACAAAGCACTTATAAGACAGATATATATGAGGTTATCTGACAGTACAAAACACAAACTTAAAAATCAATATTTCAAATGCAGCAATGATACAAGTTAACAAGATCATACTTATATATAGGATAATTACAATATAATGTGATACATTGAGAATCATGCATCTGAAATAGTACACAACTTTCTGCATTACAGTCTCGGAAAAAAGTGACTAGTTTGAATGTGCTAAAATTTAGGCCAAATGAAACAATATGTGTAGCTTCAACTCTGACATACTGGCCACACATACAGCATGTGTTAGATCCATGATCTGCCAGCTGATTACTGGGGTTTGGGCAACTGTACTAGATCATGATCTGTTATTAAATGCAAGCAAGTGAGAATGTGTCTGAACTCATTAACTCAAAACTGTTTATTTCATCCATCATTACTTTTAAGGTACAGTAGTTTGTTTATTTTACTTTTCTAATTTAATGTAATTTAAGTAAGATTGCTTGAAATACTGTGTTAATTTTGAATAGTCAATATTTTGTATGACTGAAAACCAACCTCTGTACTGTACTAGTGATCATACATGGATTCAATCCTTTTAACCATTTATAATTCATTACTGTACAGTACTCACCACTTTCCAGTCACAAAATATTGCTTCTTAGTGATTTACAAACTTTTTTTTTTTTTTTTTTTATAGCTTTAAGTAGCCGAGGTTCACCAAGGACCTGAAGCAACGGGTGACCTGGCATAGGGTTACACTGTACTGTAGTGTGCTCTATGTACAGTACATGAATTCACTTGACATCATTATTTGGAAAAGTAATAATGAGTACTGTCCAGTATTTTTTAATTAATGTACTGTATTATTGGTGTACGAGGGCTGGATTTTCCTTCCATGTCCAGTGCCTCTCTGTTAGTAATAAGGCCTCAGACAATTTACGTAGCCTAGATTAGTTTACAAATGTCTATTTCTGAAGTTTATCAACATGGACCTTTAAACATCATTGAACAAACTAGCCACACTATGTAGCTATATTATGCCACAATTCACAGAAGTCTGTCAGCAATGCCTGATTTTACACAAATATTACAAACAAAAAATACTGTAATTCATACTGTACTACCAAATTTGAGGGCAATTTTTTTTACAATGGTGATTTATGCAATTTTTTCAAATATTATGTAATTGCAAAAGAACACTTGCAGCACACACACATGATTTAATTTGACTTCAGATAAAATTTAGTAGTATACAGTACAGTGAATGATAATTCTTGTTAAGCAAGAGCTTCTTTATGTACATCAAATATGACTACAGGCTTGATAAGATATATTTATTATCTTTCACAGAATAATAAATATATTTTTTCTATTGTCTTCAATCAAACCCAAAATTATGATAGTAAGACAAGTAGTACAAGAT